>NC_142529.1:19864367-20186867 GCF_964205215.1 Stylophora pistillata
TATTGGACTTTTATACATGATACTTTTTATTCCCCTCTAAAAAAAGTACTTCCTTTAAAGCTCCATTTTCACACTAAAATGCTCGTCTTCCTCTTGAACATGTCACTACAATGCTCAAATATTGTTCATTATACAGATACTTTTAAAACTTTATTCTTACGCCTTACCAGGGTGTTATAATGTGAAATAAAAGGTATAAGACAACGAACGGTATAACAACATGTCCGCCTTTTTGAGCATTGAGTCTTGAAGCCTAAAAGCGCTGACCTCTCCCCAGTCTCTGCTCAGCTGCATTAGAGCGGCAACCGTGACATTTGAAATTTGTTTGAAATTAGTTTTCTTTAAAAAAAATTATACCATCATTTTCTACAAAAGAAAAATGTTTTCCAGAAAAATTCTAGCAGAATGCACAAATAATGCTTAGTGCTCTTGCCTAACTAAAATACTCGAAACAGACTATTTCCTCTGAAATTTATTCAATATTTATTTTGTTCTCAATCTGTAGGATTCAGTTTCCAGCAATTAATGTTTCTATCATGAGACGAGTCGGCTAGTATGGTCTTCTTAATACCAAATCTCACGACTTCCCATACACCATTAGTTTATGGATAAATGCAGCTTATTCATTTTTCATCAGTTCATGGAGTGAAATATTACCTCAGGAGAGTTCAACAAGAATCCTTGTTCAGGGGGTTGTAAATTGCTGATTTCTGAAGTCCCTGCAGTTGAAATATCATTTATAGTTTTAATTTTCTTTTTACATACTTACGTTCTTTTAATTATCATTCTCATTTTTTTACATGGGCTGATCAGAATTACGCACCCGTCTTGATTGCCTGTTGTAATCTATTGACGATTAACAATCTTCTCTATCACTGTAAACGGAAAGCGTCAAGCGCTTTAAAGGTACAAAAGATACTCAATATGGACAACATTCAATATTTCTCTGATCGAAACGACATAGAGAGTTGTGCATTTCTTTTCTTTCTTTCAGAAAAGGTATAACACTATCAATGTACCTACAGAAATGTCTCGCATGTGCACATCCGTCTTACCGTTTTGCTACGAATATGGGTTTTTTATCATTTCAACTTTAAGTCAACGTAATTATTTTACATACCTGTGTGGTCATTATCATCTGTCATTGTATGGTCGAAAAAACCCGGCATCTGAAAAATTAGAAAGAAAACATGCTACTGTAACAGGTAGCAACAAATAAAAGCAAAGAAATTGAAATACGCACTGTTTAGCATGTCCAAAATCACAGGATGCACAAATTTTCTATCACTCTGACAGTTCTGTTAACTAAAGTCTACCTTGTAACGACTACCTCAATGACTACCTTAATAACTTAGTTTCGAAGTAGGAACACAAATACAATCTAAGAAAGATTTTCGATATAAATATCACTGGACCAAAAACGGAAATGGGAAGACTATCTTTTAAGCAGAGGGCAGCTATAGCTTGGAATTCTCTTTAAGATCGCATAAGGAAAGCTCCCTCTATTCCGAGTTTTCTGAAAAAATTGAACAAAAATAAGGGCATTCTAATGAAAATATCATATACGAAAGAGTCATCCATGATTATAAGGAAAGATGATGATTTTTTCTGTTTTTAAGCATACATCACAGTTTACATAATAACAACTTTTATATTTGTATTTTCAGATAGGTAATTAGTAATAGCTTTGATGTTTATACACTTGACATCCTTGTAGTTTTATATTTATAGATTTCCTGTCCAAATTGTGATTATAAATGTTAATTTAGCGTGCAGGTCCACATCAGGACTTATTGTCTTGCCTATTTTAGTAACCTGCCTTACCAAATAAACTTGTTGTTATTGTTGTTGTTGTCTATAACTAGTTTTGACAAAGCTAGGTACAATCGTAATTAACATTGATCATCATTTCAATTCCAACCAATACAAACACTTCGACTTGATTTTTAAACATACAATGAGCGCAAATATTTTTCGTGTTGCGCAGTATTTTTCTGAGCCCCGAAGGGATAAAGAAAATTGCGAGCAATGAACAAAATGCTCTTATTATGCCTTAAAGCATCGAATAACAGATCTATTATTCCACTATTTCAAGACTATTATTTCACTTTTTAATATTTATATTTAAGTTGATAGAATACGTCCTTTCGCATAAGGAAATTTGTCGCGCTTAAAAGTTTTTCTTTAAAAGTCAACCCTTAAAAAAAGGAATAAAAATAAAATAAAATTTTATATCGTTCAGTACGGCCATTTTTTGCTCCCTATTCTTGCTCTATCGTGAAGACCATATCATTTTTTGCGTACAGACGCTCCACTATTCATGAAATAGGGTTTAAAAGCGTAAAGCAAGTTCTTAGGGAAAGGCCTGACTACTTCGGAAATAAGGTAAAGGCAAGCGGCCAAACCAGTGAGCCATGACACGAAATAAGAATAACTAATAACGAAAACATTGTCGTCTTTTTACTTGTACATTATGAACAAATAATCGCATGATTTTTGTCGTGTAATTTGGGATAAATCAGCACTTGTAGATGTTTCAAAGACTACAAATTGCTCTCGACCTTCGGGTTCGTGCAATTTGGTTAGTCTTTGAAAATTTTACGCGGACTGATTTATCCCAAATTGCACTGGAAAACCAGTGAATACCTATACAAGCTCTATTATGTTTTTTTGTGTGTATGTGATATTGTGCACAGGTGGTTCTAATGCATTTGTAGCTAGACATGTAGGCATGGATGAATAATTGTAATTCAGAGCTGAACACTGAAAAAAAATTAATCAACATTTCATGAAATGGTTGATAAATGAATGTCTAATTGATACGCTAAGAGATGAGATGATCTTACTTCAAGCCATTCATCCACCATCATCGTTGTAAAGTCTAGACCTCTATCTGCTCAAAGTAAAAGATGTGTGCAATTTTCTTCAAAGAAAATATTTAAAAATGTTCCTCACGAGCACTGGACAAAGGTAACATCTAGTTCCTTCATAAGGGGCGAATAAAGAACTTTCACATTCCACAATGTGATTCTTTACAACTGAGTCAGAGCGAAATTGATGCTGAGCAGTGAGTGGACGATACACAAGGCTAACACAAACCAATAATTAATCTGATAAATTGCTGAGAAATACTTAAATCAATGCATATATCCTCAATGACAAATTAAAAGAAATACTTAAGATTCATATCTACCTGCAGGAGCTGCGTTTTGTGGTTCTGGCGTGCTAAAATTTGGGTTAGATGCCAGTGCCTCTAAAGATTCAGAAGGAATGGTGCATTCTGGCAATTGAAAGGCATTCCAGGGTTGCATGTTATTCTGAACCATGACTGTTGCACTTGACTCACCCAAGCTAGGTTGGTTTATGTTTGAAAAAGCCACTGCATTGAAATCATTAGAGAGAATTTCGTTTTAAGTTCTCTAATTGGCATAACTAACAGTAATATATTAATATGACTCAAGAAAGCGGTAGGAATCCATTCTTTTTATCAAAAAATTAAAATGCATTTTGATGAAAAGAGCTAACAAGTTTTTCAACTGTTGTTATAGGGTAATAACGGCTATTTCTATGTAAATCATGCAAGTCTTCCATTTAAGTAGATTTTTTATGTATGGTAAATCTATTTGAGACACATTTAGTACATAATATCATAACAACAACACACAAAATTTTTTTTTTGTTGATCTATAAATTGTTAGACATATACCACTGCATGTAACGGGAGTTGTACCCCCATTCTGAAGTACCTGCAGCTGCTACGTTTTGTGGTATTATCATATCAGCATTCGTGCAGGAAGATAGCCCTAGGAGAAGGCAACATTCTTGCATTTAAAAGTTATTCGTGGGTTGCAAACTACTTTGAACCATGATTGTTGCACTTGTATCACTCAAGGTAGATTGGTTCAAGTTTAACAAAGGAACTCAATTTTAAAAAAAGGGAAATGAAAAATTTTCAAGTTCATGGATGATGGACATAACCAACCACTTATATTTGACCCAAAATTAGAGTAAGGACACGTCACTTTTGTAAAAAGGCTGAATCAATAAAAGGCTCTCTCAAACTTTTTATACATACAGTCTTCAACACGAGTGAATATTTCTTGATTTAACTCCAAATTCTTAAAACTAGAATCAAAAGCAACATATCACGAGAATGGCACATCGAATTATTCATATTTAGATCTTGGGAGTGAAAGGGATATATATACACTACTATACATAAAAAAGTCTGATTTAAAACCCAATTTTGATTTACCTGTAGCTGTGATTTCTTGTGGGTTTGTCACATTAAAATTCGTACTAGCTCCTGATGGTCTCGGAGGGATGCTGCTCCCTTGGACTTGAAAGTCATTGCAGGGTTGCATGTTATGCTCAGTCATGATTGTTGCACTTTTACTAGTTGACGTAAATGTAGGTTGGTTCAAGTGATGCAGAGCCACTGAAATAAAGGCATGAGAAATAAAAACTGTTAGGTCGTTTGGTGGACATAATTAAACACTGAGTACCATGTAAAGAAAATACGTAACAGTTTTCCCCTCAAATTGGAGAAATTGCCATGCCATGCCCTACTATAAACCCTAATGCTTAGGCATTTAGGTGTCGTTACAGGGAAAAAACAGTTCCATGTAGATTGTGTTGGTGTACCATTCTAAAAGTATTTTATTTTTACATGTATGTATATATAGTAAATCTACAATAATCACGCAGACATGTTAATCTACATGATATCATATCTACAAAAGATATCATCAGTTGATCGACTAATTGTTATACTATGCTACTGAGAGTGGCGAGAGAGTGTGTTTAAGTAGAGGAATTATGCATCTTAAGTGTTACGTCCAATCTGTTGCTTGGACAATATAATATTTGACGGAAATACATGTATATAGGAAGAACACGTCACTTTTATCAAAAAGCTGTAGAGGTCCATCCAGGCGGAGGGCATCCCAATTTTCTTAGATGAAGCAACAAGCAGTATAGTATTACTACTCCCCATGGATGGGCTGCTACTCCACTGAAAGGTTGCCCCCCAGTATTTCATCGTGTTTTCTGGACAGTTAGCCGGTACCCATTACTACTCCTGGGTAGAGAAAGGCACTGTGAGAGTGACGTGTTTATCCAACACTTTGACCCAACCAGGTCTCGAACCCAGGCCTCTCTAGCAAAAGTCGAGTGCACTGACCATCAGGCCACTGTGTTTTCCACTTGGAGAATGTCCATTGCTAAATTCCTCGTTTTTCTGGTAAAGCTATGATGAGGTTTTGATGTTTTTCTACATGACACATTTATCATATCTACAAAAAGATGTTTTATCGGTTTATCTACCGATTGTTATACGTTGGCTACTGTGTATAATGGATCTTATGTAACCTGATTTGTATCTACCAGAATCTATCATGTTTCGTGGTTTTATCAAATTACAATTTGTGCTGGCTGCTGATGGCCTCAGCGGAATCTTAAATTCTTGCATTAGAGAGTCATATTGGGGTTGTATAGTATTCTGGACCACGGCTGTTGCACTTGATTCACTCAAGATGGGTTGGTTCAAGTTTGGCAAGGACACTAAATAAAAAAAAAAATGGGAAAGAAGAATTTCCCAGTTCATAGATGTGTAGAACCAACTATGTTTTCCTGATAAAAAGTTCACCTCCTGACATACTACAAATTCCTACCTAATGCTGAGTTGGTAAAGGCATCGTTGGCTACATGTGGTGATTCTTGTGGCACCTGAAATACAAAGAAAACAAATAATTCATTTACTGCTGCTTTTTAATCGTTAGGTTGGTAAAATAATAATCTGCCTCGTAATTCCAACAAAAGGGAGAAAAAATCAGCGATGTAAATCATTGGATATCTGCACAAAAAGACTAACCTACCAGTACTAATTACAATATTGTGAAAATAATTTGTATTATAGCAAAGCTGGTGAATTTTATTAATCAAATTAAGTTGCATGAGAATGCTTCAACATAATCCTAATAAACACGTTTGTAAGACGTTAGCAAACGAATGCCTCGAGCTTAAATTTTCCGACACAATTGACTGCACACTTCACATCCAGTTTCATGGCCAAAAGTTTTGAGATTTTCAACTTGGTTTTTCTATTCCATCCCAATACAGATAGAACTTTAGGAGATCTAAATGAAATTTGATTTGGAAAATTATTGACTTTTAGCGTTTTAAGAGACAAATAAAAATAGCGTTTGAATGAACAATATTATCCATTAACGTGTCTTAATACTAATGTCTCCAAATTGTCAGTAGGGAGCGAAACAGATCCGTACATTGAAGGGAATACGGTTGCCAAGTAAATGTACTGTAGTGTGATGATCATACACTATTATTATAACGATTTAATTTGACAGAACTAAGCTGAATGTTTTCCTGAGCTACTAAGCCATTAATGCAATGATGCTTTAAAGAAAAAACACTACACAGACATTTAAGAATCCTGTGGTCCGTAAGAGCAGTGTAATGAATTTAAGAAGATGTTAGGCACCAAAATTCTTAACTATGGATTAAATGAATCTTACTAAAACCGAAAAAGAAATAAAGTAAACGCTTACAGTATAGGAATTTTTGAACATCACGCTTCTAGCAACCAGTATCTGTGACCATCAGGTATCAAATTCAGTGATACAATGAGCAAATAAAAAAGGAATTTTCTTGTATGGCTATGCATCTTATAGATCAGCGTTCGGAGGCTCCAAGGGTTTTCCAAAATTAACAGCAAGTCCCCAATGATAAAAGATATTGGAACTGTAGATCTTATCATCAAGGCAATATTTTAATGTCTGTATAAAACTATTTTTTGGCAGGTATTTTATGGGTCTTTGTCAGGCTTCATTTGTTGCCATAACAACAGTACAGGGATACTAAAAGACCCTCTAAAACTTAGTTTCTGAAAGATATCTTCAGAACTAAGTCGGTGACATCGCATTTTGTTACAAATTTCTAAAACTCCATCACGTTTTCCACCCTTACACACAGCTGCCATTGTTGCTTACAATTTTCGTGAAAACGATCGTATGGGATTCATTAATTTTGATCCAATCTCCCGCCATGAAAAACCCTTTCTGAGCCTTCTTAACCTGTAGATTTCATACAAACTACAGTTCTGATTTATTGTGTGAGGTAACACGAACATACCTGATCATCCTCCAACAGAATGTAGAGGACTGAGTTACCCCTCACTGTTTTGTTAATCATCTTTCCATTCCAAACACCATGGTTTCCATGAAAAATTAAAGCTGTACTCCCCTGGCTGTAGGATGCACAATAAAACCTAGCCAAACGTTAAGAAATGCAAATAGATTTCAAAGGCAATGATCCATTTTCACTTACTGAACCAATGAAGACACAGTCAAAAATAAATGTTTTACATGTACCACAAAGATTAATGCTTGCATAAACTTTTAAACATCTTACTGTTATATTATTTTGTTACCCTGACAAATTTGCTTTCACAACTAAAAGTCGACATTAATTAATATCAACCCCATCTAGTTTTTTTTTTTGTTTTTGTTTTATTTTTGTTTTTATAAGAAAACATCCAGCACAGGTAAACGAGTATTTGTATCAAATAATTCTGTACTGAAGAAATTGAAACTAAACCTGATTTCAACTGAGACTGTTTGCTTTTAACTACAAAACATAATCAATTAATGTGTACAATCCGAAATAAATCAAATCAAAGAATTGTCTCTAACAATACCCAAATGGCTTAGTGGTGATTAATTTCAAACATCTCGGCAGACACTTTTCTATGATAAAACTGAATGGAGGCTCTTAAATTTTTCTAGAAGTTTAATGTGCTTACGAGTTGTGAATTCCATGTTTTATTTTTTTTTAGCATTGATACAGATACAGTGCAGCCTGAAACTTTGGAATTGATACTGACTTTAAGGCCAAAAGTGAGAAGTGAACTAGTTGATCTCTGTTCGGTTAGTCCACAGCACAGTCCCTGTATAACGATCTAAAACTTATTTTAAGTAGACCCCAATTGATTAACATAATGGGCTGTGATTTCCAAGAAAAGTAAAAACTGCCATCTACAATAATAAATATAGCAATACCAATAGTATATTGTTTTAATGAAACTTGTTTAAAAATCAAATCCTACACAAATGTACATATGACTTATTCTTGCTAAGAAAGGTCTTTTTACATTATCCATAAATATAATAATTTTAATATTATTAATGATGATGTAGACAGGTCAACTGTAAATTAGCTATTGAACTGTTATCGATGTAGGCCCTGTTAAATTAATAACTACATATAGCTAAGGAAAAAATTTTTTGATTACCTTCCAGTTAAGTTAAATGAAGGAAATGCTTCTTGTAGAGTTTTTTTCACCATTTCTTCAGGCATACTCTTGGAAAATTGAACTCCTCTGTTGTACTGTCCAGTGTTTGGCTTTTTAATTTTTGCCATGTCTATGGTTGTTGGCATTAATATTTTGCCATCATGGCTTACACAATCACTTTTCTTCAGCAACACAACAGGTCTAGTGAAAAAGCCTCTACCAGTTGAGTTTTCCATAACTTGTTCAAGGAGGCTCTGAAAGGAATATTGCATGCTAGCTAAGCTCTCTGGACCTCTGTATGTGCTAGACATAACGAGTACTTTATTTAAAAAGGTCTCCAAAGACATTGTTGCAAAATTATCTTTTTTCTCCTTCATAAGGTAATAAAAAAAATGATCATTCTCGAATCAAAATGAACATTTAACCGTCTTCTATCCTGAGTGTATAATCTCTAATGGTTTTGGAATTTTAACTCTTTTATTACTTGTCATAAAAAAATTTCAATTTATCTGACTCAAAATAAATTCAGACTTAGCTTCGTCTTGTAGGACTGTTACCCTTATGACTACTTCCATACTAGAGGTAACTTAATTTGCCCTTTATGTATTAATTGTGACAAAAACTGGGTTCAGATTAGAAAGAGTTAAGCCTCCTTTAGGTTGGTTTGTATTTTTCATTGTTCAGTATCCTTTGGAACAAAGGATTGAAACACAATTCAAACTGGTCTAGAATCATATTACCAAAGTTTACCTTAGACTACAACATATACACAACATATTTGTCTGCATTAAAAAAAGGACAAGGAAAAAGGAACGAGATTTAAAACAGAACATGATGAGCCATGAGAGAGCCCCAAGTCATCTCTCTCACCTTTAATAATGCTCATATATGAAAATAACTGTTATGCTGCACCATTAGAGAGGTACTGTATGCTTTTTGAGCTCTAAGAGTTGCCCATCAGATCCATATTCGTATGGGCAGACACCTGCTGAAGCAAAATCCAAGCACTTTTTCATTTTCAGGTTTTTTATCATGTATTTGCAACAATTAAGAAACAAAAGTAAGTTTCAGAGGACAACTTTTTCAATTACAAGATTCGTGTAATTTGGTTTTATCAACTGAGTTGAAGATGTAAATTGGTGGCAGAAGAGAGATTCTAAGGTTGATGTTTCAAGTGTTACTCCTCGCCATAACGAGTTTTAAGAAACTTAATTATCCCATTTTGTTTTTGAACTGATCTCTATAAGTACATTTGAAATAAATTCCCACGAAAAACAATTCCATATTACTGTTGGACCTATGCCCATTCATTTTAAACCCTCCAAGCCATTCACTCTGAAGCAGACTTGATTTTACTTGTCATGGAAACGCACTTATAGCTTAAAACTTATGTAAGGCAAAGTTCACCAAAATGAGTGAGACTGCGCTGCCAGTATGCTGTTTTTTTTTGTCGCCAACTGGCCATCAGAAAGGTTACTCATACTTTAATTTTTCCATAAACCGTTACAAATTTATTTAAATTTTTGTCCTTTTTTTTAACGTGTTCAAAACACTATTCTTATTTCTAAACACCAATTATTTGATAGACTGGCATTACCAGACCTCCGTTAAATAACTATAACAACACCTCAGCCTTTAGGAAATCCGTTTAATTCAGGCTTTTATTGCTCCTAAAACTCAAAACGGAGCTGAGTGACCCAGCTTTTCATTCACTACCATTATTATTATCATTATCATAATTAACATCATAGTTACTATCATCATCATTAATTTAAAGAATTTAGGACTGGAGGATTTTACCTATGAACTCCTGTGCTAGTTTATTTTGTATTCAGTAAAGTCCCATCTCTCAGCCCCTAATTTTTAGCTGTTATGCCTTCAAAGAACAGAAAAGCGATGGAGATGGAGGGAGGGGGGACTCGGGTGTGCATTTCTGTAATCCCTTTTGGTGAAAAGTTGACAATTTGTGTTAATAAAACAACTTATTAATGCCATACATACTCACTTAAAACCTGCGTTGAAATTGAAGGAAGAAAATTTTTTAAGATCTTTGCCTACAAACATACACATTTGTGGGCCTCTAAATTCAATTTTCTGGCAAAAATCAACTTTTGGCAACCCTCAGTAATAAATACAGAATTGTTGCCTTCCCGCTTCCCCTCTTCTCCTGCCCACCACCCCGCCTAAAACTAACTTTACCAACGGGAGGACATTTGGACATCTCATGTTCCGTACATAATGGAGGAAGCGAGTCGGAAAATGTGCTTGCAACAGCTTTATTTACCAATTTGCTATGTTTACTCCCATGCTAATTAAAGATTGTAATAGCGGTCAAGAGAAAGATAAGGAAGAAACTCTGGAGGTAGTAACAATTTACAACGAAAGTTTCTGAGACTGAGCAACAAATCTTGTTTAATACGATTCCGGTTTACTGCTCAGCTGAGAAATTTAACATCTCTCTTTTGAAATATTGGCATTGAAACCTTCCATATTGTAAAATAGCATCTTGAATCACTTTATATTCAGTCTTCACTTCCTAATACAAAATTGAGGGTTAGAGTTAAATGCCGCACGCAATATAAAATGAAGTTTATCTCCACGAAATCAGTTCGACTTGATCAGTGTTTACTTTAAGTTTATGCGTATTTGGGAGTTACGGAACGTTTTGTTTGCGTTTGATAAATCGACTATGGATAGATAAAATTTTTCGTATTTTACTCTTATTTTCGACTTTTGTCGAAATTGTTTAGACACCAAATATAATTTTCACTCGCTATGGCGACCAAGAGGTCGCAACTTGGAGCGCTGCTTAGCCCAACCTTCCTGACATTCAACGATTGCATGAAACTATGACGTCCACGTAAATGTTCTAACATCCTTTATTCGGCTTCCCTTGGTGTTTTGTAACAATTTCCCAAGAAAACTCGTGAAATATGCTTCATCCACTCTCCATCCGTTTTTAAATTTAGAAAGAAAGCATTTCCCTTCAAAAAAAAACTGATGAAACACTCCGTTAAAAGACATGCCACGTTCAAGCTCATTTGGAGCGTTGGCAAGCAACACGTCACATGACCTTACCGCGTGATTAATTTTTCCACGCTTACTTGTTCATGCCGCGGACGCTGAAGTCTATTTGTTTACTTCACAAGATCGACGAAGTGTTTTAGGCCCCAGAAACACAATTAGTTACACGCTGCAATGAAGTGTGAAACCTCAGTATCCCAAAACAGCAGAGTGTAGGATGCTGAGGTTCACGGTTGTTTTTTCCGACTTGTTCGCCATGATAAAAATAGCCTCGATCATGGGAGCTTATTAAGTGCTGTTCACATGCACAGAAAGAAAAAACTGATGCATACATCTGAAATTTAAGATAAAGCTGCATAAGTATTTGAAAAGCAACATGAACAGTTGAATAAATGAGCGATTGCGGCAAAAATTGTACATGCGCAACGAATATTAGATCAAACCATGGTTAGTAGAGGGGAACAAAAACGTGAAGTAAACCGAACCAAAGAATACTTTCAGAAGCAGATATCTTTCCTAATTTTGTTGCACGTAGACTCTTACCTTGGAGTGTAAAGCAGAAAGACATAATGGCATTGCTTCATCCCGATGTAAATCCCAAATTATTTTGCTTGGTGTTGCAGGCTGAGTCAAAAACGTGGAAAAACATATCCTTGTTTATAAATCTTTTTTTAAACGAGTACTCCGACTAGATCACGAGGTTGTTGCTGATTTAAAGCGCATGTTCGTTGTGCACCTAGAGGATCCTTTAAATGCCTCCGATTTAGCCATGTGTGTCCTACATGTAAATCTAATATCTGATCATTTGTTTGAGAACAGCCACAATAAGTTCAGCTTGACTGCCTCACTGAGAACTGATGTGCATTTTAAATCGACCAAATATCTCGTACAGGACACATTAGTTAGCCTTGAAGTCCTTTGTCCACAGTCAGTAGGAGACTCGATCATCCATGGCTTTTTTTAGTGGAGCGTATCTAAAGTTAGTAAATATTAAATCAAACTCATGCAGTTGCATTTCAAGCTGCACGGTTTATCTTGTTGGTGCTATAATTTCGGTACATTCATGACCAGTAGATGTTACGATTGGATTCTTTTCTATTTAAGGAAACTCCCTATTGATCTTTTCTTTTAATTTCGCAGTTCCGCCTCCATAATTCTCAAAGAGCGCCCATAGACACCTCAAGTTACGCAAACTAAGACACCCTCACAATCGCCCCAAATATTCGAGTGAATGGCGTAGCGGGTCACTCAACCAATGATAACGGTGGTATGAAATCGACAAAATCGAACTGTATTCATCAAAACGGTAAAACTAGAGTCCAGCGATGGAGTGAGTGATAGGTGAGTCAGTCAAGCGATAGATCGAGTCAAGCTGAGGGTCTAGTCACGCGACTCAAAACAAATGTCAACCTCATAGAAGAGAGGGACTGGACTTTTTTTTTACAAACAGCAATAACAAACACGGTTTAACAATATAAAAGTCGTTTTAGTAAATACATGTGCATGTACGTATGTCCATCTCATAGCCATCTCACCTTGTTACTGTTGAACAGTAAAAGCACACATCGGTCACACACAAGACATCAGTAACAAATAGTCACGTTACCTGAGACAAAAGGAACAGGCTTGCTGCCACTGAATTGAAACGTTTTACAGTATGTAGGACGCTCATGCTACGCTCATCTCCCCAGTATTTGACACTATAAAACCATCGAGCCCATCGTATTAGACATCCGATTAAAAGCGAAAAGAATGATTGTAATTGGCTTGTAACTTACTTCCAAAAAGCATCACATTATCTTATCGAAAACAGCTCCAAGAAGAGTGAAACCACATTTGCAGTTGGGAAAATCAACAAAGACAATCTATTGTATTGATTGGTGACTTAAATCTCGGTCGTCTTCGGCCAGCAAGCAACGCATGAACTTGACTACCTCAATTCTAAACCGACCAGAGTTCAGAAAATTGGAGAGCGAGTGAGTGAGACACTTATAGTTGTTATTCTCACCAGCCTGCCTGATGGTTCCACCGTAAGCGGCGTGTTTGATCCAAGGCTAAGTGACCACGCCCTTGTCTATGCCCTTGTCTATGCTCATAAAGCAGTCAGCTGATATGATTCGAATTTTCCAAGAGTAACTTTGCGAAGTACGGGTCTATGTTAATGAGCAGGACGAACAAGCTTAAGGATCATAAGTTCAAGTTAGATGTTAACGGGACAGACATTAATTCCTATCATTCCTAACCTTGTTGGGGGTTAATATTGATAACGCTCTGAATTTTCTGATCATATAGGTAGTATTTGTAAAAACAAAAAGAAGCCAACGAGTAGGGGTTATTAATAAGTTAAGGAATCTCATGCCCATTGAAGCCATGTTATAACTCTTTAAGGCCTCTATTCTGCCTCATTCAACATATTGTAGCATCGTATGGAACTTCTGTAAGACAAGTGACTCCAGAAAATTGGAGAGAGTACAAAAAAGAGCCCTTAGGGCCATTTATTGCGATAGCATTTAATCCTATCATGAGCCTTTAGAAAGGGCTAATATATCCTCTTTACCTAATAGTAAGTTGCAAAACATTGCAGTGTTAATGTTCAAGGTTAAAAATGCCTTATGACTAGCTGACATTCCTAGGTTGTTTTCCATCAGTAGCAATAAGTACAATTTAAGAAATAATGAATTTAAAACTCCTTGAGTCAACACCACAGGTTTTGGAAAACATTTAATCAGATAGTAAAATAAGAGAACTTATAACTATAGATGGATTTAAAAAGGAACGTTAACGTACGATAAATATAAATAAGGTTAACTGGTTGAACAGGGACCGTCCATTTTTTTTTAGTTTAGTTTTGTTTTGTTTTTTTCCAGCCGAAAAATGAGAAAAAATACTATCGTTATCTCGCTGCTGAACAATCACACTGGGTGATCAAACTTCTGTCAACATGGCTGACATCGCAATGTCTACTGCATAGCTATGCCTCTGCACCTCTCAAACACAACAGAGGACCTCGTCCAGCGTATGCAGATAGATATAATCCTGGATTGTCCAAAGTCAGTGAGTCTCCTCAAAGTTTTCAAAAGTAAGCGAACGCCGCTTACATTCAGGCGATGCTACCGTGTGAATTGGAATGGTTGTCTTCGATGAACTCTAACGTGTTTGTCTGAAGCCTCCATGAGACATTTTCTATGAGTGTTCGTTCCCTGGGGATAAGATTTGTAAAATCATGCACCGTAGAGTTCTCACTTTGATATCTTGTTAAATGTTTGGCAGAAAAGGGTACGCTTTATATACCATGTCAACCTCTGGTCACAAAATCTCTTTCAACCAATGTTTAAATTGCTAATGCGACTTTCTGAAGCCTCCATGAGACATTTTCCGCTCTGCGTAGTCGTTCCCTGAGGCTAAAACTTGTAAATTCATGCAATGTCGCGGACCGCACGATAGTCTAAGAAGACCGAATGACCCCTGAAAGATTCATTTACGGAAGCTTATAGGACAGATTTTTGGCTGAAGTGGGTACGCATCCGTACGTCATACCTTTCTAGGAAGCTTTTGTGGCATATTAAGTTCGTTTGGTCTCACAATGGGGTATTTTGGTTCACGTTGAACGACGATCTACGGCTGTACCATACCAGAGTATCTCTGAAAGGTACTATTAACGACGATGAGTAGACCATAATATGTAAACAGCCATTTGCAGGTTGGCCCTCGGCAGATGAAAAGGGAGAAATTGCGTCGAATGGTAATTAACAATTATTCCACGAGCGCGCGTTGGATATGAGATGATGGGTAGCCAACGAGGCGCGTAGCGCCAAGTTGGCTATAGTCATCTCATATCCAACAAGCGCGAGTGGAATGATTGTTTTATTAAAAACGTTAAATTAAATTATTCAATTGTATTAAATTTTTAGCTCCCTTTTAATTTTAAGCTGACACGTACGCCTACCATATTTGTAGATTATGGTATATTGGCTGATATACCATAATGACTAAGCCAATAAAAAGTCTTGAATTGCATTACCCAATGATCTAGTGTTTAATAATTGGTATTATTCCTTAAGCGTCCGCTGGGAGTTTACCACCTTAATTTCTCAAGCTTTCAATTCTCTGATGAAACTCAACGCAATTACTTACGTAACGTCTCACTGCGCATGTGTAAAATGATCTGTCAGCTCAGTTCTCCCCTTTAAAATCAAACTTGCTATCAAATGCTCACATTCTAGTGTATGCTGTTTTCACTCACATACTTTTTTTTTTAAGAATTAAACATAGTCGTAAGACCCTTGTATCTGTGGAAATGTCAGTAGTATGATCTTCGGCGTTTCTTTTAAAAATTTCTTGTTATGTAACTTACTAGCAACTGTGCGTTTTCGTATCCAAGGAGCTCCTTCAGTACAACGGTAAATGAGAATATTAAATCTTTTTACAACTTTTCAGCTCCTTGAACAGATCAAACTAGGCCAGTTATTTCAAACTAATCGCAAAACATAAACCATTTTTGTAATTCGGAAGTCAAACTGGGTTGAGTGCCTTCCTACTTTTGCTAACTCATTTTTTATTACCTCCATATAAGTCAAGAAACAACATGAAACTTAATACCTCTGTTATAAAATTAGCTAAAAAAGCTATAGAAGCTCTACCCTATTGGAGCTCAAACATTGCGTCTGTGATCCTGTGCATTCGATTCCCACGGCAACCCTCTTGCTCATCACAGGTACTGGTGATGCTAGAAGATGTTGAAAAATTTCTCCAACATTGAATGAAGTTTTATATTGAGTGGGCAGGGAACAGCAGAGGGCGCTTTTTTTATAATATCGACCTTACTTTTTACTGGGAGATAAATTTCCTTGGGTGAAATTATCTCACTCTAACGTAACTAGTTCAAGAGTGCACGAAAAGACAAGGAAAGGCTCTTGTGTTACCTTTTGCAAATCGCTTCGAAATGCTTGTCAATTTTAGAAAGCGATGGTCAAATCAAACAGTCCTGTGATTAACAATACTCAGTGTTTATATAAACTGATGTTCATCAACTAAAAAATTTCTCCTCCATGTCTAAGAGGGAATTGATGACTTAAAACAGTAAGCCCATCTGTCAAGAACGCCTGCCTCTACTCTGAGAATTTGTGCTACCTAAGATCCTGGTTTTGACTGAGAGCTTTAATCGTGGAGCCCAGAGCATGTGCATCCCAAACAAAGATGAAAAACTGACTTCAAAAATTAGTTTTTTGAGGTCGCTGCAATGGTGCCTGATCTATCAACTATCCTCCCCAATATCGGAAACTAGAGCGAACCTCTGGGTTGCTCTTCTGACGTCTTCTTCCGCTTTAATGGCTTGCTTTTTTTCTGAAATCTGGTATTTCGGAAAGCATTTCCTCAATGAGTCCTCCCAGTTTTTGTTTTATCGCGAGGTGGTTGAGGTGTTGGAAGCTTTCATTAGTTTTCGTGTACAAAATCTTATCCACTTCACTGAAGCTGTCTCTAAGAAACTCTATTTTCTACATATAAACACACACACACACACACACACACACACACAATTCCTCTATTCGATCTGACAAAGGGCTAACACTCGAGGCGTCAGCTTTGGAACTCTTTACGGTGGCCAAGTTACATTATCAACTCGTTTAAAAAAAACCAAAATTACCTTCCTGTAAGATGCAGTTAAATTTACGATTGTGGGCTGGCCGGGAAAGAAGCAGATCATACCATGTAGGCTATAATATGTGATAGTGTCGTCTGCTCGTCCGGGTGAGTGTACTCCTGAGAGGGGCTATTATCGGTAGGGGGTAACTGACGTTTCAACAAACTGAGTGGATGTCCTCATCAGAGTCAGGTAAATAGTTCTTGTTGGTCGCATGTTCTAAGTCCGGTTCGTATGAACAGATTGGTCAGTTTTGCCGTGATATCATTAGTTATAAGCCTCAAGTGCCGTAGGTCAGTCTTGATTGGTCGGTTTCGATAGAGTTAGGTCGTTCTGTTAAGTTCGTTTGTAATGCCGAGTTAATGTCGTCACGAAGTCGTTTGTATGATATGCTGGTAGTAGATAACACCTTTTGAGCGGAGTCTGCTCTAAGTTAGTAATTCAGTTCCAGAGTCATTCGTTGTAAGTAGTTAGTGCCCGTAGGTTAGGCATTGCGCAGAGTCCCAATCAATAGTGTGGCTCGTAAGTCGATGATGTTCAGCAATGTGATTGTTGACAGAACCTTTTCTCGTCACCTGCTTGTGTTCAGTCAGTCTTGTTGTGAGGTTTCTTTCTATCTTTCCAATGTAGGAGGCTTGACAGTCTGAGCAACACGCGACTTTGCTAATACCGGGGTCAGAGTGAACGCCGCGGGGCTTGGCCAAACCAGTGCCGGGTCGCCTGTTTTCCTCTTCTTCGCCCGATTTTCAATGGAGATCGATGTTTCGTTCAGCAAATAGGCGTTGCCTTTTGATGACAGATTTATTTTGATACAAGACTCGTGGTTGACATTAATTCCATACAGTGACTTAAAAGTGTTAGCTTATCATGTTTTAAACCAGTTTTTCAGAAGAATCGATGAGAGAGAGAAGTCGTCTTTTATAGTCTGTTTGCTTACCTGAATCTGCTAACCTGAAAAGAAAGACCTGTTTTTACGCCCCGCCACAGAAGTAAGTTTTCAATCACGCTTTCTGAATTTTGCTACGAAATTGAGACTTTATTTGCGTTCCTCTGATTTCGAATTATAAATGTATCTCTTTTGGATAGAATAATTATTAAAGCTTGGATTAATATTATACGGTTTGTGGTGGTCGTCTAAGCTGACCAGTTCCTCGTAAGGAAACAATCGATTTGAAGCGTTACCCCTTTGGTTTTCCCCAGAAGTAAAAATTTTAGATGTCAATAGAGTTCTAAAGTGTGACGTCACGTTGCCATGGCGCTGAAAAAGTCAGTTCTAAACAACTCGGACAATCTCTTGCGCGTGGGTCACGTAGTGCTTGTCTCTGCTTTGTCTTATAATTAAAACGTTTATTAACCTTGTGTTATATTACAAAAGACGTCAAGAAGAAGAACACAGGGTCAAAATGTCAAATACTATTTGAAAATTATCGCTTTTTGTCGGAAGAAATTTATCGGAACGAACACAACAGCACAATGGTGTACTGCTTTGCTCCGACATGCAGTCATTCATCAGAAAGCCACACTTGCAAGTTCTTTGCATTTCCAAGCGATAAAAAGGAAAAAGACGAATACAAGCGATGGATCCGTCTGATAAGGTTTGTAAACGGCACTTGTAATTAGCGCTTTGCTCAAAAGAACATCTTAACATTTGCCATTTTTTTGCGAGTGTGCGATTTCCACCGATGAACAAGCGCATGTAGTGTCAAGTTTGTGGGTACTGAGTAGGTTTTTGTGTATTTGCTTTTCATTACATTTTAAATTTTGAAAAACCTCGAATACAACTGTGCTGAAAGAATATGTGTTTGTCTGAACGCCACTGTGCTAACATGTGCTTACTTTCAAAACTTAAAATTTCTCGGTGCCCATACTGAGTCATATATTTCAATGTTGTTTGTGCTATGAAATGCATATGGCTTACTGATTTATTTAATATATTTTTAAGAGCTTCTGGACTTCAGGAGTTAGCTGAAAGTTTGAAACGAATTTTGAGCAATTTAAATCTTTACAAGTGTTTAGGATTAAGTTCTGTTATCTGTTTCTTTGAAATAGGAGGAAAGACAGAGAACCAAGCAAGCATTCTAGAGTGTGCAGTTGTCATTTTGTGGATGGAGATAAATTAAATGGGCCCACAATTTACGAAAGAAATCGAGATAAGATATTTCCTGGTGAAGGAGGACCACCAAAGAAAAAGAGAAAAGTAACAGCTAAACAGAAGACGGTGCAGGAAATGGTGGCTGAGGCAATCACAACATCTGAGCAGCAGTCCACTAATAATGACACTGATGATACCAAACAAGAAAGTTGCAACAAGGCAACAAATGAGATAATACTGGAGGCAGAATTAAATCAAGCCAGGGAGGAACTTCAGGACCTGCAAGAAAAAGAAAGCTACACACAAAAACACTACTCAGCTTCTGGATTGAGTGTAGAGGTTCTTAGAATGGAAACAGGGCTTCCAACAAAAGAAGTTTTTAACATTGTAGTACTTCATGCCTTGAGATTCAAAGATTTTATTGTTTATTATTCTGGTTGGAAAGTAGAGTCCATTAATTTTGAGGACCAGATTTTCATTACTTTAATGAAACTAAGACAAAATTATACCAACTTGCACCTTGGCCAGCTTTTCAGTTGCAGTGTTGCAACAATAGCTAATATTGTCACCACTTTTGTCCATGTTTTGCATTCCATATTATTTCATGACATCATGACAACCATTCCGTCCAGGCAGAAAAATGTGTTATGTGCACCATCTTCTTTTTCAGAGTTTACTTCTTGTAGAATTGTCATTGATTGTACCGATGTGGAGATCGCAGCCCCGGGGTTAATGAGTTTGCAAAATGCCACTTATTCAAGCTACAGGGGTATGAACTCATTTAAAGTAATTGTCGGGGTTGCACCAAATGCAGTAATAACTTTTGTTAGCAAATTGTACCCTGGGTCCATTTCTGATAAAGCCATAGTACAACAGTCAGGTCTGTTGAACCATCTTGTTCCAGGGGATATGGTTTTGGCCGACAAAGGCTTTCTTATCCAAGACATCTTGCCCAATAATGTTTCTCTTAACATTCCACCTTTTTTGAATAATGGTGTTTTCACTGAAAGCGAAGCAAGGAAAACAAAATCCATTGCCAGAGCAAGGATCCATGTAGAGAGGGCAAATGCAAGGTTAAAGGATTTCAAAATTTTAACTTTCATCCCATATTATTTAAGATGTTATGCTGATGTTATTTTTCAGTTATGTGCTGCACTGGTAAATTTACAATTTCCACTTATCAAAGAGGGGTGTGAGGGGGCAGAGTTTGAGTGATCTGAGTACAAAAAGGATGTTTGGCTGTTATCAGTAAACAAATATAATGGTCATCATATGATAGAACTGAGTCAATCGAATAACTTTTTTCAATTATGTTAATATATAAACAAAGTCAGAATGCCATTATATTTTGTAAGACATTTAGTAGAAATAATAAAGATCAACACAACCTGCACTCTTTGTTACTCAAATTTACAATCTTATGTTTATCTCTTTAAAATTTGGCCCAATAGTCCAATACATTTACCAAATCTTTGCTGGTGACACTGACATTGCTCGAGAAAAGTTACAGCCAGAGACAGTACAACCAATACTCTCAGGTGAAAAGCCTTGCACGCATGTCTGTTTAAGGAAATAAAATTACAATGCACCTTCCACTATCTTGGGAAAAATGTGTTTAAAATAGAATTCTTTCAAGACTGGAATATTTGCATCCCAGGTTTCATCTTGCTCTATTTTGACAACAGCCACGTCCTTAGAAGTCCAAACAACAAAGTAGCAAAACTTTCGCTGTGTAAAAAAGATTTCACCCTGTACCTGGTCCCAATAGACATGGTCCTTCTTTAACACATATCCATTTCCATCCTGTGCTTTTTTTAAGCAAAATGTTGGTGAAGTAGCAATGGCTTCTTCAATTGTTAGGTTCCTTTCAGTGTAAGGACACTTAGCTTCTAGGACGGTTTCATCATCTACAATTCCATCCGGAGAGGCCCCAAGGATTCCAGAAGCATCCAACCAAATACCAGTTTCCTGGACGGTTTTCCCTGTCAACATAGTGAATGCTTTGAGTGCTTCCTGTTCATTGTTCACACCCCATTGTACAGCCTTAACTCCAGACAAATCGTATTCTCCAAGAAGGCCCTTCAAGAGAGACTGGGTCACCCGTTTGGCCTTCAAAACGCAACCAAAGTTACTTGCTGTTAATCTGCCCCTTCTAGCTAAATGCCAAGTTGGGTTGTTTCTCTGTCCAATGGTAATGTCACTTATTTTTAAGATGTACTCATCAGGAATCTTTGCCTGTCTTACTAGGCAATCAATTTGTTGCTGTGATCCTTGTAATTTAAGAAATTCTTCCGAGTAAATGATATCCTCTATTGTCGGTATGGGAAGGTTACTAACAGTAGCTGGTTCAGGGCTCATAAGCCAACAAAGGCCAGTAAATCTTCCATACTCCTGTAGGTCTCTGTAAAGGGAAGACCGATCAGATTGAGTAGGGTTTCTTGATAAGCAGCAATACTGTTTTGTGGGAGGAAACATTTCTTCGACGGATTGCCAAGAGAGCGGTGTATTTGCTTTGCGTTTCTTCCAATTGCATTCAACATCTGTCCGGCTGACGTTGTAGATGCCGTGAATGAAAAGTGTAGCCGCGTGGCTGCACTTAAACTTCCCCCTTGGACACTCGCACTCACTTGATCTTATAGCATTCTCGCTATCTAAGTAAACCTAGCAAATCGGAAAAAAAAAAGACGCGTGAGGACATGAAAAGCAACTGTCAAAGACTTCTAAATACATGAAGACTCCAAACGAACGAACAGTTCCATGCCTCGATTGAACTAACACATCGATATACATCGAACGACCTTAACAACAAAGTGGATCAACGCTAAAGTTTGCGCGTCTAGTTATTCCACGATTAAATTATCATGGAAAAGAACTGCTATTAACTTAAAAATCTCACTGAGAAGCATTTCAAAGCAACAAATAAGCTTAAATGACAAGCCGCATCTGCAGTGAGTATTCTGGAACCATTTCCACTCACCGTGACTTTGTAGACTTTGTTTCGCATGCTTGCGTGCACTTCTCCTCGTAAAATACCCTGACTATAATTAAATGACTCCACATGGCCTGATTTGTAGTGGTTTTCACCCTTCGTAATTGACTTCTGCTCTTCTCCGAAGAAAGAAATGAGCGACGAGATAGAGAGGGCCGACATTTTGCATAGGGCGTCGGTCACGTTTTGGGCCTTTGTTTGGAACTGAGTTTTTTAGCACCATGGTAACGTGACGTCACGGCTTTAGAACTCTATATGTAGATTTGTCGAGATTCAGTAGCAGATAATCGCGTGTTACCAAACTGAAGCACGAGGATAGATATTCGTGACAATACGAACTAAATAGTTATATATATGTATATATATATATATATATATATATATATATATATATATATATAACTAACTGCAGACAGTACTGTTTCGGCCTTCTGGGCCTCATCAGTGCAGTGCTAATGCTAGGATGGGGGAGAACCGAGACGGTCACCCCAAACGACCCAACCTTTGTGGTATCGTCTAAGTCATGCCAGAGTGCTCAAACTAGAGTAAACCAGCGAGCATGCGCAATTGCAACGGCAATGACTCATCCTAGATAGAGTGCTCAATTTGGACATGAAAGCAAAGCTTTGTATGCCAAAGAGCTATATCTATAATATCTACATGATAAGCTAACACTTTTAAGTCACTGTATGGAATTAATGTCAACCACGAGATATAGCTATATATATATATATAATTATACTTCAAGATTTAGGTTACTTGAACTTTTACTGCAACTCTGAGTTTCATGCCTCTTGCGAAGCAATCGTCAGGCAACTGCCAGAAATAACGGTTACGATCCATCGAAATTTAAAAGACAGAACAATGTGTACATGCGCGCGCAACATCCTGCACGCGCTATCGCATCGTTACGTTCTTTAACAGGAATTTCCTGACATGTCTGTAACCTGATGTCAGCTCATTTCATTTGTTTAAAGTTGCCATTTGCGGTTTACAAATGATGAAATATTTTTCCCACAAACACAAATTACATCTTTTAGCGACATTGGAATACGAACTAGCTTGTTTCACCTTGCGCCACTTAATATTAAACTTAGTGTCCTTATCTTTAAGACTCCATATATATTTGCTAAGTTCAGTGGCATGCCTGTAGCATGCCTGTCATTCAACGCTGCATCAAACCAGGCACCACGTCCGCGAAGAAACAGGCAGCGGAACATTACATGGTTTAACCCACCATACAACAAGAACGTGGAAACTAACGTCGGAAAATGCTTTCTTGCACTTATTGATAAGCATTTCACAAAAACTAATCCTCTTCACAAAATTTTCAACCGGAACACCCTTAAACTGAGCTACAGCTGCATGGGCAGCATTAAAACTGTCATATCTAACCACAACAAATCTGAAATCCGGAAACTCGCACGCACTAATGATTGAGCTAGGAAAAGCTGCAACTGTAGAAAACCTAACATATGCCCCATGGATGGAAGCTGTAACATGGAAAGCATAATTTACCAGGCAGAAGTCACCACAGAAACCACAAAGGAAACGTACATTGGTCTCTGTGACACCGCTTTTAAAATGCGTTACAGGAACCACTTGTGCTCATTCCGAAACGAACGTTACAGCTATATCTAACTGCAGACAGTACTGTTTCGGCCTTCTGGGCCTCATCAGTGCATATATATATATGAATATATATATATATATATATATATATATATACTCTTAACCAGAATCATTGAATAAAATGCAAAGAAAAACGAACAAGAAATATCTCTTGATTCAAAAAAGTCCTGAAACAGACTATTAAGCAGAAAAAAAACCAACGAATTTCTTGCATTTACGAGACACTCTAACTTTCTACTCTCATTTCAATAAAAATTTCAGCCAGAATGTAGGATATTCATCTAGTATTTCATCCCATAAAATTGTGCCAGGAAATAAAATTAAGAGCTATTTCCTCGACACCTCGAGGTCGAGGATTGTCTCAAACTACCAAAGGTCAAAAATGACCGAAGCTTTGAGTTTTAATAAGCAAGAAACCTATACCAAGAATAAATCAATATAATTCTTATCATTTGGTAAGAAATAGCCCCACCTCAAATTAGAGCATGCGATACGTTTTGAAGCCGGAAACCGCTCTCCAAATGTGAACTGACCCAGGAGGATGTTATCATAGGAGGATCTTCTGTGAAATATAATTAAGTTTGAATGGGCCATAACAATTCATAACAAGAATGGGCTAGAATTTTTTATTTTCGAAGTATATGTATCATTTATCAAAAGTAAAATTGCTCAGGGACATAATGCTAATAGGTGTTCCTAAACTGATGCCCAAGCTGAAGTCGCGTGGATGCAACTGAATTGAAAGAGATTCAATTTGGCTTCTAAAAGAAGTATTGATTTGAAGAAGCAGTCGACCTTGGCTAGAGATTAATAATTAACAGAATGATAAGCCCTCTTTATTGAAATCCTCAACGAGAACGGAAGTTTGCGGTTACCTAGGGTTTTGAAATTCCCAAAATTAAGAATACTGAGCTCATCAATTTCGTTGAGCACCAGCCTGATAAGGAGACATATGTCTTCTTTGGAAATTCCGAGAGGAAGGTGGGCCGGAAGAGAAAGGACCGGTAGAGAAAGGACTGGAGGAGAAAGGACCGGAAGAGAAAGGACCGGTAGAGAAAGGACCGGTAGAGAAAGGACCGGAAGAGAAAGGACCGGAAGAGAAAGGACCGGTAGAGAAAGGACCGGAAGAGAAAGGACCAGTAGAGAAAGGACCGGTAGAGAAAGGACCGAAGAGAAAGGACCGCAAGAGAAAGGACCGGTAGAGAAAGGACCGGAAGAGAAAGGACCGGAAGAGAAAGGACCGGTAGAGAAAGGACCGGTAGAGAAAGGACCGGAAGAGAAAGGACCGGTAGAGAAAGGACCGGTAGAGAAAGGACCGGAAGAGAAAGGACCGGAAGAGAAAGGACCGGAAGAGAAAGGACCGGAAGAGAAAGGACCGGAAGAGAAAGGGCCGGAGGAGGTTAAGCAAGATAATCTTCAGGAGGGTTGTTCAATACCCACGACTAAATTTAGGTTACGACTCCCTGTAATTTTACTTGCGTTGGAAGGTGTCTCCACGTTTCACTATCGAAATCTATTTACGTGTATTGGACATGAATGATCTCTTGCGTCCGGCGAAAGGGCATTTTTTGCAACTGCACATAACAAGCAAATACATACTATTTTTACTCATTTCTTTTCTCAAAAAAAGTTTGAAATGACTGAGCGTCAGCTTGAGGCTTTAGTGCCACGAAAAAAAGTTAACATAATATTTGGAACAGATTAGATATCTCTTCTAGAGAATCAGAGTGACTGGCCTGTTTATATTAAATTTCTAATGATACTCTTTGTTTATTCATCATTACTATTATTACTATTATTAGTGTGCATATATATTTAATTTCTTAAACTTAATCATGATGCAGAGTGACAATAACTCTCAACAAAGAAACGACAACTTTAAATTTAAATTTACAAGACATGTTTCGACATTCTCATGTCATCTTCAGTTACAAATGAGTTTTTAACGGTTGTACATTTGAATTTATATTGAGGTACGTTACAAATTACATGTCCGGACTTACGTTACAATTTGAATATTAAATACGCGTAAAATGAAAATATATCGCGCATAACTAGACCAAAAAAAAAATTCATAATAATAATAATAATAAATAAATAAATAATAAAAGACAAAAGAAACAACATAATTAAAAGGAAAGATTACTTTGATTATACAACATAATTGCATGTTTTTTTATATCCCTGTATTTATTACCTAGTTTTGAGTCTTTGGTTTAGTTTTGAGGCTTACGTTTGATATACACATTCGTGTGCTGAAGTTTAACTTTCAATGAAGGTGAATAATAACTGAAACATGCTGTAAACGGACAATACAAGAAACGCCTTATACATATGTTATTGCGTGTAATCATATTTTGGGGCTACTGTTTTATTCTTGATATGGTTTGGGAAACTAATGCAAGACATTATTGGTCATTGGTTGCTTTTTGCGAAACTATTTTGAAGTATAAATTTGAAACATTACAGGTAACACATCAAAAGATTATAAACCGATTAAATACAGTTCACAATCCCTTAACTTCATAAAAACTTGCCAGCTACTAGTTCCTCTTCGACAACTAGTTGTTATGCGCCGATCAATTCGAAACTTCAATATTCCTGCTCGGAAAAATCCAGGGCGTCGGACCGTTGTTCGTGCCCGTCGAGTGGGAAATTTGAAGCCTTCCTGGCTGGGGTGGGAAATTTGAGCCTGAAATGTCAAGTCTTCTTTAGTGCAATAAAAGTGTTTTAACTTTAAACATGGGAGTGTTTTAAGGTAAAGAGTTCACTTTCGCTGGTGAATGGCTCGCAAAAAAAAGGTTTACAAAGGCTAGGTTCTAGCCGTAGTCAATGAGTGGAAAGTCACGGTTGCTAATTCTGCCTTTTATGGATTAATCTAATGATAGTCGATAGGAGCGAGGCCCTAATTAACTATTACGCACAAAAATCGCCGATCGGGGATTATCTAGTTGCTTTAGTACATCGCGTTTCCTCGAAAAAGCGCCCATATTATTATTTTAAAAATTTCGTCGGAAAGGAGGGGTGCCTTGCTGAAGGAAGGCGCTTAATTGAGGTGGAGGGAGCGCAGCAATCAGAAAAAAAAATTTAAAGGAACTCTGCAAGCACATGGAGATATAAATAAATGGAAATGACCTTAACGGAAAAGAAATCTTTTTTCCTGTAGATATTCCGCTGTCAGTTGATGCCTGAAAAGATATCAATAAATGACAATAGGAACAGGTTTTCCTTGTATCCTTACTATTTAAGAAAGTGAAGAAGTCGAAGAGGAGCATTATTTGAAGTTATGGCCTAGTGGGTAGTCACCTATTCGAGGGAAGAACCTTGTTACAACGTGGGCGCTTATTCGGGAATTACGGTAAGTCTACTCGTGGTTCAAAACCTAACTGCAAGACAAGCTCCTTTTTCTTTCAAATGGTAAAACAAAAAGTAACACCATGCCCACTGTTGAGCTACGCACTTTCACATCCGCAATCTACCGAGGACTGTGACCAACCATTAATTTCCATGCGATTCTATTGGCTACATTACGTCACGTGATACAGAATTACCGGACAGTTATCCCGCAATAACACCTGTTTCCGTCGACATTTGACTTACGATTATTTCCGTCGAAAAGAGACAAAGCCTGCCGTAAAAAGCCCAGCTCAAGAGTTTCACTTTTTCATCCTCCCTACTTTACATAGAAGATAAACGAGCTCGTTCCGTAGAGTCCAGCGGCAGTTACATTAAAAAGCTGATACGAATGCTGCTTTGGAGAGGACAAAAAAAAATCAACAAAATTTGCTGTCAACCCGCGATGCGTAAATTAATCGGGGCGGGGGTCATTGCATTTGCCCTCCAAGCTTCGCTTAGCCAAATGTTCATTTTTCGGACAATATCCCAGCCGCGGACTTTATTAGCTGATATACCTGCCGCCTGAAGGGGTTTATACGATAAGCATATTGATTAGTTCTTATGATCTCTTTGAGGAACGACGCATAGATGACGTCACCGTTCAAAAAATTTTGCTTCTTTATCCTGTAAAACAGGTAGATCACATGTTGCAGTGGGTTTGTACAGTAATGGATCAAAGAAGACGTCAAAATGTGGAAAGAACATCTGATTCAGTGACACACCGGGACGGCTACTCTTCGTGTGCCGCCTTTTTGGTTATAGCACATTTTGACGTAATCTGCCATCGAAACAGCGGAACAGCAACATGGAATTTCTTTGTTAAATATACAGCGAGTAACTGTAACGATACCGCGCCACAAAGGTGGGCGCCCTCTGACACACAAAAAAAAAACACCAGGCATAAACAAACCCGAGAAAACACGCCACAACCAAACGTAAGCCTACAAATATTTATCAAGACAATAACTGTAACTAACAATCACGATAACACAATAAGCTAAGTTATTTACCTTAATTAATTTACAGGAATATAATAATTTAAAATTAGAGTACGCTAAATCTATTCACAAGAGTATTATTAAATAAAAAAAATAAGTTTTTACTAGTTCAGTTCAGTTCGCCTTGCGTCCGTGTTCTTGACTTGTCCTCAACTCTCCCACGCTCCACCAACAAACTATGCATGTACTGACATACCAAATTTCCGTTTCAAAAACCAACCTCCCGTTTCACGAACCAATCTCCCGTTTCACCAGTTTCCAACTTTGCGTACTTCCATCTTCGCTCAGACAACTCGTAATTTTACCTTCGTTCGAACTTTTCTTCTTAATTTAGTATTCATCACTTCTTCCTCAGCTTACTGTCTGACAGCTTCTCTGTGCACATATGTTCCCCGGCAAAAGGATTCTTTGTCGTGAAATAGAACAGTTCTCTGAATAACTTTTCATTCAGAGATAAGAATGTGCTCTGATCTTGAACGAGTCTCTGTTCCTTTCAATTCCCCAACGCCCTTCGCTCAAAACTAATAAAACCTCTCCAACCGTAATCACCCAAAAGTCTTAAATATATGTAGACGCAAGGTGCAAGGTGAAAGAAAAAGGAAAGAAAACTATCGGATAATGGTTAATTACAAAACGAGTTACGCAAGTAAAGAATATAGATTATGTACTAGGTACACTACAATATAACACAATACATTGATCCCAGGAGAGTAAAGGAATGAATTACATAGACTTAAATAAATTCTTTGTTAACTTCCATGCTTTCATAACAGTAACATAGGAAATCAAGTTGCAGCGTTTTTCATACAACGGTGGTAGTATTTCTATCTTCTACAATATTCTTCATCGGTCTCTTAGCGATTCCGCCCAACACGAGAATATAATTTCGCCCCACTAGCAGCCGATATTAAGGGGTATTGGCGAGTCAAAAGGGAAAATTAGTTTATACTCTAATACTAGTTTCAAATACAGAAATTTCCCTTGCCATGTTCTTCCCAGAACGAGCATCACCTTTGAGTAGCAACGTGAACTACACTGAAAAGCACTAAATCCAAGCATTAGATCAGATTCATTTATTTACGTCAACTAGCACAACACCAAAAACAAAGAACCTATATAGATTGATTGTTCGAGTAAACAACGTTCGGCACATTTCTGGAAGTTCAGTCCATTCAGCCATGTTGTCAATAGTGAGTTGGACTTCAGGACTCCTAAAGTTGTTAAGCGCGTTGTAATTGAGTTGACGGAACAGCCCTGAATGTCTTCGTTTGACCATCGTTCTTTGTCTTACTCACGGAAACCTTAATTTTTTTTTGAAAGCTCGTTCGTAACGGTGATATGAATTTTCCGGAGGACCGTCCAGGACAAATGATGCCATATGTACCATGTAGATGGGTACACCTGATCCACTCATTATCATATTTTTTCTGTTACAATTTTGCGAACTTTGACGATAGTTTTTCGCGCCCGAACTTAACTCTCGCGGAATGCACAACAATAACGGGGGAAACTAGCCTAGTAGAGACGACTCGGCAGCGAGAACGGAAACTCGTCACGATTCCATGGTACAGGCGACCTTCTTCGAGTGAACTTTTACGGACGTTAAGGACGAGACAACCTTTTGGTGCCACAGTAAACTTTATTCTAGGTCAGGCCAACCACTGACATGACCTCTAGCGTCTCAAGTCGGTTATCGAAAAACCTTTACAAGGTACTTACTTAGATATGAACTGGTGTGAGGTTCTATAGTTCTTTAAATTGACAATATTTTAGTAAGATTGCAAAAGGATGGAAATTAAAAGGTCTGTTTGAGGTTAAATTATTTACATTTAAATATTCATATTGTAAGAAATATACAACTTTTAGTAGAGACATGTTTTGGCATGTTTATGCCATCTTCAATCAATGAGTAACTGAACGTGAGTGATTATATAACAGACAAGTAAATGAATAAAATATTTACTGTATGATGTAATACAAAAGCGGGTACTAATTACAGCGTGACAACAGTTGTCAAACCAATTTTGCCAAAAAGATCATTAAAGCTTACATTCACCTAAAATTTCACCAGAATCGAACGAAAAAAATGACCGACAGACAGCTGCACAACGAAGACAAAGTAACATGACAAATCTATTTCAGAAAACTACTGTGGCTTTTTCTATACTTTTTTAAAACATTACAATGAAAGAAACTCGTGTGAATTGAGAACGGCTAGAATACCGAAAACGACGAATAAATATGTTTAAACAACCACAAGGAAGCATTAAATTTTCCCGTAACAGAACTTCTACTAACAAAAGATTAACTTCTTTCCTTTCCTTCTCTTCTTCTTCTTCTTCTTCTTCTTCTTCTTCTTCTTCTTCTTCTTCTTCTTCGTATATGCTTTTACACTTAAATCATAGTTAGGCGTGAGTGGGCTCGCGGCCAACTGGCCCTGACGACTAAACATCTCTAATCAAAACACTTAGCGATGTATTTACCCTCATAAATGAACAACAACTTAGTTGGTGCTTCCAATAAAACAATCCATTCTTGACTGCGAAAGCCAAAACAAGAACTTCACTGTAGACCTAATCAAGGTTAGCTGGCAAATTAAGCCGGCACGCCCACTAATGGATGCTACTGTTTAATAATCAAATATTGACATCACACTTAAAGGTAAAAACTGCGCACGTGGCCTTGCAGGCTCTCGAATCATAAACGTAAACAACTGGGCATACTTTTGGGGAACGAAAGTCAGGTTCGAATAATCTGACAACTGGACAAATCAATCAAAAATCAGGAAACTCGTTGTGATTGCCAAACCTTAAAAAAAACTTTTGGGCTATATATTCAAAATCTTCACAAAATTTCGAAAAGTAAAAAATTACCAAATCACAGCTAACTTCACACTTTATGATGATATTATCAAAGCTATTGGCGAAAGCAATGGTAATCTCAAGCACACAATTTTACTAACAGATTGCGAAGTTTGAAACTTGAACTGCCGTGCCACTAGCGGAGTCCTAACAGACACTCTGCTAGGATTGACTTTGCATCAAGCAGTTAGTCATGAGGTCAAATCAAAGATTCCCCCGTGAGCTAATTCAAAGCTAATTCAAATATAATTAAAGCTAATTCAAATATATGCTAGGGAAAGCATTTTTTTTTCCTTCAATCACGAGAAGTGACTGCGTAAGGCGCCTCTCAATTTACTGACTTATTAAAGCAGCTTGCGAAAAGGTAAGCCTATCAAACTTATCCTGCTTGCAATTAAACCTATCGTACGAGAGGAAATAATCCCCATTTCGCTGTAAACTATAATAAAGCACTGATATCAACTGCTTTTACCGAATAATCTAGTTTGTACTTTTTTTAATTCCGAAGGCTTGTTGAATAGGAGCATATGTTCCACTAAACACCGTAATCAATCAAATGGTGTCTTCGTCTAGATCATATCTATGTGACATATCTCTGAGTTCTAAATGATTTGAAATTACCTTTTCCATTGCTTTAAAAGCATGGATAAATACTTTGATAATGAAACAATAGTTTCAAATAAGTCATCCATCTGAAACTCATTTTGAAGTTCTTAAGAAGTTTGAATTTGAGGTAATTTGATAATCTGCTTCAGAATAATCTCTCAGGCATTTGCTTCTTATATAACTGGCTCAATTGGATCTACAAAATCATTGTAATGTGAATTATCATTGTTTTGTTTCATATCAGTCTATGTTACAGGATGCATTCTATACGAACTCACAACCAATTCGCTGCAAAACCTTCAAAGACCTCCGTAAATAGAAGACACCAACGATGATTATGATGACAATGTTGGTGAAGAAAGTAACTTTGTTAGGAGCCATTTTCCCTTTTTTCAGCAGGTAATGTCGTTTAGCAAAGGGGCCCAAGCCGATCAGAGTCTGATCTCTTTGAGTTCAGGTGTGATGTTGGTTGCACCACCATCTTTAACCCTCAAGTTGCAGATGCGTTCCTCAGCGTGAGAAATATCTATGTGAAAACTCCACGTTTTCGCGAGCCTCATTGCTAATTCTGCGCTTTCTAGTGCCATCTCGTAGTTGCCTTTTCGGAATTCCAGATCTGACTTAGCTAGATTGTACTGAATTCTAACACCCGCGCTAAGTTCAGGCCAGTATTTCATCTCCAATGTGCCCAAACAATGCTGCGCTCTCGCAATACATTTTTCGCTTACACCCCGTACCCGTGCGTTCCTGGTCCGGCAGTCAAGCGAGAGCATTGCTAATTTTATCAGGGAAAAATGCTTCATCTTCAGAGAGAGGCCATCGTCTTCCGTCTCTAGATGCAGACATACTTCTACGCATCTATTCAGGTGGTCCATGGCGCTCGACACTTGCTTGGGGCTTCTCTGAGGCGCAAGAGCAATAAAGTTGACCAAGACGCTTCCTCTTTCGTAAAGTGTGAGACTTGTGTCAAAACTCGTGGGAAACCAGGAATTTATCTGTTCTGCAAATTGCAGAAGGCGGTCAGCCTCTCCCAACCTGTTTGTCAGTCGCATCAGTCGAGCTAGATACCTGTAACCTCTTCCTGCTAAAAGGTGCGGGTTTTTAGCCAGAGGAATCATGCGGAGAGACTCTTTGATCAACTTACGTGAGAGCTTTAATTTGTTTTGGAAAAGGGCTACTACACTTTGTTCCAGTTTGATAACTATTCTTGTGTCGATGTCAGTGATGTGCAGCAACAGATTTCGTACGCAATTGTCAAAATCGTCCCACTTTCCATTGTCACAGAGTAGTTGTAACTTCTTCATCAACAGATAGGACCTTTTATAAACTTTGATACTGTCTCTTGACAGAGAAGCCTTCTTCATTACGAAAGATGGCGAAACAATCTTGGCCTCCTTCATCTTTTCTCTAGCCCCAGTTTCAAGAGTGACTAAAACTTCGCTAATCGTTTTATAAGTTGACGAATTCTTTGATTGTTTTACTTCTCCTCGCTGTGTCGCCATACGCAAGTTCAAAGAGAACTTGACGCTGTATTTTGTGTTCTGCTCGTGGAAGCGGAAATGGTAACCAACAACTCCGGTCAAAGGTGACTTCTTCTTACTTTTAACTTCGCTTTTAATCCGTTTATACTGATAATCAGGTTGATTCAGACTATTTTCAGGAGTTTCATCGTAGCTTACCGACACTTTTATCTCGTACTTATCTGTGATGTCGAGTGCTTCTGTTGTATGTTGGTTCTTGCAAACCAACAGTTTCACTAAGTGGTCATCGCGACAATCAGGAAAGCCAATCCTGCTTCGACCGACTTTCAGTTGTCCAGGGGGTTTCCAAAGGTCTTTCAAAACGGGCGTGTCTTTATCATTGTCGCTGACATTTTCAGCTCCTGGACTAATCTTCTTGCTACTAGAAGGGTCCGCTAATTTTGACTGGTTGGTATGTAGATTGGCGGATATTTCTTCACTCACCTTGGCAGAGTTCTCTTCTTCGCGATAACCTTCATCTAGACGATATAAGCTCTGTACTGATGGCAAAGGTACCATCAGTTCCCTTAAAGAAAAGAATGCAATGCTGACTAAATTTTTTCTGAACTTCGAGATTTCTTTGGCCTATTTGGTTTTAGGGAGTACTCGCATAAGCGATTTCAATTTGATAAACTTTCGTATTTATCCTGAGTAGCACCATCCCTCATTTATCGAAAAGAGTTCTATTAAGGTAAATGAGAAGAATGTTCGCAATCAGAACTAAAGGAATCGTAGCAAAAGATTTTCGGTTGGTGCGGTTTTCTGATTTAAAAGCACCGTAAACAAATTCTCTGGAATTAGGCAGGCATGCTTTACGAACAATACAGTGTTTTGGTTGCAAACTAATGTAAAAGATACTAACGCAGCCCTAAGGCAAAGATCAAGTACTTCAATTAGCTATGACTTGACTGTTCCTTAGAAGGTTTTGTAGCAAACATAATCTCAAGACTAAAACTCTAAAGGTAATCCCGTTGCATTCGTTTCAATTTAACCGGTTGCTTAGGAGTTAACACTACATTAGCCATTTAGTAAGCATTTCGACAACTAACCTGGACAATGAGCTCCAGAATGTTATAACAAAAGAGAGCTTTTCCATCTGGGTGAAAAAAATTAAAGGAGAAATAACTTTGAAGGTTAATATGATACCTCTCTGACCGTTTCGTCACGATTTACTTTTGTTTGTTTCTTTGGTATTTTCGCTTAGGCCTCAAGCGTGACCTAAAGTTATTTTCACTGAAGTTAGAGCTATTTAAAGGCAACAACTTTCTCCTACACAATTCAAAATATCGACTAAAAATAGCTGTGGGAAGAGAGGGCCCCTGTCGATGTGATGTTTGTGTTTTCCCTTTCCTATGGTATTTGTTTTATCATTTGTTCACACCACTTTTACAACACAAATTCAACAATAGCCTACCGGAAGTCTGGGTCATAGCAGGCGGAACTTAGCATGATTCTGTAGCATGAACCTAAAAGGGGTATCTTCTTTGCTTGATCGAACCCCACTGACGGAGGCAAAATGGCCAATAAACGCCGTAGTTGTTAATATTGTAAATGTAGTATTGCCACAGCCCTGAAACACACCTTTCCCTCAAACCTCAGACAGTGTTTCTCAGGTTTCCTTAAAAAATTGATGGTCCTAGTTGACTGCTATCGTCTCATGTATACTTCTAGAGGGATGGGGAGTCTTTTGGCTGTGAGATTCTCATCTACTGCCTGAGTATCCACCAAATGAAAATAACGGGCAAAGCCTTGCGAATAACGATTTTACAAAAAATACCTTGGCAAAGGATGTGAGAAGGGATGCCGCGCCAAGATGTAAAAACTTCACCTCTAAGATGAAAAAAAAGCAAACAGCAAATCAAAATACATTTGCATTGTCTTCCTTTACACTTCTTTGCGATAATATTGACCTCTCTTCTGATAACCTTAAAAAGAATTATTTCTTAACTTATGCAGTGCAAGTTTTACCTCACAGGTAGGTTAGCGAAATATCTTGCTTACAAATTGTAGCTGGATGTAATCAAATAAAATGCGGATGCTTGTACAACGATTATTAACTAAATCTACTAAAAGTTTTCAAAACACTATTTTAACAGTGTAGGAAAAGCTCACTTAACACTTACATAATTTAGTTCGGTAGAAAGTGTATCTGAAAAAAAAACCTTTAAGTATTTCCTTTGAGTATGATGCTGTTTCGATATTTTGCCCTTGCTACTGCATAAGGAAAATTATTTGATTTTAAGACGGTACCTTGACAAATCTTTATTTCAAACAGGTACATAGTGCCTCGGTTACGGTCTGGTGGTAGAGGATCGCTTCTCCGCCAAATGTCCTGTCCGTTGGAAATCGAGTCTGCTATTAACCGATAAAAATCAGTAAGAAAAGTTGTGGATAATCGACCACCAACCGCGGGATTATCTTGAGCTGGCTCTCAAGTTTAAAGGGTGAAGATAAGGTTTTACTTACAAAGATCTTCTCTAACTTTTTCAGCAGATGTTGCAACTTCCAACTGAACAACGTCTTGAGGGCAATCTTGAGTACTAAACCCCAAGCAATAATGCATTCAAATAAGTATTTGCAATAAATACTACCTGATAAACTAGGGAGCAAACACAACTCACTCATCGTCAGCCAGCTGTTTAACTAAGGAACCATACCTGATAAACTAATTCAATAACTAAACTAAAATAAACTAAATGTAGCAAAAATTATAGAAAATAACGACTGGTCCCCGAAACTGAGGTGGCTAGTAAGAGGGTATTTCAACGCTGTCCACTCTTCTAGTACATAGTAGTTAGTCATATTCGTATTTGTTATGATTTCTTATTAGCCAGTGGAAGAAAGTAGAAGTGGTACACTTATTATTGGAAAGAGCATTCAAGGATTTTATAGCTGACCTTAGAGTCGACAGTACGTTACTCGGCGGTACGTTAAGTAAAAGCAGTTCCAAAAGTATGATTTTCACTGATCCCCAAAAACATTCGCTTGTTAATTAAGGTCATAGAGATCACAGGTAGCTTGAGCATTTACATTGCATGCTAACTAATTTCTAATTTTCACTATTGTTAAATCTGTATCTGTACCTTTGCATATCTTCAAGGTCATTTGCAGACTCTCCGCTGCCATGATCTCTGGCAGTTAACCCTTGTATTGACGTATTCTCCTTGAAAGCAGCCAAAGCATTTTGAGAGGAACTCGGTTGTGTAAATCCTTGAAAACATAAATGCATAGGAATAATCACTTTTCCGCGTCACAAACTAGATATTTCGGACTAGTTGCATGTTTAGTACTATGTGCTTGTCAAAGGACTGTTTTACCTATTCACTCCTTAGGTTTACCATTCAATGGAAAAATTTATTTCAAGAACTTTGCAATGGGCGTGCCGACTGGGACGACCAGTTAACCGACGAGAATGTGAAGAAATGGAATTCGGAAATGGGATGAAATTTTTGTGTTAGAAAAAATTCCATTTTCAACTGACGGGAGAAGAAAGTCTCTTCCTTTTTTTCAAGTTAAACAACCTTAACCCGAAATAAAACGTTTTGTTTATTATTTATTTAAGAAAGGAAAAATTAAAATCAGAACAGGCTTGTAATAACGTTTTGTAATCAAGTTTCCCGAGCTTATACTGAAAACGCGTTGGGGGCTACAGTTCTCACCCTTACACGCACGCACCCCTACCCCACCTCTTTCCCCCTGGTCCAAGGGTGCCCCTTCGTATGTTCTCTGGGTAGATAGCCGTAGATAGCCCAAGGATGTACGTTAATTTTGCGTTTGGTAAGTTCCCTAACACAATATATGTTTGTTCCAGAAACGTCTGCTACAGAAAATTTCTAGTTCGACAGTTGAGAAAAGTTTATTGTCGTAGTTTCATTCTCCTAAAAGAGAGGCCAACTAACCATATTTTCCTTCTCAGTGGCCTTCTTTTAAGCAGCTGTATTTGTGAGTCGCTTTTATAAATGAAAGGTCTCTTGAAAAATAGAGGCCTTTCATTGCTCTTGTTAAAAGTGATAGCTAGTTCTTTAAATATACGTTCAATTACAACTAATATCAAGGATCATACCCCTAAAGGAGATTAACAACTCGTTGCTAACTTTCTTTAGGCTGAAACTGCTAGCTGACAAATTAGACTTACCAACACTACCGGTATTGGGCGTGTTTGTACGATTGCCTCCCGAATGGTAGGTATACAACTTTTTACCAAGCCTCCTCTGTAGGTTTTCGTTCGTAGCTATTTGTTCGAGAACCTCTTCTACACCATCGGCATAGTACCTGAATTTGGTTTTTCCTAGATACCCGCCGACTTGCGATTCAACTACCACTGTTACCTCCCCAGGGACTTTTGATGCTGCAAAGAAGTGTAATATTAGCTTGATGGTTTGCTCAGTTGAGGGACAAAAGACTCCAAACTTTGAAAAAGTACTTAAGTTATAAACCAAGAGTTCGTTTACGACAAGTCATAATTATGCCAGGTTGAGAGCCCCTTTTTATGGTAATGCCCATAGTGCTTACTCGCATGAGCCCGAAAACCATATGGGTCCTATGAATAAGTTTCACTACGTTATTTTCATCTTTAATGTTCGCTTCTCTAAAGCGTCAGGTACTCACCCTACACGTAAACATGAAAAAAGGACCGATACCTGCATGCAAGATATTTGAAAGTTTGAAGACAGAGCTTCGGTCAAGTACGACCAAAATTTGTACTGTTCAACAGCAAGAGAGCCTTGACAAAAATATTTATTTTCAAGCGAACGTGTAACGTGAGAAGTACCAAATGGCTGGGTAGAATAACTGTTAAAAAAAAGAGACAGTCAAAGATTTCATGTGGCTACTGGTACAGCACAATTTTTATAGCATTGAAAAGAACTAGAGGTAAAAAAAATGACGCCGGAGGGTAGAACCTTTGTCTCACAAGTAAACAGAAAACTGCCGCATCCTATATATCTATGAGAATATATTGTCTCATTTACCTTCACCCAATAAATAAATGGTAACAAACAATAATATTAATAACACTTTAAAGAGGTTAGGGCTGGCTCGAAAGCCTCATTGTTCCCCAATCCTCTGAGCTCCAATGATGACTTATGCTTCTTTTAATTTCGCCTGTTAATTGTAAATGATTTTCATCTTTTATACTGCAATTCCATTTTCTGAGACATTTGTTTCTTAAAAAAGGGCATTCCGCGTCTTGAGATATCCCGCCATTCCACCGATCCACCTTTGCAACCATTCTGTTCAATAACTCAAGGTACCGCATTTTGCAGCATGCTCGCTTCGCAAATTTAGAGGCTCTTTTAGGCATAAATCGCTGATTCAGACAGCCAAGTGATCTCTTTTCAAAGAAAGAAAAGTTTTGAGATATTCCTGCAAAGGAAAAGAAAAAGTTTTTGATTTGAATCATGCATTGGTGGATGCCAATGTGAAACTATTTTGAGATGTTTATCGTCTTTTGTAGTGTCGCGGCAAGAACTGAGAAGGTCATCTCCTCAGATCTGCATAATTTGCTGATTTAAAGGGTAGAAAGCTCTCTCTTCATAGAAAAAAGTTCCCCCTCAACTTTCGTGATGCACACATCACTCCTTTTAAGATATTTCTCTAAGGATGACGTTTGTTTTAAATCGCCTGCAGTCCTGAAATGATTGTGAGATGTTAATCTTTTTCTGCCGTCGTCCGTAGTCTCATGGAAAGAACTGAAAATGTAATATGCTAGTGCTTATAGGCCAGAAATCGCAAAAGGAGAGAACTCAACTGTGTATCGAGTGCGAATGTCGAACTACTAAGATACTCGGAAAAAGCACTATAAGAGGCACTGGGAAACATCGGGTAAAAATTGGGTCAAGATCGGAATTCTAGTGTCACACTCAATCACTCACTCATCTCGGCAACATATGTGGCTTCGCCTCGCGTCCTATTAGGAGACAGAATCCCACAAAAAACCAAAAAGTTTAGCAGCCAATTCATAAAGGCGTGGCGTGTCTCAATAGTGGTTACGGGACACCTGATGGGTAAACTTGAATCCACTGGATGGATGAATGCTAAGTATGATTCCAACTGAGAAACCAAGCAAGAAAGTTCAGAGTCTGTATTTTCCCCAGCATCTGACTCCGGCACCGAAGGCGCGCAGGTCACTCCCTGCGATTACAAACTGTATGGCAGGCTCGCGTAGAAATAGGGTTTGGGTGGGGGAAGGAGAAGCTAATGCGGGCCCAAAGAGCGATTTGGGATCTAGGTGTTCCCACCGAGGTTGATCTAGAGTATGCAAATTTCAAGACACAACTTTAGGACGCATAAAGAGATTTAACAACATCTTTAAAATTAGCCTGAAGGTTCTCAGGCTACTTACCTGCAGTGGCTAAAAATTTCTGCCCACCATTTATTTGCAGGGTATCACAGAAACAAAACAGGAATTGATTGTTGGAATAGTTTAAGCCAACTTTAAGTTTCTTTTAAAACAAGATAGGGGATCTCTTTTATGACTATTCCTTTGTTCTTATCATTGGGATTGAGGGCCTGTTTACATGGGGGTGGGTTCTGAATGGCACGTCTAGTTAAAATACAAAGTTTATTTGACTTCTTGATTTAACAGGCTGTTTTGGATTCTTCCTTTACATCTTATGAGACCTTTAACGTCTACGTAGAGGTTGAATTGTCGTACGAGAGGTGGGACGGGTGTGTTTTCTGTTGACCTCATGTGACACACTTCGTCCGGAAACGATTGATACTGTATGGACTTGATCCACAGTTCTTCTGCATGTCGAAGTTATTTAGCGTCTAAATCAAGACTTCTCTTTAATCCTGTTCTCCTGAAGAATCGTACAACGTAGGCGGTTACACGTAACAATTTCTTCCAGCTGCCATAGCGGGTTGCATCAATGACTTGGTGAACGCCGATGCGCTGTACTTGCGAGCTCGTCATCAAAGAGTGCGTGTGTAGTGGTCGCCGGATTCTGCACAATTTCTTGCAAGGCGATTTCATTATCCGAATGAACCACATTCTCGTGCGGCTATTCCTTCTCAGGTCTGTGCAGAAATTCAGGGCCCTTCCACCATCTCCTCTCGGCGACTAATTTACTTGCTATCATGCTCCGTGACGGGATATCAGCTGGGTTCTGAGTGCCTGGACAGAAGTTCCATAGCTCCGAAGATGTGTGTTCTCGGATCTCTTACACTCTGCTCACGACGTATTGCTTCCAGGGCTTCAAATTCTTTATCCAACATAATGCAGTCATAGAGTCGACCCAGAACATTGTTTCCAGTCTCTGTGGTAGGGTGGTTTGTAATGTCCTAGCGAGCAAGAATCGTAGCGCCAAGTAATTCAAGCCTGAGAATTCTTTGTTTCTTAAGAGGGGTGACCTTGGTCTTCGAAGCAACTAAGTTCACATCAATGCGTCCATCGTCATAAATGGAGCGAAGATAGACAATGGCAGCGTAAGCCTTGTTGGAAGCGTCGCTGAAACAATGAAGTTCCGCTGATTTCAGACTGCCTGAGGTGTGATCGAAATAACATCTCGGTATGGACACCTTGTTAATAGTTTGAAGCTCGCAAATACGGGAATTCCATTTCTTCACATTCTCGTCGGTTAACTGGTTGTCCCAGTCGGCACGCCCATTGCAAAGTTTTTGAAATAAAATCTTCCATTGAATGGTAAACGGGCTTAACGGTCCAATTGGATCGAATATCTTAGCCGAGATCCTCAACATCGATCGCTTCGTAGCCGGGAGTAACCTTGCTTGTTCAGAGAGATCTGCCAAATCGAACATAAACTGATCGGTAGCTGCATTCCAAATCGAGCCCAACACCTTGACGGTAGTATTGTCGCATGCTTGATTAGAATCAAATGGGTTTCCATTTGTAGTCTTAGCGTAGCATTCGTCCTCTTCGATAACAGGTTTCTTGTTCACCTGTACAATATTCGAGTTCACCTGGACATCAGACCGATTAATTGCTTCCTGCGCAATCCTCGAATTCGTTTTCCATTTTCTTAAGTTAAATCCTCCCCGCTGCATAACTGACTTGGACCTAGCGTACAGTTTCAACGCCTTATCTTCGTTTTCTTCACCAGTGACGAGCTCGTCCACGTACAAAGAATTCTTCAAGAGCTGAATGAAGTCCGGTCTGAACTCCTGTGACACCTGTCCATCTAAATGATGTCGAATTGTCGAAGCTAAAGTAGCTGGTGATGGTCTCAGTCCGAAAACGAGACGGGTGAATCTCAAATGCACAATTTCATAGTTGCGATCATCAGGATCCTTGAGCCACAAGAATCGCAACATGTCTCTGTCTGCTTCGTTGATTCCAACCATTAGAAACCCCTTTTCGATGTCGGCCGTCAGACCAATTTTGTGCCACCGGAATTTAATCAGCATGTCGAATAACTGAGGAGTGAGATTTGGCCCGGTCTGGAGACAATCATTCAAGGAATGAGTACGCTCAGGGGCCTTGGCTGATCCATCATACACGATCCTCAGCTTAGTTGTCTCTCGGTCTCTTCGGACGACGGCGTAGTGTGGTAGATAGTTCACATTTTTGCCTTCTTTCTCGTTTGGTTCCTCCTCGGGGATTTTTTCTACGATTCCTTTGTTCAATTGTTCTTCAATTATTTGATTATATTCCTTGATTAGTTCCGGCTCTCTTAACAATCTTAGTTGGAGTCTGCGGAGGCGTTGAACGCAAAGTTCATAATCACTCGACATAGTTGGGTGATTCTCCTTCCAAGGCAGTTGTACCTCATATCGCTGCCCATTAAAACACACGTTCTCTTCAAAACAATCGACTGACCCGGTAGATTCTGACTCTTCTTTAGTGCCAATGGATTCTGTCTCCCAAAACTGTCTTAAGCTGTCAACGAGAGGATCTTGGGAGTGGTCGCACGAGCTGTTACTGCCCCCGGAAATGATAACGTTTGTGACTGTCGAACCGGTATACGAAACCGACTCTGTGGGGCCCGACAACAGCCATCCAAATTTACTATTGATCGTAGTAGGACCAAAATTTCCACATACTTTTTCCGTTGTCACAAAGTCCTAATAATAATCGGAGCCGATAAGAACATCCACTTGATCTAGCAGTCCACTAGTTGTAATCCGTTTGAGTGCGGGAAACTGCTTACGTCGACGCGAGATGGAAGCGGTGAGCAAATGGTGGGGAAACTGAGAGCGGAAATTTTCGAAACATAGTCGTTGGGGTCATCAAATAGTAAGGTTACCGCGTCGCACTTCTTTTTCCGAAATTTTCGTTCGCCAAACGTGTTTAGGTGAAGGATCTCGGTCTTCCTTGACTTGAGGCCAAGCTCTGACTTCAGACTGTCGGTAACGTTTGAGCGCTGCCTTCCACCATCGAACACTATCTTCACTGTCGTTGACTTCGAGCCATCTTCATTTCTGGCAATGGCAGTGGCGGTTTGCAGTAAGACTGTTCCCTTTGTTGTAGAACTTGCTGTCGTTGTAGTTTCAATTGGCGGTAGGTTCTCTGTAGCGTAACTCACAAGTGTCGAATTTTGCATTTCCTGCGAATTTTGTTTGGTAAGGCCAGGTGATCCAGATTGTTTGGGCATAATTTGGCGGCAGATTGATTGGTGTTAGTTACCATGGCATCGACGACAGTTCTTGTTACATGAGCCACTCTTATGATCGGTTTCTAAAGACACAAAACATCTTCGGTCTCTCTTGAGAATTTCAAAACGGGCTTGTGAATCACTTACACTCTCACAAGAGGCCGAAAAATGGAATCCGCCACAGTAAACACATTTCAGTGGATTTCTTTTTTTGTGGAGTTTCAGACCCATCATGCGAGAATAGGGTTGAATTAGTTGGCCCTCTCATCAGAGTTTCTTTGTTTTTCTCCAAATGTACATTCGCTTTTACACCATCGCTGATCTCTCGAGCCTCGACTTCCTGGCGAATGACCTTTAACAAATCAGACATTTCCCAGACCTCGTGCACGGTACTTCTTGCGACTTGCATTCTGATTTCGGGCGGTAATTTCGACATTATTACTGGGATGAGGAGACTTCCGTACTGGCTAGAACTTACTCCCAAAGAATCTAGACCACGGATATTAATGCTTATTTTATCGTATACAAGCCGAAGCTGGGCGGTGTTTTCATTCACACATACAGGAATTTTGAGAATTTTATCCATGTGTTTAGAAATAATGTTTTGAGGGCTGCCAAAACGTTTACTAAGAATATCCATCGCAGAGTTGTAATTAGCCTCAGTTCTTGGAAGCCCTTGAATTGAACGCGCGACTTGACCTTCTTTCGGTAAGATATTATCGATTTTTTCGGAACCCCCACGATTGAACTAGACGCACTTCATGGTGAGATTTGCGAACAGCTGTATACTTCAAACCACAAACATATGAAAATACATATATATGAACTGCGGTTATGAAACGTATATGTGCACGATCCTTCGCAGTAAAGCACTATTTAAGCAATAGTGAAAATCAGACCTGAAAAAAAAAAAAAAATTCAGGCCTGTACGGGATTCGAACCACTGACCTCTGCGATGCTAGTGCAGCGCTCTACCAAGTGCAGCGCTCTATCCCGTACAGGCCTGAATTTTTTTCAGGTCTGATTTTCACTATTGCTTAAATAGTGCTTTACTGCGAAGGATCGTGCACATATACGTTTCAAAACATCACAAAAGTTCGATTTGAGACGTAATGTTGCGTCTGTATTGTTGCCTCATGTCGTCGGCAGCAATTATTTGAAAACAATGATTGATGTCAATTTTCAACAATCATTATCTATATCGACATATCATTTAATGTAGGTTATCTTGAAACTCAACTCCGAGGATACTGCGATGCCGTTCGTGGGCGAGATGATATTGAATCCGTGAAGAAAGCACCCTGTATCGGACATTACGAGTCCAAGGGATCCACTAGGATGGCAAATAACGTAACCGAAGCGGGAATTGGTAGTGGCAACACAAAAACCCGAACAGGACTTGGTGTAATACTATGACAAACCTGGGATAGTTGCCACCAAGGAACCATCCTTTAACCTTTCCAGTTCAACTTTGCCTACGTCTTGGAACTCAGCAGATCCAGAGGTAACTTTCATATCTAATACTGGATCGAAAGTGATACGAAAAGGATCTCCGCCCTGCAAGAAAAAAATTAATAGCATGTGCTTCAACTTGAATAGAATAATCGAAAAGTTCAATGAATGCTCTTTTTCGTTTCATCTAATAGGCGTATTAGCCGTTTCAAAAACGAGTGAGGGAGTGGGTCGAATTCGCCGCGCAAGTTTGTCTGGGATCGTTACTCGGGACACAAACCTTTGTTTACTTTAGATTTGTGTCCCGAGTAACGATCCCAGACTAGCTTGCGCTGCGAACTCGACCCACTCCCAAACTCGTTTTTGAAATGGGGAATTACACGCGGATTTTGATTGATTTTTATTACTAATTTCTTTGAGGTCAGACGCATTGATGAGGTCAGACGCATTGATGACGTCGACATTAACAATTTCAATGTTTTGCTTTTTTATGGTATCAGTGACAGACTCGGCTGCGCCTCGAATGCCACCATTTTGTTCTGACCACATTTTGACGTCATTTGTGATGTATTCCGTTCCACAATATCTATTTGTTGAATAACTCCGACTTTGCGTCATAAGTACAGTCCTTTATGCGAACCAATATTTAGAAGTTATCAAAAAAAAGCTTGCCCAATATTACAATCCGGGTATCTTTTATTGTTTTAAAAGTGAAAGAGGGTAGTTGAAACAGTCCAAAGAACATGCATGGCAACAAAACATGAAATCTGGCTTTCTCAACTTTTTGAATATTAAATATTTTAAAATCAACCTCCCAGTTACATGCAAGTGAGCTGTTCTAGTAATTAAGCCCCAATAAAAAAGATTTTACATTGCATGCTCTTTTTATTTATTATTTATGATATATTTATAATTCATTTTTTTGTGTGCTGATAGATGGTCCTCGCTTTTATCTTTTGAAAGTATAAATTTCTTGTTATGTTGTTATGTCAGAATTAAACGTAACAACCTGTGGTCAGCGTGTCGGACTCGCAATCCACCGCCCGCGGGTTCGAGTCTCGCCCTGACCACTACCTGGATTTGTTTCACAGTAGCTCCGAGTTCAAATCCTCGGCCACGCTTGTTAGTAGCCAACTGGTTTGCGTCCGGCCAGTTGGGATTCAATTTAAATTATTCGTTTCAGTTGTTTGCTCAACCCACTAGCACTTGTGAGTTATAGACACTACTGAGGGTAAAATAAAGTTTTTTTATAATTATTACATGGCGCTGCGGCGAATGAAGTTGCCAAAGTTGCATAATTTTTTTATTGCTTTACGGGAGACTTTTCAGTTTTTCGGAGAAAGCGAAGCGCGATAGAATTTTTCTAAAAAGGTTCACTAAAAGAGTCTCTTAGGAAAAATAACGCGAATTGCGAAATTTTGCAACTGTCGGTGGATTAATTCTCGATATTTATATATGGTCATTGGCTCTTGAAGGTTTTCAGTACCTAGTTGGCCAAATTTTTCCAAGTTCTCGCCTGCCTTTCTGTCAGTCCTCTCCATTCCCTATTTACTATTCTCTTCCGTGTTGGCTTGGTTATAATTGGTCATACAATTACCTCTTTGGCGCTAAAGTACTGCTATAACCCGGCAAGAAATCGCTTTGTTCTATTTACCTCTAAAGGACTTGAATTTGGCCTGATATTCACTTTGTGAGGGTAATAGTCTTCTACCCATGTCACTAGAGCCCTCTCATCTACATTGTGACAAAAAGAAAGAGTCAACACAGGTAAATCACAATAGTTCATATTTGGAGATAACTGTGATCATAACATTTGCCTTTGAAATGTTAGTACTAGCCTCCTGATCGGGGCTGAACTGGTTTATCTATGTTTCATTTTCATCATGTTGGTTTCAGGCGTGCGTTTTATTTACCAGATGCTGTTATCAAATTTCTTTATTTTGTGACCCGTAGCCAGCTCTCAAAAGTTGCATGAACAGCACCATCGTTGAATACTGTATATGCGACATAGACGCTATTTAACGATGGCGCTGCCTGGTGTAAGGTTTTTAAAAAGTTCTTTATTCGTGGGCTTCCTATCTTACTTAGACTTCCTACACAAGTGATTCTTATCGCACACATGGCATTTCCTTATCAGAAATTAAGTGTCAATCACACACCTGGCCGAGTCATGATATACTGTGAATATATGCTGACTTGGGGACTCATTAGCGATGACGGAAAATCAAAACACCCTTTTTAAAACCTCAGGAAATCGTAGTCGTTTAGCAAGGGCACCGAAAAGTTACAAACTTCGAGCATCCCAATTATAGACGAAGATTTTCGAGTATAATATCAACGAAATTCGTATTAGCCTTGCAACTGGTGGTAATGATCTTGAATTTTCCAAAAATTGAAAGGAAATGAACTTTCCTCGCTGAAGATCCTCTAGTATCGATGAATGCGAAATTTAAAAAGGAATTAACCATTTGAGCTAACCGCCTCCCGGTTAGCTCAATTGGTTAGAGCGCCGGGTTGTGTTGTGCGGGAGGTCGAGGGTTCGAGCCCCGGCCGGACCAATACTCATGGTCTTAAAATAAGTGAGAAGAATTTGCTATCTTTCTATAATCAAAAAATGGATAAATATTCTAGTCTTCTCGGATAAGGACGAATAAACTGTAGGCCCCGTCTCCTGCAGGGTTAGGGGTAGGAGACGTTGATTTCCCACGCACGAGATTACTGTATGGTGAATGTCCGCCCCTGGGGTGCGATGGGTGGGAATTAGCCCTGAAAAGCCCCCATGGGGAGTGGTCAAGTAACGTATGTATGTATTAAGGATGATTAAAATGAGCTGTTTCTCATGAAATTTTCCCAAAGAAGTAGACAAGTGCCTATAAATAATCTAATTATCCTTTGACTGCCATGAACCGTGGTTGATAAGTTATGATTCTTTTCTTTTTCAGAGGACAAACTTCATTCATTTGGTAAGACAACCTCTAGTTAGGGATGATTTTTTAACATTTGACAAGGTTCGACCGACTTGATTGATATGAAAAAAAAAAGAAGAAATTCATTTATTTCTGCTGTTGCTCATAACTTCCATTACCCATAGAGGCTACAAAAAGTCACACAAGGTAACCATAGAATTGTCCCTGCATGCTCAGAAATTACGGCGAGTGATGATGTAGTGAACATAGCATATCGAAATTCGATTCAGTGTTCTTACGCAAAGTTTGTATTTTTTTTTAAAGGAATTTCCTAACCTTCGGAAATTTCTCCTCCCAATCCACTGGATGAAGACTCGTCTAAGGAGGAAACATATCCATCTGAACTGTCAGATATCTTCGGAAAAAAAAAAAACGGCGTTTGTATGCAAATACCTTATGACGACAAAATTCACCATATTACAAAATGATTTATAGTTATCATAGTGTCCTAAATAAGAAATCACCATTATTTTTATTATAACTACACACAATTTTTTTTTCATTCAAAATCACAAGACAGACTACAGACACAGTCTTGTTACTTTTACCAAACAATTACTATCAAAACAAAATTCCGCCCCTCCCCCGCTAAAAAACATCGCTTAAACGTCGAAACGAGGTGGGCGGGGTTGGCACTCCTCTAATTTTGCTCGAACATATCTGATTGGACAAAGAGTATCGCCAGAAAATTCGAAACAAGGTGGACGGGAAGCTGTCACTCTTCTAATTTTCCAGGACATACCTGATTGGTTCCCACATATTATGTGATCAGAGAGAATGGCGGCGTATTTTCGAAAGGGAGGTGATTTTCATATTAAGCCAAAATATCATGCCACATGAATGTTAACCTCGTTGCAATGCGTTCCCAATACAGAACACCTGATATATTTTCTGCAGTGAGAGTGGGTTTGTTATGAGGAGAACATTTATTCTCTTTCCCTAGTCGCGGAGGGATGGTCACTATGTAGCATTAAACCTAAACATAAACAATAACATAAAATAGACTCTTGAAACCGAGCCGAATTTAGGATAAAAAATAACGAAATCGTGCCCTAAAAGAGGTTGTCGTTGAATTCACCAATCAGGTACAAAGTAGGTACGTAGTGCGTATTTTGAATTCAATTGAATGTCGAGTTTGCACATGCCAAAATCTTCGACTCATATGCATACAATAGGCTGTCGTAAACTAAAGAAATTTTACCAAAGTTGCATGGCCAAACTAAGATTTACATGTTTCAAGCTAGACAAAGTCTCGACTGAAATAACCTTTGAAAAGGTATGGTAATTTCTGCTTAAAGGGTGGCTTTAAGCTTCGAAAAAGTTTTCTGCTACGAATAAACCCTTCCCTATATTCTTTTTCAAATGAGAGAATTAAAGTTTCTGATCTTTCTTTTGTGATTTTGACGAATGTAACCCAAATTTAGCCTTCAGCATGGCTCAGGCAATGATGAACAAATATAGTTATTTTTCAGTACTAGTTGAGAAGCCCATAGAAGCCAGTGTTCAACACCTTGTTCACTGTACGAGCATCGTTAGATTCCTACGGAATAGTTACCTCAAACTGAGGTAAGTCGAGATCTCTTATCATCTCAGCGGGGTGAACCTCAACAAAAACAACTCGAACCCGACGAGTGAGCATTTAAAAGCTTGGTCTAATGAACTCTCGTTTTTTCTTGGAAATTAAATTGGAAATGTGATAGGTGTCAATTAATGTTAGTTTCACAGAGGTGTGTTCTGGATCATATAATTGATAAATCTACCTGTAATAGTTGTTCCCATTGCTGTACGTTGGTATTTTCAATTCGTAAGGCGATGGCCTGAGCTTGATTGGGCACTATTTAGGAAAGTTAGGAAACGTAGGCCAGTCAGTTACATTAAGATATTTTGCCAAAGTTTTGTCACGAAATAACCATGGAATGTTACCTTACTTACCTTGGTTTGTTTCAACAATTTCCATAGGAGATTCATTCACCACTGTCATCTAAAAGGTGCAAGAAGGCAGCGTTACGTTAGTTGAAAGTTGGCATTTAATTCGGCAAAACAGCCGACAAGTTGTTTATATAAAGATGATTTACAATCATCCTACGATACTGAAAAAATACAACCCAAACCATATCTAATTTTATCATACCATATAAATACCATATCTTAAACTGTAACGAAAAATACTTTTCGTCGTGTCTCGAGAATTTGACAAAGCAAAACAATACTGATTCCTCATTAAGAATTCTTTGTCAGTTTATCGAAACAAAGTAATTTTTGTTCACGATTCTGACAAATTCAACCCAAACTGAACGTTCAATATCGCTCAGACGAAAACAAACTAAATAGTTATTTGTCGCAGTGATAGCTGTGGACTCTGTACAGGCCACTGTTCAACACTTTGTTCACAAAAGTAGTGTTAACACTATACGTGCGTTGCTAGATTCCAACATGCAGTAAATTCGATTGAGGTAAGTCGAGATCTCCGATCATCCCAGCAAAGTGAACCCTAAGAATTTCAACTCTACGCGACGACTGACAAAGTAAACTGAGCTTGCTCTGATGAACTCTCTTCCTCTAAAGTCCTGGTGACTTAACGGACCCATAGCCATATCCCACAACCAAGAACTAAGCTCAAAAAGGCAGTCCATTCTTTTTCGTTTCCAGATATTTTATCGCATGAATTTCGAAGCGATTAACACCTTGAATTCGAGTACAGTCACGGCAAGCAAAAACAAAATGAGGCTTTAAGGGATTGGTAACTAATAGTACTTTCGACAAATGGACCCCGATACTCGAGGTAGAGCCTCTGGAGGCATCATTAAGCTTTCAGCTCGTTGTTTTGTAATTGCCAAGATAAAAAATGCTCGTATTTAATGAGCCACAGTTGATCATTTTTCCCCTACACTTGTTTTGTGCCCGTGCCGTTTATCGACTTAACAACGCACATCAGAGGCTTCGTTATTTCTTGAATGCTAAAATTTGAATATGAGAATATCATAAAAGTTGATGGAAGTTTTACTGAGCCGAGTTTTTTCGATAAAATTCCTGAATCTCAGTTGATGTACCTGTTGTTCCCACGGCTGTGCGTTGTTGCTTCCATTTTGCGAGGCGATGGTCTCAGCTTGATCGGGCACTATTTAAAAAAAGTTAGCAAACGTAAGTCCGTTTCATTCAACAACTTCGGTTTAGTCTCCGTCGAGCTGACCATAAAATGATCTCGTAAAACATTGATTGCTATGTTAGACTATCGATGACTTTGAAAATTATCCTAAGCGAATATACATCGCGCGCTAACTAGAATATTATTTGATTTGTTTCATTTGGAATTACCCTCGGCTATCAGTTTAAAACTACACCTTTGTATGATTTCATCGTTTTATGGAACTTACTTACATTGGTTTGTTTCAAATGTTTCCATTCGGGTTTCATTTACCATTGACGACTAAAAGAACAACAAGTCGGCGTTAGTTGAAAATTGACAATTATATGTTTGACAAATATTCCATGAACGCACGTCGGACATGAGATGGCGAATAGCCAACGAGACGCTTTGCGCCGAATTCGCTATAACCAATCTCGTATCCAAAAATCGCGATTGGAATAATTGTGTTATCAATTTTATCAAATCCTGAACATTTGGATATTTGGAGCCTTTTGTCAGCTCCGCAACAGTTAGCGCAATGTATTTCCATACAAAGTGACTTGGAATATGATGTGATAAGCGGAGTTGAGCACTCAGAACACTAAAAATGCACTATTCGAAGTTGAACATTTATTGAATATATATACACCATTAAAAACTCGATCATTGGATAATGCAATTCAAGAGTTTTCATTGGGTTAACCATCATGGGTTATGAGCCGTCATAACAGGCGTGCGCCTGAAGACGAGTTAAACCGAAAGTGTTTTTGTACGTGGTAACATTCCGTTTGTTCTTGCAAAATAAAGTCAGAAATATTTATCTATATTTTGTGGCGTTTATTCCATTCGCACATGTTAAAAAGCGCACTTTAAATTAATAAATTATTATTATTGTTATTATTATTATTATTATTATCATTATAGATGATTATAGCTTATCTTTCATCTCATTTCCGATGTGCGCTCGTGAAATAATTGTTAAATACACATATGAAGGTATAGTCTGATCGTCCGGGTCAGTGTAGTCCTGAGAAGGACTGTTGTCGGTGGTGGTGACTGACGTTTCGACAACCTGTGCGGAAGTCATCATCAGAGTCAAGTGAATGATTGTTGTCAGTAGAATGTTCTTATTCCAGTTCGTGTGAAATGATCGGTTGGTTTTGCCGTGATGTTATTGGCTGTAAGACTCAAGTGACGTAAGTCGGTCGTGATTGGTCTGATTCGATCAGTCGGTAAAGTTAGGTCGTTATTTTTTTCGGTCGTTTGTGATGTTTATGTCGTGAATGAGTCGTTTGTATGGAGCGGGTAGTTGTTGACATCTGTTTAGGGGAGTCTGTTCTAAGTTAGTAAACCAGCTTTCCTGAGTCAGTCGTTGAAAATAGTCAGTGCTGTAGGTTAGGCATTGCGCAGAGTCCCAGTCAATGTTGTGGTTGGTAAGTCGATGGTGTTCAGCAATGTGATTGCTGACATCACCTTTCCTCGTCGCCCGTCTGTGTTCAGTCAGTCTTATTGTGAGGTTTCTATTTTGTAGATTCAATTTGTAGAGACATTAAAAATGCTGGAAAGTACAAAAAAGTCCACAAAATATGCTGTCCACGCACGATACGAAAATTGATGGGAGGTTTATTCAAGAAATAGGCCCGCTCCTGGCCTGCTGGTCTGTCGCCTGATAATGTTCTTGCATGGCTGAGAGATTGTCCTGAAAATTTCCCATTTGCCCTCGAAGCCTCGCTTGTTGGCCAAATACTGATTTTTCGGACAATATCTCAGCCGCTGACATTATCAGCCGACATACCAGCCGCCTAAAGAGGTTTATTTACTAAAGAGCAAAACAAAAACCTCGACGATACTTTAGCACCCGTAAAAATTTATGAAGAAAATGAAGTAGCCTATCAGAATTTCAATCAGTTGTAATGTAATGACTATCCATAAGTATATACGTATAAAACCCATAGTCCATCAAAGGCACCTCCTTGACTATGTTGTCCTACTGATCTGCTTAAATACCTAAACTAAGGCGACAAAAACTTGTCCTAAGTCCTCTATGAGGGGAGATGAACATTTTGGAACTAGATGTGAAGGGGAAATATGCCAAAGAATTAGCAAATCTTTAAATTATGGAAATTGTTGTATCCAAAAAGACAAACGGAGGTTTTGGTCTTCATAGGGAAAAGTAAAACAATTAAGTAATGCTTACTGAAAAATACTACAAAATGCTTCATATCATTTCTATGGGTTTGTGTCTCAGTAAATGTGGTCCTCAGTACTGAAAATTTCAAAAAATTTAAAACGATGCAAGTAAGGCCCGATTAACTCTTTACATAACGAAAGCGAAGCATTCCGCGGCTTTTGCAACTTGATTTTCATGGTTGAAATGGGACTTTTATTATTTCTAAAAGAATGTTACAACTTGTGACGAAATTTTCCAGTGTCCGTATTCCTTGAACTGTGGTTTGAGATACAAAAGGGAATTAAAAAACGTTCACAATAAAGATAAGTCTTATAGACACCCATCCAACTACAAACGCCTCTCTAGAAAGGCTTAATTTCAGTTATGGACATATGAAAAAAGAATCACCTGGAACCTCAATTTACGAAGCTCGATGAGATGAATAAAAACTGGCATAGCAAGTTGTGTAAAGAGACACAAACCTGATCATCCTCTAAAAGAACGTAAAGAGCTGAATTTCCCCTCACGTGCCTTCTAATTGTCTTTCCATCCCAGACACGGGGCTCACCATGAAACTTAAATGCAAGGCTATCATGACCATAAGATGCACAATAAAACCTAGACATGCATGTAAGAAAATGCAAATCAATATGGAGACAAAGGTTTCCAATTATTAGACCAATGATTCCACAGGTAAAAATTTTTTGTTTTGTTTTGTTTTGTTTTGTTTTACATTTATTTGCTGCAATTGTACTGGCATTCACGAAAAAAAGAAACTCGTCTATCCCACCGTGTGTGAAATTTCCTATGAAAATGTGATGAGGGAATTTAACAATAATGGTTCACAACATGACAAGAGAAATTTGGTCTGATTCTTAAGAGCAAAAAGCCAAATGGCAATCCATACGAAAAATTTCTTCAATCTTATTCAAACGCACATGGCTTCTTGGTAACCCACAGGTAGACTGGTAGATATTAGTTTTCGTCTTGAATTTCGACAACCAATCTACATCTTTTGAGAAATTAGATATATTTCATCTCATTTGCCTAGATAAAAGCTCTCATGTGTTCCTAGCTTCCCCTTCCTCTTTTCTTTAAAGTCTCGTGAGCAGTTTCACAATATACTTTAGCTGTCCTCCAAATATTTCAGTCGTCCATGATTGAATTTACTCTATATGAGCGTTTATTGGCCCACGCAGTAGAAGTATTTTATCGACCCACAATCAGAGCGTGTGTTGTATGTCTTGTATCGGCCGTAAGCATCAGTCATATCATAATAATGATATCCTGTCTACTTTCTTACGTGAAGGAACTCTTTCGGATCTTTCCTTCCATTCATTTGCAAATTAAATCATTCATCAACTTTGCTTTTTCAAATTCAAAAACCAGTTATCACTTCCGAAACACTTAAAACCATAAATAAATTCAGCACTTCCTTATAATGAAGGCAAATTATCCGTAGCTTTACAAAAAGAAAAAATCCTCGTCTATCACTTAACTTCGTTGATTTGTCAGAAATGAGGCCTGAGCAAGTTAAACATGAATGCGTTTGGTTTCTGAACATGATCAGCAGAGTCAGTGTGTAACTGAACAGAATCATTTTGGGCCCAAATTATGGTACAAAGACAAGGTGTGATTTCTATGAATTATGGGAGGAAAATTGCCATCTCACCTTCCACTCAGGTCGAATGAGGAGAATGTTTCTTGTAGTTTTTGCCTCACCATTAAGTCTGACATACTTATAGAAAACTCGACATTTCTTTTGTACTGTCCAGTCTCTAACTTTTTCAGTTTTGCAATGTCTATGGTATTCGGCATCAAAAATTTGCCATCTTTTGCACATTCGCTACTCTTAAGTAGCGTGACATTTTTAGAAAATATCAAGCTTCCTTGAGATCTCTTGGCCATTCCACTAGCTGAATGTTTCGTCAGTTGCTCGAAAGGATGATCTCTGCAACAAATATTCAATTCAAGCTTAGTAAGCTTTCAGTAACACGATAAAGATATAAAACTTCCACACCTAATGTTGATAAAATGAAACTTTCCATCATCATTACTAAAAGCAATACTACAATGATAACTTTACCCCTCCTCCCTCCCCCCCCTGATAACCATCTTATTCACCCATTGAAACGTTTCCAGTAACTCACTGACAATAACTTGATGCAGTGGCCTTAGCTTGGCAAATCAAAAATAGACCGGACCAATAAAAAAAATCTGCAACATCTTCATAAGAAAAAACAGCATCATAACCCTAAGGTAACAATACAAGCCTCATCGTCCCCTTAATTCTGAACGACATTCCTTCACTTTTTGCTATTCCCTGACCCTATATCATCCGGTATATGTTAAGCGTAAAAATGTAATTCAGGTTAATATGATTTTTATCTGTGGGTTGGCTTGTATTTTTCTTTTTTCAGAATTTTGACAAATCATTTGAGGCATAAGAAAACATGACCCAAACCAGGTTAAAACTATTTTAACATAAGTTCATTTCGAAGTACAGCATTATTGGATATTGTATGGACTTCAGCGGGTAGGAACGGAAAGAGAAGAAAAAAAGGCATTGATCGTGCAACTGTTTATTAACTTTTTTTCAGTTTGTAATCACGTTTGTATCACCAGCTCGGCTAAAACCGTACAAAGAGGCTATTAATGACCTAGAGGAAATTAATTTTCATAAGTAACTTTCCAGTGCTAGGGTAACAATAGAGTGTATATTTGGCATATTAAAGGAGCGTTGGAGAATTCTCCAAAAACGGCTTGATAGCAAGAATAAAGGCTGATAGTTTCTAAAGAAAGTGTTTGGGGCTGCGTCGGTGGGGGTAACGAAATAATTTGGATATATCAACAAAGTTGAAATGGTAAATTGGCCACCCTAACGATTACAAAAGCTGACGTTTCGAGCATTAGCCCTTCGTCGAAGCGATAGCAACGTATACCCTTGATGTATCAGACAATCGTTGCATGTTGTGTTCTACACAATTTTTGCAATGATGCTGGAGATTTATGAGATTACGATGATGATACAAATGATGAGGATTCTCCAGTATTCGAGATGAAAATGCTGATTGTGCAGATTTGAGAGATTTTTTTAAAAGAGTGTCTATGAAATTTGTATGGGAAGTTTTCAATAATTGATTTTCGAAAAATACAGTTCCAGTTTCTCAATTTATACAATAACATCTTTTAATTGATTAAAAATATCTTTAAGAATGAAGTTGTTTAATCAATGGAGATTCGTGTACCAGTTTAACATTACATGGGATGAATCAACAGAAATCATGCATTTACTGTAATAATGAACAATTCAGTGTGATAAAAATAGCGAATTAACTTCATATAATAACACTAGTTCCTGATCAAGGAACTTCAAAAAAAATATGAAAATTAAAATATGAAAATTTCACATGTGAAGGCTAATATGAAGCAATTGTAATAATGATAATATGAATAAAGAATGAAACTCGCTTTAATCGCTACCTTCTTGTCCGCTCTATCTGTTCTCCACGGGTACAAAAACAAATGTTCTTTTGATTACCTGAAGGCTACACCGAAATAATGATTTAAGAGCTATTTATCATTTTTCGAGAAATTGCCCGTGTAAAAGCGTTCATGAATTGGTTTATAAGCTGCAGTTGTAACACTTGGTTTTTCTCCATGGCTCTTAAGAGTTTCCATGATTTCACGGAAAAGAGCTGATTCTTCTTCATCACTTTCCTTCTACGTTGCTTTGGACGTTTTGACGCGCTTCCTCTCATCCTTCAGTCGACTCAACGCGGGGAAGTGATTGACCCGGATTCTTCGGCGTGACTGAAGGTCACGATATCTCTCACCCTGTCTGGTACTCTTCCTTTCCCTCTCAATCCGAATACTGCTAAAGACTGCTCAAACTGTTTATCCAGACTGGCTTCGTCCTCGTCCTCGTCCTCGTCCTCGTCCTCGTCCTCGTCCTCGTCCTCGTCCTCGTCCTCGTCAACGTCCTCGTCCTTTTTTTCGTCGCTTCTCGACGAATCGGAAGAACGCGGGGAAGTGATTGACCCGGATTCTTCGGCGTGACTGAAGGTCACGATATCTCTTTCACCCTGTCTGGTTACGATTATTATCCTTCGCCTCTTTGTATCGATCTTTGAGATATCATATTTACCACTAGCACTGGGCGCTTGTGACATTTTGAATTTTTGATATTTCTTTGGCGATTTCTTTCCGGGTGTTACGAAAACTAAGACCCTCGAAAACGAAGACCTAAGACCTAAGACCCGTCTTAGTTTTCGAGATTATGAAAACTGAAGACCCCCTAAAATCGAATCCGTTGTAATATAAAGTAAAATTGTAACCAAAAAAGGTCTAATCTGTCAAATTATGTCCTGTCCTATCCTTTTCACCGAGTTTTAGGTCAAATCTAACGGTAAATTTAGGGGTCTTAGTTTTCGTAATCTCGAAAACTAAGACCCCTCTTAGTATTCGAAAACTAAGACCCCCACCAAACCATTCTGTAAAATGTCGACAAAGTCGAATTACGACCGTGGACATTATATTAAGAACCCACAGAAAGCTCATATTCGATCAATCGAGCAAAAACACTGCTGTACTTGCAATATGGGAAAGTGCTAACATCGCTTTTATTTGTTTCCGAATAAAGGAGTTAATCATCGACACCTCAGTGAAATCGAGACCAGGTATTCCTTGGGACCGGCCCCAAGGTTTGCTTTCCAATTTGTCCTGCCCGCTGCCGATCAACTCTTGCGTAAAAACTTACGAAACCTGTGCAGTGGAACTAGGGTGGCTACTATTGCTTGCCGATATTATCCGTCGGAAAAACGTAGAAGTCAGTCAGTAAATGCGACCGATTCTGCCAGGGAAATTTTATTGTCTGGAGCTTGGACTTGTCAGTAGAGTTTCCTTGACAGCTGGATTACACCCCATGTTGTGAAATCATTTATGAAGACATCGAGTTTTTTCTTCGCTTTTTTGTCACATTTCTTCGCTTCGTGATGTTACAGTAACACGGGAAATCTAACCGGATTTATTATCGAACATGAGCTTTCTGTGGACTCTTAATTTAATGTCCACGCGCAATCCGCCAAAACCTAGCGCGTGTGCATAAGTTATTCTGCACTGTCACAGGTAACGCAATCTCGATCGCAGAGACACGTAAAATAACATCCATCTCCAATGGAAAGCCAATTTTATGATTTAAAGGATAAACAACAAAATGAAAGGTCAATTGGGGTAAGGCACATTTTCAGTGTACAGTTATACGTGGGTAGTGTATGGCTTTCATCGTCTTTATGAAGCCACAATACGGAAAGTATATGTCTGAAATTGTTATAAGAAGCGGATCGTCTAGCAGGCGTACGATTGTAGCTTTTGGTTGTTTTACGGATCATAGTCTTTGAATGGTCGTAATTCGACTTTGTAGACATTTTATAGTCTGATTTGGTGGGGGGTCTTAGTTTTCGTAATTACGATAACTAAGAGGGGTCTTAGTTTTCGAGGTTACGAAAACTAAAAACTCTTTAGGGGTTGCTATAATGCGAGCCTGCGAGCCCGAGCCTATTATGACGAGCCGAAGCCATTTTTTGCGAGCCCCGGGAAAATAACATCCAAATCTGGACATAATGCCTTTTTATGGTCATAGTCCCAGGCGTTCCTTGTTCAAACCGCGGAAACTTAGAATGAGAGTGCGACAACTTGTCTTATCATGTGCTCACTGATTGTAAACAACACAATTTTCGAAATGTTGTGTTTTGCGAAGATTGCACAGCAAAGATTCCTGTCTTATACGCTGTTCTCGCAATGACAATAACTTTATTTATACTTGAATTTAAGATAGCAAGTACATGTTAATATCTCCAAGTTAAATTATCTAAATTTAAAATATTTAAAATTAATTGAATTACTAACTATCTAAATACTCTCTATATAAAAATATAATTCTAAAGCAAAGGATATTAAATCATAATTTCTAAATAAGATAAAAACTAAGTAAAATTTATTCTACAGGTCGAATTTCAATTTAGAAATTTCGGGTTTAAATTGACTTAATTCGTGTGGCAGTCTTATGTTATTGGGAAGAGATTTCCATAGCTTACTACCCTGATAGGCCAATGAGTGGAGGCCATAGCTAGTGGTATTAACCCTGGGTACCATAAGAATATTATCCCCCCTCGGATTAATCTTGCAGTTGCGTAAAGTGAATAACCTAGAAATATATTCTAGAACCAACCTATGCAAAGCTTTAAATACCAATGTTAAAATATTATGAATTCTTCTATTAAACAAAGTGGGATGGTTGATACGCAATAATAATTCCTCATACAAGCTTTTATCATCATTGTAAATAAAGCGCAACGCACGTTCATTAAGTTGTTCCAATTTGTTGGGATTACCCTTTCCGCAATGATGCTATACAACAGAACAATAATTTAAATGAGGCAAAAGATAAGCATTATATAACTTAACCTTGGCATGGCTGTTAATTAATTTCTTATGTCTTTGTAAAACTTGAATTTGCTTGCTAACTTCCCGTGCTATGTTACCTATATGTTCATTAAACTTTAAGTCATGATCAATGGTTACACCCAGTAGCTTAACAGCCCCACCCCCCCCCCCCACAAAACTGATCTCCTGACTCCCAATGGAAAAAAGGGTATAATAGTGTTATTGCTCTTACCCAGCCACATGGTAGTACATTAATTTATCCGGATTCATCACAAGGCCATTAGAGCAAAACCAAGAATGAGCAGTGACAAGATCAGTTTGTAGGTGTCCATGTAATAGGAAAGCATCGTTATTAATATCAAAGATCTGAGTATCATCGGCAAATGAACTTATTTTGGACTGAAGACTAGATAATAGTAAATCATTTAGGTAAATATTAAAAAGAAGGGGACCTAATACAGACCCTTGAGAAATTCCTCTAAGAAGAAGACTCCAATCTGAAAATTGATCGCCTAATTTTACTCTCTGTAAGCGATCAGTTAAGTAATTACCTATAAATGCACCACTTTTGGGTGATAAACCATAGGCAGCAAGTTTGGCTAAAATGAAATCATGTGGCAAGCTCTTACATACAAACGCACACACCGTTCGTAGTAGGCCCACACTAAACGATGTCGAGCGTTTTCGCTCAAACTACGAAAATACTGGCAAAACTGTGAGAGCCGATTAACAACAAACTATGAAGCTGAGACGAACACCTCGCTCGAAGGCGGCGCTAACAACAGCGAATTGGATAGGAATACTGACAGAGGCAACATGAATAGTAATGTTAAATATCTAAGCTTAGCTCTTCCGTTAAACACATGTTTCTGTAATTGGTTTCTATCGGGTTCAATACTTATAAAGTACGATTTGATATTTCGTACATAATCACTATTAATATTGTGTAAGCGATCGTGAAAGTTGGTTTGCTCTTTGCATGGAGTTACGAGTGCTTAGTAGAAGACACGATGAATACTCTTGATGACTGTGATCCACTAGAAAAAGTTTTCCAATATGACCAATGTACATCAACATAATGATGTTATAATGTCATTAAAGGTCAGATCTCGTGATGCATATTATAATTGTACTCGTGTTTTGTGTGAATGCTATGGCTTTGTAGTTTCGAATAAATTGTTTTATGTTTTATTTTACGCGTGGTGAATAATTCTCAAGTAAAGCGCTCGCTACGAAGCCCGAGTAAACGCTTCTCGAGCGTCTAGTTTGATATTTTTTCAGATTTTCACCTTCAAATGCTTTCTGGAGAAGAACCAAAGACCATTAGAATAAAATAAGGAGAGAAAATGGAAAGATATATATAGAACAAACATTGGCTCGCGAGAAGAGGCTCGAGGCTCGCAAGAAGAGGCTCGAGGCTCGCAAGAAGAGGCTCGAGGCTCCCAAAAGATGGCTCCGGCTCGCAGGCTCGCAAATTAGTTACCCCTAAATTTAGCGTTAAATTTGACTGGAAAGATCGGACAGGAGATAATTTGACAGATTAGACCTGTTTTGGTTATATTTCGACGGATTCGATTTTAGGGGGTCTTAGTTTTCGTAATCCCGAAAACTAAGATGGGTCTTAGGTCTTATTGTTTCCTCTTCAATCGACTCTGGCGGTGAAGGTAAAGGTGAAGGGGATGGAACAGACTTAGAGCTGCTGTAACACGATTGTACGAACGAAGGTCGACTGACTCCGGGCTGAACATACTGAAAATGTGCCAAACCTGCCGCCGATCTTGTCCGTTGGGACAAAATTATAGGCGAATTGCTAAATTTCATCATTTCCAGAACAGTTGCCCTGGCCCATATCGACTTTGGTCCGTCATATAAGAGAGGGCCGCTGTCCCAGAGTGGAGAATTCGATCGAAAAGCGGAATTCATGACTAGCCGCATCCTCGGAGACCCAGGAGCTGAGTCGATTTCAAGTTAGGACATGAAGAGCCCCTGGGGACATTGTCTTACAAGACTAGTTCCAGACGGTCGCAGTCGTTCTGCCATCTGATTGGTGCCAGAAAATCTTTGTGTTTTACCGGAAATTGTATTGAATACTTTCGCAGGTATCACTAGCGAACGTGTTTTAAAAATTGCGAGGTTTGTACACAACACGATGGTTGCAGTCATTGATATGTCGCTTTAAACGTTAAAGGAGATTTAAGCTTAAATCTTTCTAGATTTTTTGCATAATTTGCTGTGACTGAAACTTTGCCAATCCCATGAAGTTCTTTCGTCGCACGGGCCACGCAGGTATGTCGAGCAACTGGTTCTTGCGCAACTTTCCGTGCGTGCCAAAATCTAATCTCATCTTCGCTTGAAAAAAAAAGAAAAGCTGAGCGTGGAAACTTTTGCTTATTAGATGTGGGTAGATGATCCTGTTCTACTAAGCTGACATTTGCAATAAAGTAAACCCGCCCTTTCCATCCAATATTTCTTGGTCTTTGTTTTTCCCATTGAAAACAGCATCGGATCGATTCCCAATGATAAAAGGTATTTAACTTGGTCTTAAACAATCGACAGAAGAGGTGAAATGACAATGACCAAGGGACAAGAAGAGAATCCGTGGCCTTCCTAGCTCAAGAATTTCAACACTCTAGGCAGCAGTTGAAAGATTAAACTCTTTCCAAAGCCCTTCGGTAACTGCCCAAACATCTCTCCTTCCCGCGATGTTCTCGTTAATAAGTTTTTGTTCAGATTTTAATTAGCAAACGGGAAACACAGCTAAGCTTTCTCTTAGCACTTGCTGGAGGTCGTCCACGAACCCAACGTTCTCTGCAAACTTGGCCGTATTGTCTTTACTACTAAGATTAGATTTTGGCGCGCACAGAAAGCAGAAAGCTACGTAGGCGAATGCGCCAGTTGCTCGACATACCTGCGTGGCCCGTGGGACGAAATAACTTCATGGGATTGGCAAAGTTTCAGTCACAGCAAATTATGCAAAAAATCTAGAAAGATTTAAGCTTAAATCTCCTTTAACGTTTAAAGCGACAAATCAATGACTGCAACCATCGTGTTTTATACAAACCTCGCAAACTTTAAAACACGTTCTCTAGTGATAACTGCGAAAGTATTCAGTATAATTTCCGGTAAGATTTTCGCGGACAATCTGATCGACTTTTCTTACATTGTGTGCTGACACTGAAACTTTTCACCTCAAGCAAATCTCCGTCGCAAGGTCCAGACAAACATAGCGAACAACTGAGCTACTAGTATATGTCCGTGTTAAAACACACGAAAGGACTCTAAAGCACACTTCACTCTGATTGGGCAGAAAAACACAAAGATTTTCTGGCACCAATCAGATGGCAGAACGATTGCGACCGTTTGGAACTAGTCTTGTAAGACAATGTCCCCAGGGGCTCTTCATGCCCTAACTTTAAATCGACTCAGCCCCTGGGTCTCCGAGGATGGACTAGCCGTGACGCTACAACAACGGTTCGCGCCAAACCTCGTGCACGTGACATTGCTGTGTGGCATGCGGTTTCGTTTGTTTTGTTGTTTTTACTCTCGCCATTCTGTCTAGAGTTTGTCGTGTAGTTCGTTGCGTAAATAAATCATGCTAAAATTGAACGTACTCGTCGTCCTGAATCCTCGTTAAATCGCCGGAACATCTGGTAGCAGAGCGAGGTTGCCGGTAGGTAACTTTATCCGTTCAACTTGATAAGTTCTACGTCTGTGTGCGAGATTGTAATGTCATAAGAAGAGCTTGCTCCCGACCACGTGCAATTTGTGAGTGAACAAGGAATGCATATCGCGGTCGGACCCAGCCGTCCTAACGATTGGAAAATGGAAAAGGAAAAGGCTAAGAGTAAGCTGTCGCGCAGAAAGGCCACGGTCACAAGGCACATTAACGTCGCTGAAAACCTGTTAAAGAGCCGCGGAAGTCGAAGGAGATTACGTGAACTTCGTGACAAGATCGATAAAGCATTAAAGGAACTCGAATTAATCAGCGAAGAGTACGAATCACTTCTGGACCTCGAGGAACTGCAGGATCACCTCGATACGATGGGAGGTGCGATTGGAAGAGCGAATGTATGTCTTGAAAACATTGAAATCTCGTTGAGCAAAAGAGAAAACGAGCCACCCTCCGAAATTGGAAGTGAGTACGCGCCTTCACTCCAACTCGATTCGGCCAGCGGCCATAGTTCAACTTCGCGCGTGAGCGACAACGGAAGACTCGCACGCGTCATGGATCTGCAAATCAAAGAGGCAAAAAGGGAAGCACAGCTGCGGTTAGAAGAGGAGCGTAAGCGGGCCGAAATTCTTGAACAAGAAAGACGATTGCAGGAACACTGTCGTATACGAGAACTTGAATATCGAGCCGAAAGATTACGACTAGAAGCTCAGCTTAGCATCCAGGATAAAGAGACAAGGGGCCCAGAAAATATCGAAAACCGTCTGAAGGATTTTGGAGATGTCGAAACTGGAACCGTCTACCTAGAAATCGAGCCCAAAGTTCTTGTAAATATGGATATTGACGAAAATCCAGGTGGTCTTTTGCCTTCGCGAAATGTAAAATTGCCGCCCCCGGTTAAATCGTCCACGTTGTGCAAAGAGACTCCCCAGATCAATCAAGATCACTGTGACACGGAGGAACGCTTTGATGTTTCATGGATTAAGGCACTCTCGCCTAAGCAGAGTACACTAAAGGGAGAGACAAACTCAGAGTTAACGCCAGCGTTCGTAAAATCGATACCGCGTTTAGACTTACCACGGTTTTCAGGGGATCCGCTCGAGTGGCCCCAATTCATATCATTATTTAAATGTTTAGTTCATGACCAACCACTCACTGATACGCAGCGAATGACTTACCTCCAAAGGGCTTTGGTTGGGAATGCGAAGAAAGCTATTGGAGGAATGCTCAACCATGGCCATCTCTACAAAGCAGCTCTGACGGAACTTGAATAACAGTTTGGAAATGAGGAACTCGTTGCTGGAGCCTTCATGAGGACAGTACTCGACCACCCAATCGTTGTTGACGGAGACACCATACAACTCCGTTCGTTTTACAACACACTCCACAATGCCGTCACCACGATGAAGAGCCTGGGATACTCACACGATTTAGCGTCTTCAACGAACACCCGTGCCGCATTACAGAAATTGCGCGACTCGTTAAAGGAAAAGAGGGGAGAGAAGAAGGTTGAAATGCACCCCACCATTCCTACATTAGTTGACCTTGATGAATGGCTTCGTACGAGACTACGCGCCAAGACCTTAGTCAGTGAGCTGCCACCTAGCTTAGGCAAGCCACCAAAGAATGGTCGTACTGGCAATAAAGGACCGCCGCGAAGGGATCTACGCGTCGAAAACCGTCAAGAACAACCTTACCTATTCTCAACCCTAGCTACAGGTGCTATGACAGAGAATCGAAGCTCACCCGCAGCTAAGACCTGCATGGTGTGCGATGAGAAGCACTGGATTGAGAAGTGTGACAAATTTCTCGCGATGGATGTGAATCAGAGAGCTCAGTTAGGCAAGGAAAAAAAGTTGTGCTTTTGCTGCTTCGAGTCAACAGGTCACCGATCTCGTGACTGTACGCGCAAAAAACGATGTGACATACAAGGCTGTAACAAATACCACCACCCGCTCATCCACGGGGCAGCGCCAGTTTTCGTTGGAAGGCCACCTTCGGACAGTACCATACCCGTTCCGCCGTTAAACGTCGCGGCACCCGTCTTCGTTGGTACTTCATCTGTGAATGGAGGTCCCTCCGCAGTTCTGCTACAAATAGTACCCGTTGCCGTTGTGACTCCCAAAGGCGTGAGAGCAGACACGTTTGCACTTCTGGACTCCGGCAGCCAAACTTCGCTCATCTTAGAAAACTTTGCTGACGCTATTGGTCTCGTTGGTGAACTTGGCACAATTAACTCGTCTGGTGAACCAGTACGTTCGAGAAAGGTGACATTCCACGTCGGTGCAGTTGAAGAAACAAAAACAGACACCGAGTTGGCCGTAGACGAAGCTTGGACCGTACCACAGTTGAACCTGCCCCCGCAAAGGGTTACGCGTACCATGATGCAGGACTTCCATCACCTGACAGATCTGAGTATCCCCGAAGTCGATTCCAAACACGTGACAATTTTGCTGGGAGCGAATGTTTTGGAGGCGATACTACAGCATGATGTACGAAGAGGTCGTTCGGGACAGCCGGTCGCCATTCTCACAGCCTTTGGCTGGACCCTTGCTGGCTCAGTCAATTCAGTCGTGAAACCCGAGCGTCTACATGTCATGCATGTGCACCGTGTCGTGAACGTTGAGGAATCATTGAGCAAGCAAGTAGAAGACTGGTGGCAAACGGAATCATTTGGTACAAAGTATGAAGACGGAACACTCCGTTCTCGCGAAGACAAAAGGGCTCTTGAAACGTTAGAGAGAACTGTGAAACATGTGTCTGACGGGTATGAAGCCGGAATGTTGTGGAACGAACAAGACGTCAAGTTTCCTGACAACCGCCTCATGGCAGAAAAGCGACTGGAGTCTACTGAAAGGAAACTAAACTGTGACGAAGAACTTGCAAAGAAATATTGTGCCATTATTGACGACTATGTTGACAAAGGCTACGCCCGAAAGCTTACACCCGACGAAGCATCTGTCCCACTCCGAAACAGTGGTTTTTGCCGCACCATATGGTCCGCAATCCCAACAAGCCAGACAAAGTCCGAATCGTTATGGACGCTGCCGCCAAGCATGATGGAGTATCACTTAATGACAAACTTCGCGTTGAGCCCGATCTTCTGAATAGCCTAGTGGGTGTGCTGTTGCGGTTTAGAGAGCAGCGCCTTGGCTTGGCCGCTGACATCGAAGCCATGTTTCACCAGGTTCGAATTATAGAAGAAGATCAACCCGCCCTGAGGTTCCTGTGGCGGAACTTGGAAGTGCAGCGCCCGCCTGATGTATATCAGATGTTCGTCATGATTTTCGGAGCTGCGTCCTCACCGTGCACGGCAAACTACGTATTGAGAAGGACAGCTCTTGACAATTATGGAGGCACTGCATTTTCCACCGAAACTTTCGAGGCAGTAGAGAAGAATTTCTACATGGATGACTTCTTGAAATCTGTGTGTGACGAAGCTACCGCAGTGCGAATGTTCCATGAGATGACCTCTCTCTTGGCACGCGGCGGTTTCAGGCTGACCAAGTGGATCAGCTCCTCCCGTGAAGTCTTGTCCCAGATCCCTGACCGAGAGAAAGCAAGCCCTTCAGTCGATTTGAACTTTGATGAATTGCCAATTGAACGCACACTGAGCTTAAACTGGAACACTGAAACTGACTGTTTTCGTTTCTCTGTTTGCTCACGTCAGACTCCTGAGTCAACCAAGCGTGGCGTCCTAAGCCGCATATCAACCGTTTTCGATCCATTGGGAGCGCTAGCTCCGTACATACTGCCCGCGAAATGCCTATTCCAGTCGTTGTGGCGTAAGAATAAGGGCTGGGACGAGCCTTAAGACGAAGAAGACCAGAGTACTTGGGACGAATGGCTTGATGACCTGACGAAACTAAGTGAATTTGAACTGCCTCGTTGTTTCTGTGTTAATGCCTGTCCTGAAGCGTCGGTACAACTTCACGTGTTCGCCGACGCATCCGAAATGGGATTTGGCGCCGTTTGCTATGCTAGATACCTACTCCCTGACGGCACGATTAAATTTTCGTTTGTTATGGCGAGGAACCGCGTCTCACCACTGAAACAGTTAAGCATACCTCGACTAGAGCTTCAAGCCGCTGTCTTAGCCGTAAGGTTATGCTGCGTGATCAAACGAGAGTTGCCTGTTAGCATTGAAGACACCGTTTTTTGGAGTGACTCCAAAACCGTGTTGCAATACATAGCTAATGAAAGCCGACGCTTTCACACATTCGTGGCTAATCGGGTCTCAGAGATTCACAACTCAACCAACCCCACACAGTGGAGACATATTCCCGGTCATTCTAACCCGGCCGACGATTGCACCCGAGGTCTCCGAGTTGCAGACTTGGATCAGCGTTGCCGATGGTTTAACGGCCCCGCCTTTTTGTCCAAAGCTGAAGAGCACCGGCCACGGAGTTTGTTTCCTGGACCCCTCTGTGAAAATGACAAGGAAGTAAAGAACACCAAGTGGTCCGGGCTTGTGTCTGTTAGCGATACGAGAGCGTATTTTCAAGACCCAGGGAAGTTCTCCTCTTGGACAAGATTTCGTCGTGTCGTCGCGTGGATTTGTCTTTTCGTCCAAAATTGTAAAAGAAAACCCGAGGACCGCGTTCTGTCATCCCTGACCGCTGTGGAACTCCAAAACGCAGAGATGATCGCCGTACGAAAAGGTCAAATGGACTCGTTTCATTTAGACTTTGGGGCGTTGAAGTCAAACAAGCGACTACCAGTAAAGAGCAGACTCGGTGCACTCGACCCCTATGTAGACGAAGTAGAATGTTTGAGAGTAGATGGCCGTCTACGTAAAGCTCCTCTTCCTGAACAGTCACGACATCCTTTGACATTGGACCCGAAGCACGAAATCACGCGTCTAATCGTAATGCATCACCATCTTCGTTTGTACTGTACAAGTAACAAGCATGTGTTGAACGAGCTAAGGCAGAAGTATTGGATCCTGAAAGGACTAGCTACAGTTCAGAAGATTACATCTGGTTGTCCCTCATGTCGTGGACTGCGAGTGAGACCCGAGCCTCCTGTCATGGCTGATCTATCTGACTCGAGACTGGGATAAATGCAACCGCCTTTTATAAATACTGGAGTTGATTATTTTGGTCCCATGCTTGTGCGTCACGGGAGAAAGACTGAAAAGCGCTACGGAGTGCTCTTTACGTGTCTGACTACTCGCGCGGTGCATCTCGAAATTGCTCACTCGCTGGATACTGATTCTTGCTTGATGGCTATAAGAAGGATGATAACCAGACGTGGAAAGCCAGCCCATATTCGGTCGGATAACGGCACTAACTTTGTAGAAGCCGAGAATGAGCTCCGAGAAGCGATCAAACGCCTTGGCAGCAAACGAATCGGTGATCAGCTGTCTGATAACGAAGTGCAGTGGCACTTCAACCCTCCGTCTTCGCCACATTTCGGTGGCGCGTGGGAACGCCTCGTTCAGTCTGCCAAAAGAGCACTAAAAGCGGTGGCGGGAAAGCAGTGCGTCAACGACGAAACGTTACTCACATTTATGGCTGAAGTGGAGTCATTAATGAACGGTCGCCCTTTGACCCATGTTAGTCCCGATCACCGTGATGAAGAAGCTTTAACGCCAAATCACTTCTGCTTGGACGAAGAAGCCCTAACTTTCCACCAGATGTCGTCAGTGACGAAGACGTGTGTTGTCGTCGGACATGGAAGCATGCACAAGTAATGACCCAACACTTCTGGAAACGCTGGCTCCAAGAATATCTGCCAGCACTGACGGAGCGCCGACAGTGGAGAAACGAAGCTCGTAATGTCCGTGAAGAAGACCTTGTACTCGTCGTCGACTAGAAGTCCACTCGTGGGTGTTGGCCGTTAGCACGAGCGATTAGAGTGTTTCCTGGAGACGATGGAAGAGTCAGAACAGCAGAAGTTCGTACTGAGAGTGGTGTTTACACTCGACCTGCAGTTAAACTATGTTTACTCGAAGGTACAAAGTAGCGTCCGCCGCTTCGCCCCGCCGTCGAACACGGGGGGGAGGATGTTCGCGCCAAAACTCGTGCACGTGACATTGCTGTGTGGCATGCGGTTTCGTTTGTTTTGTTTGTTTTACTCTCGCCATTCTGTTTAGAGTTTGTCGTGTAGTTCGTTGCGTAATTAAATCATGCTAAAATTGAACGTACTCTTCGTCCTGAATCCTCGTTAAATCGCCGGAACAGTATTTGAAACGAGGACTAAAAGGTGAAACGAGGATTTTTTTCAAGGTTCAATGAATTGATTGATAATTTGGTAAAAAAAGAAAAAACATAGAATGTTTATTGTTCGGAGAAAGTCCTGCTCTAAGGCAGTATGACGGACTTTTGAAGATTTGTCCCCGTGGACAAGTTTTTGTCTGCGAAGAGACATGTAATAGGCTGCACTTGGTGCCATCAACTGATGACAGGATTTTGACAGATTTTTGAGTTGTCAAAATAGACTTTTCTCCATTTAGTCTCAAGGGAATTAGAAAGTTAACCACAAAATATGTCTTTGCTGCAAGAAGCTTCTGTGTTCTATTGGCGGGCGGCATTTAGAGATTTTCAAAGTTTTGACATGACATGACATGTGGTCATCCAAAGGCGTGAGTTTGGAAAACTTTGGAAGCAAAAGACCTTTTTTACGCGAATGTGCCTTCTTTGAACGAAATAATAAGTAAAGTATGTAAACTTTATGGATCTCCCAAAGGCGTGTGTTGGGAAAACTTTGGAAGCAAAAGACCTTTTTTTACGCGAATGTGCCTTCTTTGAACGAAATAATAAGTAAAGTATGTAAACTTTATGGATCTCCAAGAAATCTGGTCCAAAGACACCTAAGATACCAACTTAAAAAGCCGTGTGGGAGAATTCCGTTTTTCAAAATGGATCTTCCGCAATGTCCTCCGACGAAGGGCATATTGGTAAAGTTTTGATCAGGAAGCTTTACAGCTAAATTGCAAAGCAACCAATGAGTATATCGAAAAATCCCTACACGGTTTTGAAGACTAACCCCGCAGGACTGAAATTGTGGAGAATTACTTGTGCGGTCAGATTTGATATGCGATCAATTCGCTCAAAGAAACATCGTCCATTTCGGATTGTCGCGCCCCATTCGGCTTACTATCACATCAAGCTAAAACGAAATGATTTTTGCCCAATAGAGCACTTTATAGCCTTTCCACTGATATATTGTTTATGGTCGTTACGCCTCAAATAGCGCGAAGGTCTACTGTGTCCTAAATGATGAAGATTGAATTATTTGTGAACTGACTGATTCATTTTGACAGTTGATTTGATTTTTTCGGCTGGATGAAAGTTAAAAGTCACAAGACCTTTACAACGAACCACGTGCTACATAACGTACAATGAGCCAAATAGGACAAGTTTTGTCGCTTTTAAAAACGAACAACCATACCAGCATTCATTTTCAGATGAATCAAACTCCTCCTCTTGAAGTTCTTTCCTATAAAAGTCGTATAATTGAAACATTTCGGCATTTTAAATACAGTGTGTATTAAGAAAATCTATATCAATCAAAAAGTAAACAATTAACATTTTCTTCATATCATTAGAGGAAAATATTTCATGAATGTGAGGACTTTTTCCGTGTTTACATTAGCCTCATCTAAACACGAGGAACGCTGGTAGAATTTAAAAGTCACGCAAACGAACGCGGCGTCACGACCTTCTGATGACAATTGACCGGTTTCTCCAAAGCGAGGCTTGTCAAGCCTTGGGTTTTGTTTTGAAATCGAGGCTCTGTGATGTGTCGCTTTCGATCTCGCGAAGCCTACGAGTTGTTATGTTCCTAAATGCCATCAAAAGGGAACAAAATCTTCCATAGAAAGAAAGGTTAGGTTTTACAGTTTTCAACTCGCTTTTCAAGAAAAAACAGTAGACCATTTGCATTTGGTTTGTGTGACTATATTTTCCTGTTTTAACTTGTTCAAGCCGCTGAAGCGGAAGTGGCCCCATCCGCAATAAAATTTCAAAATAAATCATGGGCGCCAGCGGCCTCATTAGGTCTCTGGTTTAACATAATGAAGTAGCCTGTGAACCTTCCTGTTTCACTTAACAATACGACGTAGAAAAAAGCATAGTTACTGTAGTTTATTACTGACATATTGTTCCTATGTTAAAAAGACTTACTTCCATGGTATTGTTTACTTTCGCTTCTCTACGTGAGTTTAAACAAGTGATGAACGGAAAACCGATTAGGACATTTTAAAAAACAAACAAACAAATTTAACAAATCTATGCAAAAAGCAAACAGATTTGAGCAAAAAGCAAACAGATCTGTGCAAAAACTTGAACAAGTGTATTATGCAACTCTTACTAATATGGGGAAGCGAACCAAAGGAAGCAAACCACGGAAACGCAGTGGACGTAGAATTTACTTTCAAACATAGTACTTCATTTAGCTAGACGTAATCAATGCTTACCTTGATTGCAGGATGGGTGCAAGATACTATAGCATCGTTTTATTCCGATGCAAATCACTGATTATTGTCCACGGCCTTACGGGGTAAATAACATGTTGCTTTCTGTAAAATAGATTGTTGCTAACTGTAGCACATTCTTTTAATAGAAACTATCATAACAAATTATAAGCTGGAAAATATCACATGGTTGTTCCTCTCTTAAAGCGCATGTGCGGCGTGCATCTTTATTTATTTTTTATGAAGGTAATTTTCGCCTGATATCTGTTTGGCCCATCAATTCAAATGAATACTCGTCGGTTTAGTTCTTACTAAGGGTGAAAGCAGTCTCTTGTAGTCTGCAAAGCACCTTTATTGAGAGCTTATCGAGTGAAAACAACAATAGCTTAATGTAAGCCCCCACATATATATAAATATGCCTGATAGTCTGGAGCATTCGTTATGATTCTATCATGTTCTATTTATAAAACAGCTTCCAACCTCCAATAAGCCAGCAGACAACCTCAGAAAGAAACGAAAATATCACCTGCCATCCACCGAAACGAAGAGACTGGCTGACTCATTTATTTACAGGTGTAGCAACGAACTCATGTATAATTAAATAATTAAATGAATTTTTACACTTTTTACACTAAGTATAAATTAGTAGATAAGTTTTTTACGCTTTGTACGATTTTTTCTACAATTTGATGTAAATTCTCGCAATTCAGTTTGAAGACTGGTGAGTGATTTTAATAAAACCCGGCCTATTTTTCTATTTTCAGCTTGACCGATGCATGGTAGGGTACATAACGGAAGTCCTTGGAAAGTTCTGGAGTATTTTAGAACATTACTCTATAATGTAAATGGAAAAAATCGAAACTGACTCACGGAGAGACGAATAAATTGAATTCAGCGTTGGAGTGACTAACACAATGATGGAGGGTCACACGATGAACAAAGTCACATAACGGACAAAGTCACGCGACGAACAAAATCTCACTACGGACAAAGTCATGCCACGGACGACGTCACGCGATGGAATGAGCCAAGTGAGAATAAGTCGTAGAGTACTAGCGTACTTTGTAAAGTGTTAAATCGAGTCGTGCTACAGATCACCCCCGCGATTCCAAAAAAATGTCGACCGCTTAAAAGAGAAGATAACAACGTCGTTAGACAAAAATAAAAAAGAAAACACCTTTAAGTGCGACTGTTATGCCGCGGATGTTTTCTAAGAGAACAAAAAAACTGTTTTAAGGATTTAATATCTAGGTTTTTTAAAACCTAGTTATTAAATCCTTAAAATCCTTATCAACCACGTAAGTTTATTACTAATGACCACAAGTAGAGGCTATGGAATGTATAATTAACAATTATTCGCCGAAGGCGAGTTGAATATCGTCGAATTATTCGACAATATTCCCCGAACCTGATGCGAATAATTGTTTTGGTATAATTTCAGAGCTGAACAACAGAGAAATTTCTAAAATCATAACATTTTAGTAACATTTATTAACATTTTAGTTTAACATTTTATATAAACCGCGTGGAGTGGTTTATATAGCGTCATATAAGGAACCGCTCGACCAATCAGATTGCTGGAAACTCTTTGTTCAGCTCTGAAATTATACTAGTGGCTCTAATGCACTTGAGCATCAATTAATAGAGGTCATTAATACTCAAAACTGAAAGCAATTCTTCCTTGAATATTCCTTAAATGTTTGAATTACTGTAGTGATATCCCACTTCACAGCTCTATGAGTGACAAAGTGGTCGATTTTTAATATGAATAGCTGAGCTACTTAGATACGTAACTTTACTGTAAAAACACCTAAAGAGGCAATCTACATCATATTCATACCATTTTCACATACATTATCAAAATTAAACTCCTGGTTTTGAAGCGTTGGGATGATCTTGCAAGAGACGTCCGTGGGTATTTGAGACCTCCATACACATAACAGAGGACACAAAGTGAAGGTATCTGATAAAATGGCATTTTCGAAGTAAGTAAGTGGAACGTCTGAAGATTTCCTTTCTGCCACATTATGCAACATGGTTGGAATTAGAAGCTAATACCAAACACCTACTTAGCACTAGGGTCCCAAAAAAGATGATATTTCATTATATAGCCTTCTGAGATGCTTTAAAATCCAAGCAGTAGAAAACAAAAGTATTGGTAAGAGGAATTAAGGAATTCTTAAATATATTATTTTGTGTGGAAAATAATATATTAATACAGTCACATTCTTGACAGGTGTCATGCTTTTTGGGTATACATCCTTCAACATTCTTGGAAACTAGTTTTCTCATAGTACATGCATAGTATCTTACTTATTATTGATAAGATATGATAGAACTGTTCAAGAATTTTCAAAGACTTGATTTGTCTTCAAATTTGTCTTTCCTGAAAAAGTTGAGAACGTAGCCAAAAAAGTTGTAGCAGGCAACGTTGATGGCAATTAAAGAGTGATATAATGTACAGACGACTATTTAAACCAGTAGATTAGAAAAACTGTGTAACAACAAATACCTGTAAGAGTTTGCAAAACAATGATGATATGTTATCTTAATTTGGTTGCAAAATATTGTTTGAGGTTCTATAACAATTTAACTGAGTTTACAAAAGTCATGACCAGCTAATGATTTAAGTATTTTGTGGTCAGTAAAAAACATGGACTGGGTTTGAAAGAGGACTGCCTCTTATATTGGACTGGTATAAACCAGGACTATGGCTAAGGTTATAAAATGCAGAAAACAAACTTAACAAATTTCAAAGTTTTCCTATTTATCTATTAAATACCAATGATAGAAGTTCGTGGTGTGCAAAATATATTAAGTTTGAATTCATACCCTCGTCCATGTTTCTTTTTTTACTTTTGTTTGTTTTGCTCTTTTTTATAATTATACGCAATCTGTAGTCTTTCATCTGTTTTAAATCAATTTGTTGACCTGCAGGCCCAAACATTTGAAAATGAATTACTAGATGTAGCTAAATGCAAAGTCATGAATGCTTCTGCAGAAATTGGTTTATGATAAGTATCAGATGATTGCATATGCTCAGAAACCTGCTTCCTTCATCTGTACCCAGGCAATTTATCAAAATAAATTTTGTTAGAATCCTATACAAGACATCCTACATGGTGTGTACATTTATCCTATTGAACAAACATTATTCAGGAAGCAAACAGTGATAATTCATTTGTTACTAACTAGCTAATTAAACTGTGTCACTTTGTGTCAAATGCCAACTTTTCTAATTGTCAATAATAGGAAAACATAGTGATTTATGTTTCCCCTCTCAAATACTCAAATTATCAGTGATCCTTCAAAGTGGCGCAGAATGTTCTAGACCATGTCCTTATTAAATGTTTCACCTTCCTCTGGCCTCATTACGAGTTGTGCCAATGGCAAAAGTTCTTGCCAAAAACTTAGTGAACAACTCTAGTTGGCAATGTGCTGTAGATTTCCCAGAGAAGTTGTGACTGGTGGTTGCCATTGCAGTGCCAGAAGTCCATGCAGATCTTGAGGCTTTGTCGTGGAGAGAGCTGAATTGCTGCCGCTGAGTGAAGAAACCATAAAGATTCAAGAGGTATAAGTACACAATTAATGTAGTTTTTTTTTTTTTCTCTTAAACTAGACTTTCCAACTCTTTGTTAGGCTTGGGCTGCTGCCACTAAAACTGAATCACTGTCGAAGGACATCTTAGTTTTTATCTGTGTAGAGCAAGTGCGCATGTCAGTCAAACATATGCTATTTTCTGTGGTTTACTAAGTTCTCTTTATCCCATCACATTTGTTTTGCAGGCTGTCTATGTTAAGATGGATGAGGAGGGCCTCATTCGTTTGTTGGTTTTTTCTTTGCTGAATCTGTGTTCACGTCATGGTTATCGGATCCGCTAGGGGTCGATTTGCATAATTTTCGTCCCTCAAAGATTAATTCGTGTAGGAACGGCCACGACACCGAATTTTCCTTCTCGTGCTCGCAAATCCGTTAAGCAAATTCCGATTTCTAAATATTCGCGAATATCTAGGTCTACGCTAATGAAAAGACTGTCTTTGACCTGCTTTGAATTAGCACAATGGTTCTTCCATTGGTTGGTGTGTTGTTCGATGAAAAGCACCAGAAATAGTAGCGGAGAGATCTCTAAACCAAGGAAGCTCGTCCGTTTCATTCTCTCTCAACCGGCTGTTGTAGAGAGGTTAGTTTGATAATAAGGGTGCTCTCCATTAGACTTTGACGATGTATAGTGATGGAAAAGTGTTTGTGAGGCATATGTAACAATTTAGAGTTCTTTCTTTTGTTTATTAACCGGCCGTTGAAGAGAGGTTAGTTCTGTGATTAGGGTGCTCTCTGGTGGACTTTGAAGATGAAAAGAGATGGCCATTTAAGATAAAAGTTGAAATTTTATATAATGATGACTGCATGAACCTTCCACCGGGATAACGGAAAAAAATTGCCATCGTAAAGAAGTGACCGTCAGTGGAGGTTATTTAACGACAAAGGTGATTGCTGGAAACATATGTTACAGCGTTCCTTGTTGTTTGTCAAAAAGAAACAATATTGAGGATAAATATCAGCAGATTATTCTGTAAATTTGAATCAGACAGCTAAATTGACAACTGACAAACTGAAAATTCTCATAAATTAATTAATCAATTAATTAAGGAGTTCGAATCAGGAAATTTACGTCATCCTGTTCACAGCTACAGGAAAGGATAATTAGCGAGTTTGGCTCGCTAAAATTCTCAAACAAAAACAAAAATATTTCCAAAAGAGAGGGAAAGTTGTCGTGCAAAGAGACGCCTCAGAACATTTTGATCAAGAAATCTCATACTTCTAAAACTCTCATCACAAGAACTCGAACGTTCCTCGAATGAAAAACGACGCAAAGCTAAAAATGAAGCCAGATGATTACTTTAAGTTATGCAATCCCCCTCAGGGCATCGGTTAAAACATGGACTGGACCAAATGATTGTTGGACTGTTGGACTGTTAATCCTATTTGGAACTATTTTTGGAGCCATTTTCTTGACCAGGTTTTCTTTTATTATTATTATTATTATTATTATTATTATTATTATAATTATTATTATTATTCTTAGGCAAGGCTGGGAAAGAAGAGACCGCTAGGGAGGTTATTTAATGACAAAGTTGATACACATCATGTTCCTTTCAGAGAAACAACAAAATGATTGTGTTTTTCTACGCGCCTTGATTGGTGGATGCTGCCTTCAAGGCTAGTTCAAATATCATGCAAAAAAAGCGGATTACAATTGAAGTGAAACTGATTAAAGTTCGCCGTAAGTCAGTGGGCTGCGAAAAACCAAGATAAAAAAACAGCAATATTTATACGAATATGACTTCAAACCTTTTAAAGAAAATGGAAATCGGATCAATGTCATACAGCTCCTACAGGTTGTTTGGCCAAAATATAGCAATGCAGGGGATGATATCTGTTAATTATTCTGAAAAATAGAATCAGACAGCTAAATTGACTCTTAAGCGGTCAGCTGACGCCCTGATTAGCGGTCCTAATTTTAATAAATCTCATTAAGTCATGGAGTTTCTGGTATATATACCCAATCATTTCGAATTACAAATTTAGATCATCTGTTACAGTTATAGGAATGGATAACTAACAAGTTTGACACCGTGAAAGAGATCATAGAAAAAAGCCCGAAAGTCTCGGAAAAAGTTCAATGATTAGTTCATTACTTAATTAGTTAGAACCAATTCTATTGGAGCCAGTGTTATGTTTGCTTTAAAAAAAATAACAACAGTCTTAGTATTATTTAAAGCGAGCGGATAAGTTAATGTTTTCAGGCGACTCTCTCGGAGCTACATGGTTAAGTACGGGAGAAAAAAAACTCTGACTAGATACTCTTGAACGTGTATTGGACACAGGAATCGTGTAATTAACTATGATCTCTTCAGAGGGAGAGTGCAGAAAGGCAAATTTCTCATCACTTTCTTAAGGAATATTTTGGAGAATCATAATTTTTTTCAGAAACCGCAGAAATCAGCACCATCTTAAAGTTACCGAGCTGTCCGTGAAGAATGAAGAACCGTCTCCACAGGTAGATAAGGTGTCTTTGGAGCCAGCTGTCTCTTCTTTAACTCCATGTTTCCACTATCGTCATGAAGAAACAGCACCACTAGAAAGTAAAACTGAGAGACAGTTAAACGAGCATTTCATAGCGAGTCAAGGGATGGTAGTAGCAACAGCAGCTAAAGAACTAAGCGACGAGGGGTGGCGTTTGTAGTACGAGGACATTTTCAAGCCTCTCGACTTTTATTCCATTTTGCATCAACGCAGTGAAAATGGTTTTTCCTGCTCAGATCTGTAGGTATTTCTCTTTGTGATGATTATGAAATTTTTGACGAAGTCGATTGTGACTTAAAAAAAAAACTGAATACAGTGCACATAAAACTGGCAATGCATTTTATGTAAAACTAATTAAAAACGAGTATGAAATGTTTTGTTGTGTAAGGGCCTCTCGCACCAGCGGACAAAACTGAAATTGCCTCGAAAAAAATCAAAGGACAAATTTTATTATGGCAAATTTTTGTTTCGACTGTTGCATTCACATTAAATATTTCAAAGATGTCAAATTCCTTCAGTGCCTGATCTGCTCATAAGAGCGACCAGCACAGGTTGCTGAAGGATTCCAACTCAATTTCCAGGATTCGCCCTAAGTCGTTTTAATGTTTAAGAACCCCCGAATTTTACAACAAAAGACAATTATTGCCTTTCTAGCAAAATGTTATCAGTTCGTTTACACACTAGTCGTAGCTTTTATGACAAACGATCGACAAGTTTATCACGGTTTCGTTTATTTAGCCGATTTTGTCTAGTTTTTACCCATGACAAATTTTATGGGGGTGCCTTTGAAGACTTGGCCGCTTCGGCCAAAATTTGTCAAGTCACGACAAACCATTGGCACTTTCAAAAAGATTAGCGATGACAGAAAATCTGTCCAAATGAACATTTTCTGTCGCTGCTGTGGATAGGCCCTTAGCCATGAATGTACTGTGTAATTTTGAAATAATAATGATAATAATAATAATAATAATAATAATGATAATAATAATGATGACTGAATGAACCTTCTGCCGGGACACACGAAAAAAGTTGCTTTTACAGGGAAGTGACCGTCAGTGGAAGTTATGTGACGACAAAGGTAATTGCTTGAAACAACTAAAATAAATAATAGAGGTATTCAATCAAATTTGTCTTCAAACCTTTTGGCCAAAAAATGGAAAACGAAACAGTATCATGCAGTATGCAGTTCCATGTTGTTTGGCAAAAAGAACAATGTAAAGGATGTATATCTGCTGAGTATTCTGTATATTAGAATCAAATAGCTAAATTGACTCGTTAGCTTTCAATTGACGACCAGATAAGCGGTTTTAATTTCAAAAACTATTTTTGACTAAAGGGGTCTCTTGTATAATTACCAGTCATTTCGAATCATGACTATAAATGACCTCTTAACAGTTATTCGAGTGGATTTTGACGCCCTGCAAAAAAATCATAGTGAAAACTTCATAAATAGTGAAAAGGGCTTCGTCAAAAACAAAATTGGCCTGAAAAAATTCGATCAAGAAATGTAGGCGAGAAGAGGCGTCTGCTGGATGAGGACATTTTCAAGCCTCTCGACTGTTAATTCCATTTTACGTCAACGGAGTGAAAAAGTTCTTCTTGTTAATCTTTAGTTTATACTGAGGTATTTCTTTTTGCGAGGAAATAATTGATATTATTAAAAACTGGATCATTGGATAATGCAATTCAAGACTTTTTATTGGCTCAGCCATTATGGTATATGAGCCAATATACCGGTATATACCATAATCTAATTTCTGTACATTGTTAAATCCGGTTTCTTCTCACAAAATAAAGTCGAGAAGATTTGTCTAATAGTTTGGAGGTGTTTTTTTAATAAAACAATTATTCCACTCGCGTTTGTTGGATATGAGATGATTATAGCCAACGAGGCGCGTAGCGCCGAGTTGGCTATCTATCATCTCATATCCAACGCGCGCTCGTGGAATAATTGTTAATTAACGCGAAGAACTGAGTCCCTGTACCGGCTTAGTAATACTGAAGTGACTAAGTAATGTTAGTTGTGCGATAGTATATCAATTTTTATTAAAAACTGGCTCATTGGATAATCAAACAACAACAAACATATGAAACATATGAAACATATGTGTGAACTGCGGTTATGAGACGTATATGAGAACGATCCTTCGCAGTAAAGCACTATTTGAGCAATAGTGAAAATCAGACCTGAAAAAAATTTCAGGCCTGTACGGGATTCGAGCCACTGACCTCTGCGATACTAGTGCAGCGCTCTACCAATCGTTCTCATATACGTCTCATAACCGCAGTTCACACATATGTTTCATATGTTTCATATGTTTGTTGTTGTTTGATTTATCATCTACGGGTTTATGTCGAATTAATTTGATGGCCTGCTCCCAGTTGGCTTGTTAGCTCAATTGGTAGAGCGCTGCACTAGTATCGCAGAGGTCAGTGGTTCGAATCCCGTACAGGCCTGAAATTTTTTTCAGGTCTGATTTTCACTATTGCTCAAATAGTGCTTTACTGCGAAGGATCGTTCTCATATACGTCATTGGATAATGCAATTCAAGACTTTTTATTGGCTTAGCCATTATGGTATATGAGCCAATATACCATAATCTAATATCTGTACATTGTAACATCCGGTTTCTTCTTACAAAATAAAGTCGAGAAGATTTGTCCAACATCTTGGGGGCGTTTTTTTAAATAAAACAATTATTCCACTCGCGCTTGTTGGATATGAGTTAATTATAGCCAACTCGGCGTTACGCGCCTCGTTGGCTATCTATCATCTCATATCTAACGCGCGCTCGTGGAATAATTGATAAATAGAGTGAAATGTTCAGCAGGCAACCGTGGACGATACTCCTACTCTTGTACGTTGGATCAGCGATGATCTGATCGGCCCAAAATAACGAATATGAATTATAAATATAGAGGCAAGACCGATACAACGTAGATAAGTAAATTTTAAGACGGAGCACTATATTTCGGCTGGCCAAACCAGCCTTCTTCAGGTGCAGTGGGAATTAACAGAGAATTGGGGTGATGCTTCATAGATAGCTGTATGATGAAACAGCGGAAATATGTAAAACTGATTTGATTGACAATGAGATAACAATAAAAATAGAAATAGTGAGCAAAAATAGAAATGACGTAAGGTAAATTGGATAAATAACTAGAAACTAATGCATTTCTTCGCGAGCGTTAAGGCCATCTGGATAAATAGTGTTGCCTCTTGAGATTAAAAAAGTTTCCCTGGCCTTGCGTATCGAGTCTCTCTTGGAAAACACTTTTTCGATGGCGATTAGCTCTATGTCGTGAGCAGAGTGGTTAGGAGAGGAAATGAAGTGTTCTGTCGCTGTAGTAGGTTTAGATTTAGAGTTAGGTTTATCAATGGTACGGCGGTGTTCATTAAAACGGTCTTTTAAACGTCGTTTAGTTTCTCCTATGTATTGTAAGTTACAGCGGTTACACTGAATTAAGTAGATAAGGTTTTTAGTGTCACAGGTCAAGTGAGATTTAATGGGACGTGTTTCGTCGGTAGGAAAAAAGGTATAGTTACACTAAAAACTTTATCTACTTAACTCAGTGTAACCGCTGTAACTTACAATACATAGGAGAAACTAAACGACGTTTAAAAGACCGTTTTAATGAACACCGCCGTACCATTGATAAACCTAACTCTAAATCTAAACCTACTACAGCGGCAGAACACTTCATTTCCTCTCCTAACCACTCTGCTCACGACATGGAGCTAATCGCCATCGAAAAAGTGTTTTCCAAGAGAGACTCGATACGCAAGGCCAGGGAAGCTTTTTTAATCTCAAGAGGCAACACTATTTATCCAGATGGCCTTAACGCTCGCGAAGAAATGTATTAGTTCTAGTTATTTATCCAATTTACCTTACTTCATTTCTATTTTTGCTCACTATTTCTATTTTTATTGTTATCTCATTGTCAATCAAATTAGTTTTACATATTTCCGCTGTTTCATCATACAGCTATCTATGAAGCATCACCCCAATTCTCTGTTAATTCCCACTGCACCTGAAGAAGGCTGGTTTGGCCAGCCGAAATATAGTGCTCCGTCTTAAAATTTACTTATCTACGTTGTATCGGTCTTGCCTCTATATTTAAATAGAGTGTAGGAAAAAATCGAACGTTCGCTTTAAATTAGTTAATGAAGAATTAAGAGGTCTCTCATTTTTAGCCAGAAATCCGTGACAGCATGCCGTCACGGACGTGCATCGATGTCGAACTCGGTCTTAGATTACAATCGAGTCGCAAAGTCATTGCAAAGAAAACACGTACGCATTTCAGCTAACCTTCTTTTAATAATTGCTCCTATATTACTACCGCCGGAAGAGACAAGTTCTTCCAAATCGCAAAATAAAGTGGACTGTTTGTACAACCTTTCGCTGCGTGGTTTATGTACATTTGCGTGTAAAACGGTTCCCGAAGCGATTTCTGTTGGACACATAAATCCTCGCCACTCCGCCATACTTTCTCTTAAAAACAGTCCAAAGGTAGTTTAAATTGTCGAAAATCATCCCCCTTCACAGGTACGCGGGAACATTCTTCCAGATCAGGCTGTTTTGTTTCCATGCTAAACTTCATCTATCATGCAAAATTTGGAGCCATTGAAGCCACTAAATCGGTTCCAAACTAGATGAAAATACATCCCAAATACTGCCGAGGAATCCACAATGTGACGCCATCAGGAAAACGCATCAGATTACGTACATCGAGTAACGGTGAGCGGTGTTCAGGGTATTCGAGCCGCAGTTTAGTTCTTCAGATGTATAATATTTTCTGCGGACCTTCTTTGGGATGAAAAAAAATGTAGAAAAAGTAAAGCTAATGTCTCTTCTGATTATTCTGATTTTGCCGTGGAAAGCTAATCTCGAAGAGGACATCACATGGAACAGTGAGTTCACAGGTTTACGATGTAGCATGCAAGTTTCAGACGTTCCATGTAAGTAATTTTCCCTCTTACTTGAGCAGTTTTGAAAGGTTTTCTTTCTCCCCCCCCGCGAGTTTTCTCCCCCCCCCCCCCCCCCCCGCGAGGACTTGAACGACCGACATTTTTAAATCCCAGTAAAGGAACGATGAGCGTATGCTTGGACGCCATGTCGTAATCGAATTCTGGCCATGAACCGTCTCGTTGTAAACTATTCCTTTAAAGCCCGTTTCAGGCTACACATTAATTTTCGAGAACAGTACCAGGGAAAACATTATCAGCTTGAAACTAGCCACCAGACAGAGGCTTTTGGCACCTCTAAAATGGGTCATCTAATAGAGTTACTCAAACCTGTCGATAAGAAAAATCGTATTCTCGAGAGGAGATGGGAGAAACACGAAAAAGAAAAAGAGAAAATAAAGGTTTGTAAAATTAATAGGGCTTTCAATGTTGAGGCCACCGACTTGGCGAAGCATTAGAATTTTGAACAGATGATAAATGTGAAAGTTTAGGAAGATTTGAATGTTGAATGGAGACGTTTGACCCCCGAAAAATTGTTTACTCTTTTAAGAGTTATTAACTTTTTATACAATTTTGATGACCTTAAAATATAAATGTTTCTAAGGATTCAGTATACTGACTCTGCAGATTACAGAAATCGAGGAAATTGAAGGAGCATGTTCTTGTGGAAGGAAATTACGCACGTAGCATATTTAGTATTAGAACTCGTGTAGGATGGATTATCTCAGATATATTTAGACACGAAAGGCACCTCAAAACAAAAGAAAGAAGGGTCTTATCGGAAAGAGACCCGGAAACCTTTTGTCTTACAATTTCCTGTCCTAAACAACTGAAACGGCTCACGTTTTCTCAATTGAAAATCGAATGTCAGGAAGATATTTGGCTTTTTCTTTGCAAGTCTTTTCAAGCTGTTAATTTCTTTCTTTTTCCTCTTATTATCACCCACCGTCTCCCTCGCATACATAGCCCCCTTAATTCTCAACTCGCCCTATTCCCAAGCTGTTGATACCCGTGGTCGTCAAAATGGCTGAGGAAATGACCATGCAGTCGGTAAGGTGAGGAACATTTTTAACAACCACATGGCTTGCGTGGAGCTAGAGATCTCAATATACTAATGCGTTAATGGAAAAACTTGATCCGTATCAAATTTTATTTTGGGTTGAGGACATATTGTTTGGATGCTTTTGGTTTGTTTGCGAAACGGAATTATTCTGGAAACGACTGGCACCCTAAATGCATCTCGGCTGTGGTTTTGCTTTCGTTCATGTTACGTCTGTGTATGTCTGAGTGATGGGTTAGTACACATGTCCCATATAGCTTTAAGGGAGCAGAGTTCATCTGAAAGTCTAATGTGAGTTTATTTACTCTGTGATGTTGGGGCATTGTCACTGTAAAACGATGTAAGGTAGCTTAATTTCGTGCGGAAAATGTCATTTTCTTTGGATTTCACCGGTTTTCAAGGCTTTACACAGGCATTAACTGTACCACTTTCCGCATTGTTACTTCTTTTTGCTTCGTTGATTATCGCATGCTCGGCTCATTTTTTATTCACGAGTTTCGTGATGATGCGAAAGTCTCAAAATGCTGTAAAGAATTTCGAAGGATCTCCATCTCACTGGCTTAAAGGACATACCCATCGAGTAAGTACTGGTACCATTCATTACTGAAAATTCTAAAGCAACATGTTATAAGAAAAAGTATCATTATTCTGCCTGAAATATTTGCTGTAGTAAATTAAATAATGACTAACGAATGGGTAGTAAACAAAAGTGCGCACGTTCAAAGTTATTTTCTTCATCTACAGAATTCTGAAACTGAAATTATATTTGGCAATATTTACTGTTACGATGCAATTTATAACTTTTATGCTGCGGAATCCGAGATGTTTTCTAAGAATAGGAAAAAACTGTTTTGAGGATTCACTTTTAAGATCCAAACTGGTTTAAATTTTGAATGTAACATGAGAATATATTTGTTTGAGAATATTTTGAAAAATTAGAATATTTCCAAATGTTCTGAACTTTTTCGGGATTATACAATGACAACGAGGTTTTTAGCGATGTGCTCATCAACCACACAAGTTTATTACCAATGGCTACAAAGAGAGGCTATGGAATGTATAGTGGCCCTCAGGAACTGGAGTATCAATTAATCAAGGTCATTGATACTCAAAACTGAAAACGATTCTTGAATATTCCTTAAATAATTGAATTGCAGTGATATTGCACTTCACAGTTGTATGGGTGACAAAGTGGTCGATTTTTTATATCACTAATTAAGATATATTAATACCTGACTGTACTGCAAAAACGGTAGTCTATATCATAATCATACCACTGTCGCATACATTTAGAAAATTAAACTCTTGGTTTAGCTATGGGACAATCTTGTCAAAGACTTCTGTGGGTATCAGAGTCTGATCAGTGGGGTTACGATTTGAGACCTGACCATACACAGAACAGGGAACACAAAGTAAAGGTGTTTGCTAAAATGGTATTTATGAGCTAAGTTATTAGAATGTCAGAAGATTGCTACTCTGCCAAATTGAGCAACATTGTTGAAGGATACTTAGCCTGCCAGACACCTACTCATGGCACTAGGGTCCCAAAGAAGATCTTAATTGTATGTTGACAGTTTATAGCCTTCTGAGATGTTTTGAAACAAGCAGTAGATAACAAAAGTACTAGAGAAATGAGGGAATTCTTAAATATATTATTTTGCAGAGAAAATTCAACGAAGAATTCACTTTCCCATTTAAAACATTTGAAAATTATTCCAAGGGAATCCTCTCTGATGCAAACAACTTGGGAGGACTATATACCCTACCAAATACTGATAAAGAACTTTTCAATTATTTCATATTTCAGGCAACCTTTGATGGTAATGGTTTAAAATTTCATGTGGAATGTGCTACAAAATATAAGACAGCCTACCCACTGTGGTTTGGCCCCCTGCGATCAGCACTGGTCCTCTGTCACCCAGACTCTATCAAGACTGTCCTCTCCAGTCATACCCCAAAGGAGGAATTTGTGTACAGTCTAGTTGTACCATTCACTGGTGAGGACATCAAAAAGTGAATTAGTTAGTAAACTTTAGAGAGATGAACCCCAAAGCCAAAGTCCATCTTCCACTCTGTTTCACTTCATGAAACAGAATTCTCAACAATCACTAAATTTATTGGTCTCTCTATATATTAAAGACTAATTGCCTTTCATACACAATTTTCAGAGTGTGTATTGATGATCACAGTAAATTTATTGTTCCATTCAGACAAAATAGTAACAGTCTAACTTTGAAGAGAATAGGTTCTCCAAAAAAACAAAACCTGTTCTTTTGAAATTTCCAATTGCCCAAGAAAGGATTATGAATCACCCTGCTGTGTGTTCCTAATATGAGGGAACCTCAGCAACAAGGAGCCAGTAAAAATGCTGGCTGATGGTGCTTCTGGAGAACAAGGTAAAGGTAAAGTCTGTTTACAAGCCTAGTGGCCCATTAGGCCGGTGCTTAACTCCGGTTTCTTTAGCATGAAGCGACTAGGAGTATTTCTACTCCCCCCTGGATGGGATGCCAGTCCATCGAAGGGTTACCCCCAGCATTAAATTGCCCGCCCCCATTTTTACACCTGGGTGAAGAGAGGCACTGTGAGAGTAAAGTGTCTTGCCTAAGAACACAACACAATGTCCCGGCCGGGGCTTGAACCTGGAGCACTTGATCCAGAGTCGAGCGCACTAACCACGAGGCTACCGCACCTCATTCTGGAGAACAAGCTGATAGTAAAATTATAGCACTGCAGAATGATTTCATAATTAAAAAATATATAATTATTATCCTCAAAATTATCCTTGCCTTTGTAATGGTTCTGGTGATAATCCTCATTAACATAAAGTTACTCAGTTAAACCCTCATCCAAACAAGAGAAAGAATATATCATTTTAAGAGGTGTATGCTAATACAGCTTATTACTGCAGGGATGAGGAGCATTAGATAATTATTTAGCCATTGTCACCTTGATCATACCTTATGAGGGTACATTTAAAAATAATTTTTTTTTTGGCATTGAGGCCTTAGTTTGGGCACTAGAGACATGCAGTTCCTGTGTAATAGCTTGGGTACATGAGTTAGATTTAAAAATTATGATTTCATTACTCCCTTACTTAATACATCAACTTCATTCTATACAATCCAGTTGAAATTTATTTAATGAGACTGAACCTCTCACTAATTTCTGCATTTAGGAAACAGTCTCAACATTGTGAATGGAAAAAGATGGCACCAAATGAGGAAGCTTTTGACTCCAGCTTTTCATGCAGAAATCTTGAAGCCATACACAAAAATATTCCAAGAGTCCACCAAAACCTTATTGGTTAGTAGTTTTTTTGGCTATCTATAAGCTAGCTACCATGACAATTATCAAACAAACCTCTTGAAAAAAAATTAGACTGGCTTCAAAATTCTGTAATGCCCCTCTGTACTTGGGTTCCCGTTTTGAAGTCAAGGGTCTGTTGAATCTTTGACCAATGCAAACTTTGATTTGTTGTTTCCCATACAAAGTCAACTATCTAAGTTCAGGAAATCGGCCTAGCTGTAATGGATAGTTTTCTTCCCCTTCATATATTTCATTTCCCTTTTTGCCCAGCTCAATGCTCAATGCACCGTGTTCTTCAGTACAAATGTATGAGTATATAATTTTAATGTAATATTGAAGTAAGAATTTTAATTACAGGACAAGTGGTCTCAGAATCCACTCAAAATGGAATGCTTTCATGACATTGGCTTAATGGCACTTGACTCTACTCTGAAGTGCACCTTTAGTTTTCAAAGTAATTGTCAAACAAATTTGTAAGTAGTCTCCTCAGTCCACATAACTCTATGTATGTACAGTTTTTGAAAAGAATTAGGTATTTAAAGCAACTAACTACATTGATTAGTAGAAAATGCATAATTAATTTGTAGCTTTAAGCAGGGCATTTGACGTGCAGATGAGGGATATCTGTGAATTAGATATTGTTCCACATTGTTCACTTAAAATCAGCATTTTATTACCTGATTTGGCAAAGGCTGTCAAAATTTATGGAGTAATTTGTACTTTTTGAACAGAACACAAGATACATTTACAAGAAGTGTCACTGAAATTTCCAAAGCCCTCATCAAAAGGCTGATGTGAGTACCAAACTTTATACAGCCGGCTATTTAAGCATAGCTTAGCTGCTGTCTAACTAGACCGCGTCCTAAACAATCCGACGAAGGGCTAACGCTCGAAACGTCAGCTTTTATAATCGTAACGGGGACCAATTTACCATTTCAACTTTGTTGATATATTCAAATTATTTCGTTACTCCCACCGACGCAGCCCCAAACAGTTTCTTTAGAAACTATCAGCCCTTAATCCTTTAGTCAGCTGGACCTTTTATCTAAACATTTTGTGAACAGTACCGAGAGGGCCAAAAGCTGACAGCGGAAGGAAATTCATTTAATTAAATCAACCCTTTAATAGAGACAGCCCGAGGCCCACTAATCGCTTAAAACTGTTGTTTCAGTCAGACCTCGAGTTAATAACCGGCCCTCTAACTTTAATTTCAGTAACAGATTAAACCAGTACCACTACCCCCCCCCCTCCCCACCTCTATCATCTTATTGGCACAGTGGGTTACATTGTCGGTTGCTTTCGTATCTGTAACCTATTTCAGTACACCCATGCTACACCCAGACTGGATTTTCAGGTGGACAAAAGATGGAAGAAGGTTTTACCGTCACTGCACCGCAGCCCATCGTAAAGCTGAGGAAATAATACGAAACAGACGGAAGGCTCTTCAGGAGAACGTATGAAACGTGAAAAAAAAATTATTTACTTTGTGATCAATGCTTAAGATCAACTTCTAAGAACTATAGGGTAGGAGATCTCGCCTGTTTTTTGTCTCACAGAACTGCAAAACCGCGATTTTTTTAACATCACTATGCTTTCTATTGTTTTCTATTACAGCTAATTACATTACATTCTAGTTACACTTCGCGTCGTCTTCATACAATATTATTTCCATGTCCATTAACTGCAGATACATCATTTTTGATTTTTTTTTTTTAAATAATTATATGTTAGCGTATAGAGTGGTGTGTTTTGGTGTAGTGTAAATCTGATCAGCGCAATTTGGTGTATCTCTAAGCAATCTGATTGGCGCATCTTTTTTTTGGTGTATCTCAAAGCAATATGATTGGCGCAATTTTTTGGTGTATCACAAACCAATCAGATTGTAGTATTTTTCGATGTCGCACCAATCAGAGCGTACTTGCTAATTTGTGGTTTGACAGGTCTTCATATTTTAGCGAATCAACGCGTGACTAGGGGAGAGCGGTTCGCGAATTAAGAAAACGTATTAGTCGTGTTGAGAAAGCGGTGGAGTTGTGATCGTTGTGCGACTATGGTTATTCTTCATCCTAAAGGGGAACGAGTGGAACATGAGAAAAATTTTGAATCAAATATTGCTTGAGATGTTGATGGGAGCAACTTTAGGATATTTCATTGCTATATGAGTTAATCAGCGATTCCATTTTGAATTTCGCTCAAAAAACGAGTTAAGAATGACATCTACAAGAGTTGTGAGCTCATCTATTCAACGTAATGGTTCGTGTCCTTCGTAAGGACTTATCGCTATGCATATGATCTGTCGGGGTTAGAAAGGTCGTCAGGGAACTTTTCTACCATTAGCAAGTTAAAACGTGCATGTTTTGTGTACCGCTTCTTCACTTACGACGCACACACCGTCAGCTAAAGGTCTAACACGAATTTAGCAAAAGAGCTCAGTGTTGGTTTGGAAGGGCTAGTTCTGCTGACTCAAGTAAAACTTGCGCAAACATTTTTGCAAAGGTTGAAAAGACAACCAAGTTACATTTACTACGTCGACTGCCATGTTAAATATCCGTTTCATTGCTTCTAAAAGTTCTCCATGAATTAAATATTGTTTAAGCGGTACTTTACCTCTACAACTGCGTGTTTACTTTTTACTCGCCAGTATAGACTAGACTTTTTTAGATGAAATACCATTTTCCAATAAAGAACGTAAATTTTATGACATAATTCTACCTCATTGAAAAACATTTCACAAGGAACATGATGGTACAGTCAGTCAATTTACCACGCAACTCTGACGTGCTTAGACGTTTTCTACCAATAAAATTCTCTATTAGCTTCCTTGGACTTTACCCCATTGCGTGTCAATTCCCTGTAAACAGCCTTCATTTAATCACTTATTTCGAACGTACAGGGCAAATTTCAGATGACCAACAACCAATTATTAAGGAGCCCATGTTGTTATGATTTGCAAAATGATTCTTTTCTCTTCGTTCAATCTATTTTCACTCGTTCCAAGAATAGAGACCGGAAAATATTTTTATCCAGAGGCTGTTAGAGATAAAGTAGAGCTTTCCACTGCGAAATCATATGGACGAATATTTTGAGGTAACTAACTGTTATTGAACAAGGGGCTACACAGGGCCTATATTCTGGCCGGACTTGCGGTTCAGAGGGAACGAATCGAAGGCTGTGCTGTTTTAGCAAAATCGCTGTTGAGTACTTTTCATTGTTTGTTAACATGGAGAGTTATGGAGATTAAAACTTTGGAACAAGTTGACGCCATTCATGACGATTTGGAAATACTAAAATCGTTAAAGGAAATGCGGGGTCGCTCAATAAAAATTTGCATTTGAACGCGATGATCTTCAGTTTGTTTACGAGGATTTCACCCGCTTACATCTGACAACAAACCTCTGAAGTTTTTTGCCTCAGAGCGATATATCACAGAAGGCATTTCATGGACCTTAAGTTTTTTGACCGATTGAAATTAAATGTATGTGGCAGTGACTTCCACAAGTTTTTTTTTATTTTTTTTTTGAAAAGTGTAGTTTTTTTGTCCGCAGTAGTAGCTAATAATAGTGAATTACTAATGGATCCCATCGCCAATGTTTATATAAGATAGTTGTATTAATTAATCAAATTTTAAACAATCAGCCAATGAACTTTTACTGTTCCAGTGGTTGTTGTTTTCCTCAGTACGTTCACAATAGAAGTGATTCACAGTATTCTACTAAATATTTTTAAGTTCACTCGAAACATGAGTATGCGCGGCCCAGCACTTCAAGCCTGACTTACACTCGATGCCAAAACTTAGCCTCGGTCCCAGGCTATGTCCACCACATTGCTTTACGCCAATTAAAAATTGCTGCGTAACGCCTATTGTGCATTTTCCTGCACAGGAAAAACCAAACGGAATTTCTGATTCTGGCCCTTTATAGTCGGAGTAATTATTAGGACTTTGTTTCTGACGAAGGAAGGCAGTAAGCACAATTATAACCTACGAGCAGGCCGTTGTTTGGTCTCGTCATGCAACGTTGGAGAGAGAGCATCGTGCGACGAGTTCAAATTAGGGCTGTGGAAGGGACTACAGGAAACGTGGTACCAATACAGTTTAATTTTGCCAACAATTATTCAGACACCAGCATCAGTTACTTAGTGTCCCATTTCAACCCACATATCTTAAAAAAATAACTCCTGCATGCGTAGCATGCCTATGTTTTACTAAAGCCAGCAAGTTACAAGATAAAAACATTTACTACGCTTTGAAATCTCTCAAATGTACGAACAGTGTTGTTCTGAGAAGTGATTTTTTTTGCATAAACTTAAACACTTGCAGGAAGAGAGCTTCTATGGAAAGAAACATCTGGATATGGTTGACATTGTGCTTGCAGCTAAGGTAATCAAAACCGCCTTCCCTTCCGTAATTATCCTTTTTTTTCCCTTCTTTTGCGGAAATGTTCTTAATCCGGTTATCAAGGAGCTCGAGACTTTCCGGTTTTTTTCACAGGATGAAGACGGAAATGGCTTATCCGATGAAGCGATACGAGCGGAAGTGGTGACATTTTTCGCGGCGGGTCAAGATACAGTAGCTGCCGGTAACGAGAGCTGATTTTTTATTACAATCTAATGGCTACTGGCTACAAAAGTTAAAAAAAATAAATATCAAGATAAATTATTAAAATAACAGGCCAATGGAAGATCTTTAAACGAGTCCTTGACCTCATTTAAAGATAGACCACCAAAAAGGTAGCCAAGTAAAGATACGTTTTCTGGGTGATCCACAAGATATCATCCTGCAGATGAGGAGGGGCATTTTACTGTTTTAATTGTATAAGTATGTGCTGCCCCAAAGGGTATGGTTTTGAGCCTTCTCTGCCAAAACGTGAGTATGGACTTGGAACGTTATGGTCTTTAATCGGGCCCGTTTTTTTATAAACCAAATTCTGTCCTACGCGCTAAATTTGTTGGTGACATTTGCCCTTATGTGAAGCTTAGTCACATTGAAAAACAAGACTGGATACCAGGTCTGAAGAGGGAGTATGGATTGTATGGGCCAGATATGAAAGTAGGTGGCAAAAAGAAAAAAAAAAACAACAACAAGAACAACAACAGGATGCAAGGGTCTTAGCAAAGATCAGTTAGACTACGCCTTCAAGACTTCTCTATTTACAAAGCTGATATCAGGAAACACTTGTGAAATACCTGCTCTCGGTTCAGTGTTCGTTAATAACAGTGGCTATTTAAGTTATAAATAAGTTATAAATAAGTTGTAAATAATGGCTCTGATGGCCCAAACTTATAAGAATACAGAGGTTCGGACTTTTCGTTCACATTTATCATGTGATGACGTTTCTCTTTTTTACCAAAAAGCGATTTCTTGGACACTGTACAACCTTGCCTTATACCCTGAGTGGCAAAAAAAATGTCAGGACGAAGTTAAAGAAGTTTGCAGTGGCAAAAACGAACTTGAATGGTGAGATACTCAATCGCAAATCATTCTCGCTTTCGTTATGACTGTCTTACGTATGCTTTACTTCACTTGGCAAGCCCCGTGTTCTGATTGGCTTCTCAAACGGGAAATATAGACCTACCTTGCTTGCTTGAGATTGGCTCAAAGATGCTTTAGTGAAACTGTTCGGCCATTAGAAATTATCAACACATGTTGGGCGAAGATGACTGGATTTTTTAATGAGCTGTGTTTCTCTGGACTTGAAACGACTGAAACTCAGTCCATGGAGACCCGAAAAAGGAATCCTAGTCAATTGCCAGCCATCTTCAACTTGCACTTCGTCAATTGCACAAACTCTTACTTTTACTCTAAAACCCAAGGCGTGATATGTTAAGGCGACGCCAAGTGGTCCACAAATCTAGAGCCCTTCACTGTTTTCATAAACTGAAACGTTTTAAGTGTTGCTACCCCCTTCAGCACCCTAGATCCACCGCCGTTTACCGCGGAGTAGTTTGCACTAACAGGTCGCTTATACCACCGCACCCAGGTGAAAAGTAAAAGTCCAAACACACTGCACGATACTCAGGGATTAAAATGAAACAAGTGATAAATGAAACATAGCTCTGAAGCTATGTTGCTGTCAATTTGCTTCATCAGGGATGACCTGTCTCAGCTCAGATGTGTGACCCTTGTAATCAAGGAGAGCATGAGGCTGTATCCACCTTTCCCAATGTTCAGTCGCACCTTGGACAAGTCATATGAGATCGCTGGCAAACTAGTGCCTCAAGGTAGGGACCTAGATTCATCCATTCCTGTTCCTTTGTAGCCCCGTTTGGTGGTTTAAAGTGAAAATCCAGAAGTCTCTGCCGGGCAAGGTGAATTTTTTGTGGCTGTGTATCAACAGATTTGCTAGGTTACAATCGCAGTTTTCACCAGTCGTTTTCCGATAAAACCTCTCTTTCTTCTTTGTCGTGTCTTTCTTGGGTGAGGTGATTCCTTTTGGGGAGGGGTGGAACGTATATCAGCAGATGAACAAACTTGCAATCGCATACTTCATTAGACATTATCTTTCCTCTTCATCATTTGTTATTGTTGTTGTCAGTATTTACATTTTTCGGAAGGGGGTGAGTTTCTAAAGAAACTGTGGTGCTGCGTTTGTAAGAGTAACAATATAGTTTTGGTCAGTTCTATCAACTGAGTTGATAATGCCGTTAAATTGGCCACCGTAAAGAATTTCAAAGCTAAAAGCTTTGAGACTCTTTACGGTGGCCAATTCGCTTTCTATTTTTGTATTCATTTTCAGGAACTTGGATCATGATCAACGCATATGCTTTACATCACAATCCACATGTGTGGGAAGATCCGGAGGTACCTAACAGTTACACATCAGAGTTACTTCAACTGATTGTCAAGACTAGTCCGGGATTGCATTGTGTTTGCTTTACAATGCTGTGATTGGTTCAGCTAATAATATCAGCCAGTCAGACGCAGAACCAAAACCAATCGTATTTTTGCTGTTTTGCTAACCAATTGCAATAACTTTGGTGTTTGTTACTCTCAACTGGACAGTGCTCAGTAAGATACTTCAAGCAAATCACGACGGCGACGAACAAATTATATGATCTTTGCATTTTCTGTAATTGTAAACTTTTGTTTGCAGAAGAAAAGGTTATCTAGCTAAAGTCCGTGAAGTAAATGAAAAGTTTTTCTAAAAGGTGTTGTTTTTGTTACTATTCATAGCTAAGCCTTGTACGATAGATTCTGCTAAAGGTGTAGCGCTACAATTTTTGAAGCGTAATTTAGACAGTTTTTCATTCACCAGTTCTACGGTGTCACATTTTACGAGTTTGTTTGGGGTTGTTCCTAAGTACAGACTCTCAAATGGTCGTAATCACCAGAATCATTTCAGTAATACTGAGTCGATTTTTTCCCACAGACATTTGATCCACTGCGATTTACTGTTGAAAATAAAGAGGAGCGATCGCCGTATGCTTACATACCATTTTCTGCTGGACCAAGGTAGGCCTGATAAGATTTACAAGTGAATTGGGGTTTCACAGCACACCCTTGACACCATCACAATACGCGCATACGTAATGATTCCCCACGTTCACGTTTCACGCTACTCATTTCACGTTTGCCTTTCGAGTGGTTTTATGACAAGAAATAGGTTTTGATGGCTACAATTGTCCATATATATTTAATCTCATATGTTTAACAACTATCATATAATTTTTCACGGAGTTGGTACATTTCATTTCAACAGAAACTGCATTGGAATGAATTTTGCAATGGCTGAGATGAAAGTAGCCGTCGCGATGATTCTGCGGAGGTAATTTCTTTTCCTGTGTCATCGACTCGGAGCTGTTTTCTGTTATTTTGATATCGTGTGAGGTTCAGGTTCTGCGTGTCGGGGCGTGTGGCAAAATTTTTGTGAGCTTTGCTGCCTAACTCTGTTTCCACACCTACCTTATGAGTTCTGGTTGGTTTGCTAAAACATTAATCGGCAGTCTCAACATGAATTATAGTTGGCACAGAGCTCTCTTTGACGGTGAAATGGTTGAATCGCACAGGGGTCATCGAAATATGTCATAATTCCTGCTACTGAACCTCTGAATCACCCCTCTTTCCTTTACTCACCAGGCTTAGCCACAAGTTGCTCGGCAACTTTTCGGCAACTTTTGATATTTTTGGCAACTTTCAAGAATTTTGGCAACGTTTAGAATTTTCGGCGACTTTGGGCTTTTTGAGGTTCTTTGAAGCCACTTTCTTCACGTTTTGAGCCACATTGGTCAGTTTTTGATAGACATTTATTCAATTTATTCTCAAATACAATAATTAGCCCCCCCCCCCCCCCATGGGTTGATTTTTGTGATGCCTTATCACGAGGTCAGCGGTATCACGTTGCACGTTTTTCAAGATGGCGGACAATTACAGTGACTATTTGGTGATCAAGTGAAATGGAAAGAACCTCTGACATTATCATTGAACTTTGACAAATAAAGTTTTGATAAGAAGCAATGTGCGAATTTTTAATCTTTAACACCCAAAAAAAGGTACGAAAAGCAGAAAAATTTTGGCAACTTTTCGGCAACTTTTTGGCAACTTTTAAGACACTTTTATCGGCAACTTTTTTGGGATTCATCAGCAATTTGTGGCTAGGCCTATTACTCACACATGTAACATTTGGTGGCAGGTTTCACTTATCCATTGACGAAGAAAATCTGGTAACATCCAAAGACCTTTTCCCGGAGATAATGTTGCGCACAAGGAAAGGAATTCGTTTGAATTTAACACCACGGATTTACACATAACCAGGGAATTCTGTTACTGTGACAGCACAACGCACTTACTTTTTCGGAAGATGCCTTGTTATTACAGCATAATCAGTATAATCATAATCTGGAGTAGCGGGGGCGCAGCCAGGACTTTTCAAAAGGTGGGGGGTGGGGGGGGGGGTTACGCTGTGTCAAACAGGGCGTACAATACTAACCGATTTTCGACACCGGAATATTGTAGGTTGTTTCCTTGAAAAAGGCTCACAAAGGGGGAATCACGAGCACCCCAGACCCCCCCTCCCCTTGTTACGTCCTTGACAGTCCAGGAAAGCTATGAAGCTATGATTGGTCGCATGTTCAGTTCCAGTTACTTTTTTGCGGGAGTGGACGTAAAGTGACTCACTCTTTTGATAGTAATCACGGTTAAAGCCCTATTCAAATGCTTTTCTCGCCAAGCATAGTATTTTTTAATGTAAGGCTCTCGACTAGTGAAGACGAGCGCAAAATAAGGCGAGTTCTTTCCCAGACTTCGCCATTCACTTTTCGCCGCTTTTCGACTAATCAATCGAGAGCCTGGCTCAAGCCATTATAATATACTAGAGTCGGGCAAGGATAGTAAGTTGTCCTTACCGCCATGAGATTTGCTTAAAGTTAATGCACACAACCTTTGACTAAAACCGAAAACTTTGTTGTGGATTGGAAAAGATGCTGTTTTTGAACATTAATAACTGAAAATATCAGATATTGCATATTGTGATTTTCTACACCACAAGAGAGATATTTTACTCTTTTCATATCTGATTGTAATTCTTTTTGTGAAAGTATTTGCTACATATTTATCAGTATTACTGTATTTATTGTTGTAACTATATTACCTAACCATTGTCACGTTCCCTTTGAATATATTGTTTGACTATATTTCTTGAAAATGTCGTGATCACTGTAATGTCTAAGAATTTCTTTACTTGGACGGTTTTGGATAACTGTGGTATACAGGAGGGCAAGTATATCTTGCTATATGATTTGGATATATCAACAAAGTTGAAATGGTAAATTGGGCACCGTAACGATTACAAAAGCTGACGTTTCGAGCGTTAGCCCTTCGTCATTCGCTCCGACGAAGGGCTAACGCTCAAAACGTCAGTTTTTGTAATCGTTACGGTGGCCAATTTACCATTTCAACTTTGTTGATATATCCAAATTATTTCGTTACTCCCACCGACGCAGCCCCAAACAGTTTCTTTCGAAACTATCAGCCTTTATTCACAAGTATATCTTGCGGCTTTAACTCACCCAACAAGTATCAAGGCTCCTAAACTCGCCCTTTTCGAAAACTGCGCAAATTCGAATGCATTTCCGGAGAGAGACCAGCGATTAAGGGGGCACGAGCCAGATCTCAAATACTCGTCAACACTCTTTTGCCACGAAGAGTCGGTATTTCGATTGTTATAGAAGTACCTCTTGGAAGCGAACTCTTACCGCAAGCTGTTAACAGCCTTTACTTAGCGCGAAAATAACGTCTCGTCCAGTTTCCAATTCCACGTGCAACGTGACTTATAATAGATTACTCCTGAGAGGGTGCACTCTGAAAACAAGATTGATTCACGATCGAAAAGCTCGTGATACAGCTCACCCCAAAGGGATTCTGGGGATCTGTGGGCCTCGCAGCGTTGTAATAGACATGAACGAGGACAGTCGAAATAAAATTAGCAAATAACTAATTAAACCCCAAGAACAGTTTCAAGATTACTGAGGTGATCCCTTATAAAAAGTTTCAATAGTCAGGAAAAAGCGAGATATTTCTTCCCATACCTATTCAGGAGGGCCTTCCAAATGCCGAATTGATCAGAAGATTCACCACTGCTTCTTACCAAATGGAATTGACCGGTTTCTGCGAATTCTCTCGAGTTGGGGGGTTATCGTTGAGATTAAGGGGATTCTTGGATAAAGCACAATAAAACGAGGTCTGTAAGAAAGATCTTCAAGTGTCAAGATATGGGATATGGTTTAAAAATGTGAAAGACGCAAGAAATTCTGAAAACAATATTTCAGAGAACAGGACTAAAAGGAAAAGGAGGAGACCAGGAAAAAAAAGGGAAGGGACAGTCTGAAAGAGGTTGTAACATATTCTGGTAAATGAGCGATAGGAACAAGTCTCTGGAATATGGACAGAAATGCGTCATCTAGTGACTGGACAAGCAGTAAAAAGAAAGTGGAAGTGGCACTGGAAAATGAGGGGGCTAAAACCGAGACAAACATGGAGAACACCATTTATTGGGAGTAGAATTGTTTATTAAGTAGTTCGAGAAAGCCTCATCATGATGCTTCAATTATCTCACGAGCAACACTCGTTGAAATTGTCTAAGTACAAAATTGGTGCAGACACTTAAGAGCACATCATTGAACTTGCAATCACATTGTTAAAGTTTTCAGCCAATGACAGAGGAAGTGCAACGGGAACCTTTAAACCCAACCTCACGACATGCACTATTCTAATAACAGGTTACAAGAAATGTCAGTCCGATTGAGGTCCAAAAAAATTCCAGAAAAAAAGTGATTACCTGTCCCATTAATGTCCGACCTTTCTTGACGTTAAATATCAGTCTAGACAATTTGATCAATAAATTTTAACTCTTGATATAAAAAACCCTTTCAAAAGTCACTTTATGTAAATAGCATTGGCTATCTTTCATTAAAACTGCATCGACCCATAACTCTTTAAAACTGCATTGAACCATAATTCTTTATAATTAACTATATTCAGTACACCTGACTTCATTATACCACCGGTAGAAAAGGCACTCAAAGCCTGAAACAAATAGGAGAAAAACGCTTCAGCTTGACAGCGAGTCGTTCACTCAGCACTGATAACGATTTGGTCTTTCAATATCTCTGTCGAATGAGAGATTTGTACTCCCCTTTCGGGATTTCTCTAAGAATGAAATTGCTGTTATATAGATGAGGTATTTTTCTATAAACTAATAAATAAGCCGTGTTAACTTACTTTTTTTCATGCGAAAGTTGGATGGACGGTTCAGAACATTAGGGAAAACCCGAGGAGGAGAAATCCCGAAAAGAGAGAACAAGTTTTGTCGTGTTGAATTTTACAAAGCTACAGGTGAAAATTTCAAATACGTAGCTACAGTTATCTAATTGTTCAACGTGTGATTTAGTGGGTGAGTGGATGCAAGGGCGAATAATTTAGTGAAGCAATGCAGTGCTGAATGACTAAATGAATGAAAGAGAGAATGGATGGATGAAAGAGTAAACAAGTGGGAAGTGGAGGAAGGAAGAACAACGTGTTATGTTCTAAACGATTGATGCTACTAATACCATGGATACCCTTTTGCAACATCACCTATTGTATAAATTTAAGCTGAATCTGAGCCGGGATCCTCTAGGCTATCTTCCAGGGCCTCTTCTTTGCTGGGAGTTGGTACCTTTACAACTTCTACCTTAATCTTGTCACCAGAAGATGAATCTAAATGCAAGATCAACACAGTGGTATTATTTTCATGAAATCTATGCATCTCAGTCATGCTCAGCCTTTTCATGAGGGCATACCGCTTTTAAAATCAACTTAACCGCTGTAGTTGTAGTAAAACTTTAACATTCACGTTCTTGCGCTCGTTTTCAGCAGTACTGTAGCTGTGTACGCTATCCTTTCACGAGCGAAAACTCAGTTTTCTTGTATTTGATATCGTCTTTGTCCGACCATTTTCCTTACGATATTCATTACTTATTTTAGGCGAAAAATCGTCGCTTAGAATTTACATGCACAACCTTCACATAGTAAATCAGTAGATGGGGATCTATAGATAAATCATTAACGTTTGTAGATTGCAACATAACACTTGTGGAACTTTCTTGTGAAAGAGTGATCATTGATGGCACATACCAACACTAAATCCATTTCGGGATACGTCATTAAATAATAAATTAGTCGGAGGTTCCAACAAAAATCGAACCATAAGTACCAAAATAATTGACACGTGGTCTAACGATAGAAGAAATCAATAGGAAAATAGGAAAGTAAGGCTCCAAAAAAACCTTTGCAAACCAGAACTAACTTTGTCTGTCTTTTGTGGCGTTGATGGATGAGATCTGAGGTGATGCAGTCATATTTAAAGGCTGCGTAGAATTCTGTGTTGATTTAACATGTCCAGATGGTAAGGCATTTACAGGAAGTTCTTTTAGATTATCACCTTTTGATGCAGTGTGACTTCCATCACTCTGTGAAGGTGATGGTTTTACACTTTCAGCTTCAAGTTCACTTTTCTCAGTTGGATTTTCTGTTACACTTTCTGCAACCTTATTAACTTTTGACGCAGAGTCATTCGCATTACTTCTTGGTGTGGGTGACGGCTTGACAAGTTCAGCCGCAAGTCCAACATCCTCAAGATCATCTTTTTCGGTGTCTTCTGTGACACTATCGCTCAAACTCTGATTGTGGTTTTTCTGCTTTTCCTCAGGAAGGTCTGATTTTGTAGTGTCAGGTTGTAAGGTAGTTTCTGAAAAGAAGGGAAAAAATAAACTTTAGACAGATCTAACGTAAACTGATAACTAAAGATCATTTCCCATGGATATGTTCCGGACAGTTTTTGAATTAGAAATAATATGACTAGGAAGTCCAACGTCTCCCCTGCTGTTCACAATTGATATTCATGTACAGTAACGTTGTAAATGTAAATGTAAATGACAATACAATGGAATTTGCAAATGACTAGCTGGGATCAAGCAAGGTCCATAAAATCTGCATCATCTCCATACTAAGGCTGAGCATACATGTACCACCACATCGTCTTTGTCGAAACAGGGAAAGACCCCATTTTCCTCACCAGTTGACCTACTTACTTTATCATGTTCTCTACCCTCGTCCCAGGTAGAAACAGTACGGTTCAAGAGAGTTGAAATTACCGTTACTGTTTACCCCCACAATTCTTGTTATCACACTACTTTTAAGACAAGAGATGGGATGAAGCAAAACACAGTTTCAAGAGGGGGCATAGAATTTGCTACACAGTATAAACAAACAATTAACAGTCCTCCATTAATTTCTTATTTCTTACTTGACAAACTGTCTAAGTTACTTTGAAGAGCTTGGAGTTCTTGCTTCAGTGATTCGATGCTCAATTTGTTGCTGGATAACTGTTCCCGTATCTTTCCAACTTCCGTAGAACAATTGCATGAGACAGATTTTTTTGGTGTACCGAGACTTTGTTGATGGGAAACAGTTGTGTTAATTTGTAGCACTTCTAGCATCTGATGGGAGAAGTTTTTGATGAAATAAGTAAAACATGGGAGGTCTCCATAGCACTTTTTAAGTAAACCATTGCAATGTATTAAGCTATCTTACACATGAACTAATTTGTAAATAGTTCAGTAGCACAATAGCACTTGCTATTTGTAGTGCCAGGTCCCTCTGTCCTGTAAGAAGTTAAAGTACCATTATTCTTTGCTGCACAAACATGAACTGATTATCAAAACACAAAAAGGATAAAGATAAATTCAGAGTGCCTCCATAATTATAATATGTACTCATATGGAAAATCTGGTAAGAATTGTGGGCGTTTTTAAATTTTCAACAAAAGAAAGTGCAGAAAAATTGCAATGAGGTGCTACAAGTATTGAAATGTCAATTTATTTGTCAATTATATGTTATTGGTAACCTTGTGCACTATTGTAACAACAAATGATGCACTGGTTACTGTTCACATTCCTGCTAAACTAATGCAGGGCTCGACACTAACGGTAACCCACTAGCCACAGACTAGTAGAAATTCAGTTTTGGCTGGTGGTTTTCAATTTCCACTAGTCAGTTTGGCTAGTAAACAGACTGAATTTGTTGTAACATCTAAAACCATCTAAGATGTCACTAGCCACTTGGCTAGTAAATTGAAAAGTTAGTGTCGGGCCCTGCTAATGTTCAATACTCTTCTTTACTTTTCCAAGGACATATGGAATTCTTTACCAAATGATATTATCCATTCAGAAACTTTTTCTTGCTTTAAATAAAAATGACTCCTCCTTTTTTGTATTATTAAAGCAATAGCTATAATTCAAGATAGTATCTATCAAAATCGATGGTCGTAGCTAACTCTAGCAATTTTCCCACTGCATGCATCGAACTTTTTAATTTAGTAGACCTCCCTTCTACAAGTCCAGTGGTTTCTAAAGGGCCCCTCCCCTTACCATCTCTACAATCACCTTGTTAGTAACTGTCAGTAGTAGTATATCTTTAGCTTTAATATTGTAAACTTTCATTAGGTTGCAACGTATACACCCTATGATCTATAATTGATTTATTCATTTCCTTGTATTTATGGAAAATAAATGAATAAATAATATGTAAAACATTTTGAGAAAAAAAATGTAAGGGAGCTGAAACAAGCTTACCAGTTCAGCCAAATTCTTGGACTGTTGGTCAACATAATCTGATAGCTTTTTCACTTCAAGTGATAAATTGGAGACCTGCTCTGAAACCATGTCACTGTCTGGTTCAAGGTGACCTCTAGAGATTACACTGCTGTGGTTTTGTTTCAAAACCTGTGTGACTTTAGTCTGTAAGTCATCAAGAGCTACCTGATAGAGAGAAAAAGAAAACTAATGAACGAAAAATACAACTACAATAATCAATACAAGGAATTGAAAATGCAAAAGTTGTAGACAAACTGCATCTAAACATGTATTAACTTAAAACTGATAAAATGTGTTGGCTTTCACATGCCAACAACCAAGCAAACAAATTAATTTTAGTAGAAAATTAACCCTTCTAACTGATAACTATTGGCCAACTTTAAGCCACATTTAGAGCCAATAATATCTGGTAAAATCAAAACAAAAAATGACGCAACTGTAAAACATTTCTTTCTTTGAATGATGACACTTTTCCTTTAGTTCAGCTATACGTACAATCTTGTGTCAGTCTACATCTATGTCAATGAATAAAGGCTGATGGTTTCTAAAGAAACTGTTTGGGGCTGTGTTGGTGGGGGTAACGAAATAATTTGAATATATCAATATATCAACAAAGTAGAAATGGTAAATTGGCCACCGTAACGATTACAAAAGCTGACGTTTTGAGCGTTAGCCCTTCGTCAGAGCGAAGGGCTAACGCTCCGAGGAAGGGCAAACACTCGAAACGTCAGCTTTTGTAATCGTTACAGTGGCCAATTTACCATTTCAACTTTGTTGATATATCCAAATTATTACATCTATGTCAACACTGACCAATCAGTGAAATAATAAACTACCATGTCACAATATGATTGGCACAGAGGTGAAAAATTTAGTACAGGAGGAATTCAAAGGGGCACAGAAGATAAATAGGAAAAAAAAAAAGAAACAAAGACTGGAGAATGAAAAAGACTGTTTTCCAAATGACTATCATTAAGTAATTGTAAGCTAAAATTAGTTTTGGTTTACTTAAATTAGTGGGGAATAATTAAAGTTTATTTCTTTAGTTTACCTCCGTCATTAACTTGATATTTTGACCCAGCCCTTTTAAAAGAGGTAACATTTCACTTACAACATGTTTCTTGACTTCCTTCAACAAGCCCTTCATCAAAAGCCTTAATTTTGATACTTCATAAGACAATGTCTGGTTCACTGTTGTCAGAATTCCCATAACCCTGCCAACTTCCTACGAGGTGAAAATAAAAAAATTAACATATCCCTCACATGGGACAAGGTAATACTTCAAATTACAGTAGTAACTTGATGCAAAAGAAATTATGAATTCAACAATGTACTTAAAATCACTTTAAATGCCCATAGACATTTACTAAGTCAGAAAACAAAAAAGGCAAAATAACAAGCTAAAAAGTTCAAAACTCAAATATGATAATATAAGGAACACATAACAAATATCAGAAAGGCATACTAACTATAGTGTGTAAGTCATCTTTGAACTTATCTGGTTATTCATAACTTTTAAGAATTTGCTGTATAGTTACCACTGAAATTTGTGCTGTGAAATTCTTCACCACTGATTCATCTCCATCTTGTTGTTTCTCATCAGCATTGACTGGCATCCGTAAAATAAGGGGTGGAGTTCCAGTATTTGCTGGAGCTTTGGGAGTTGGCTTTCCCATTACTTGAGCTACTTGAACCTATTTAAAGGCATAAGTTTGTGACATGATGAAACTACTTCTGGCAAGTTTTAAAATAAGAAACTTATCAAATGTTCTGTAAAAACATTCATCTAGATCCCGAGGTTCTCTAAAGCTGCACATAAGGCATGGAAATGAAAAGATCTTGGAGCTCTCAAGAAATAGGATGATGGCTGGTTATAAAAAATCACATCTCTAAAATAAATCCTCCTTGACAACAGCCACAGATTTGCAGATATATTTAGATTCAATGATATCTCAAATATACACTGTTTACCAATCGCAAAACAAGAAGAATCATTCTATTTCAGTGATGATGATGTTGATAATACTTACCGAAAGATTATAAACATTTTTTGTCAACTTTTCCATTCTCTTCTGCTGTTTACCAGCTAAATCTGTTAGCTGTTTAATTTTGTCTTTAATCTCTGTTATATCACCACCTGTGTCAGCCATTCCTTTCTTCAGTGACTCAATATCTTTTGTTAATGTGCTTGCACTTTCTGGTAACTTAACCTTCTTCTTTAATTCATCTACTGTTAAGTTTAAATAAGCAATCTGAAAAAGTGAAAAAAAAAAAGACAAAACATTTTGGCGTCGCAATTCCTACAGTTTACTGAATGCTGTAAAAATGGTCCAATCGCTAGTTATGATAATAATGCTTACTGATGGTAATACAATGATACACTGACTGAAATATAGAAAAAAAGAAAACAGATGCCTCATAACAAAGTAAGCAAGCTTCTTTGAGAGGTGCCAACAAAAACTGCAGTTGAAGAAATACATCCAAACATCTACATCTACTTATTTACTCTGTAAGGTGTAATTGGCGCTTTGTCGCAGTATTCATTACATAATCATTATTATTAGTATTCTGATAAATTCACCTTGTTTCATAGGACGGTATGTAGTATAGTTGTGTAGTTCTTACCTGCTTAAGAATTGATTTAAATTGTTCATCATCGTGTTTTACAGCTTTTTCTCGGTCAGTTTCTAAAGCCTTGTACTTGTTAGTCAGGTCATTATTTAGGCTCTCATATTCCCTTGAAGTGCTTCTATCAAATGACTCCACTGTTAGAGCAAAAATGGAGATATAACTGCATTGATTCACAGTAACTCTACACACGATAGCTAATACAATTGATAATACCAGCTTACCAGTAAAAAACTTAGGGTAGCTTTAAAGAGTACATCAAATTGATAACTGCCTCCCGGTTAGCTCAATGGATAGAGTGCTGGACTGTTGTGCGGGAGGTCGAGGGTTCGAGCCCCAGCCGGACCAACACTCAAGGTCTTAAAATAATTGAGAAGAATATGCTACCTTTCTATAACATCAAGAAATGGTTAGATATTCTAGTCTTCTCGGATAGGGATGAATAAATGGAGGTCCCGTCTCCTACAGGGTTAGGGGTAGGAGACATTAATTTCCCACGAACGAGATTACTGTGTGATGGATGTCCTCCCCTGGTAGGATGGGCGGGTTAGGATTGATTGTAAAGCGCTGTTGATCTGTCATTGTAAATAGCGCTCTATAAGTGATAAATTGTTGTAAATTGTATATTAATTTTATGAAATCCTTTCTGCAACTATTATAACAGTACTAAAAAAAATTAACTTCCCAATCAAATAAAAAAAAAAAAAAATCATAACCAATAAAGAAGAAACAGGAAAGATTTCATGTTTAGCAAGTGAACCAAGACCTTGGAGCCCTGCATGAGGTACAAAGGACTAGCAAAATGTGTTCAAAATACCAGATGGGATTTCCTACTCGAGGTTTTATTAGGGGGATTCCAAGGGGAAAGGAGGAGAGAGAGACTTTACAAAAGGACATTAGGGTTCTGCAACATTTTTTACAAAGTGGCATTGGGGAAACTCACCGCCTCACATAAGAACACAATTGACACTTGTCAGCCAGTGCTCAGCCTTATTCAAAAGCACTAAAATTTACTTAATATATACATATATACATGACTAACCCAAAACCTTATGAACATGTCTTTATTCCTTTATTGTCAAAATTTAATTTCAAGGAAACTAAATTAAAAATTGCAGACTTAATTGACACATCATAGACTAAAATATGTGCAAATTTTTTTCACCACCAATTTAAAATAATTATATGGTTTTGTGCAGCAGCAGTCCAAGAGGTACTACCCTCTTGAAATTTAGCACCTGTTTCAAAGCAAATGAACACAAATTGCTTTTTCTCATTTACTTTTGGTGCTTGTCCAAAAGGACTATTGATACATTAGTTAGCGTCAATCCTTAAACTGCCAGTAGAAGCTTCAAACACATTCCAGACCATTATTTAAATTGTTCTCTAAAACTAATATTTGAACCCAATACCGCAACAAGAAAAAACCTTTAGTTTGAAGGTCAAAAATGCGAAAACCCAGCATCTGGAAGATTCTCTTTAAAAAGATAACCATCATTAATTATGCATAACCTCTAAATGATACACGTAGAGCAATATCCATTAAAATAAAAACTGACATGACGAAATAATTTTGAATTACTTACGATATTTCCGGTAACAAACGAATAAATCAATGATATTTGCTGAGATCTACGACTTACCCCTAGAGTAAAGGCTTAAAATAGAAACGACTTCCCTTTCGAAAACGTTAATTTGTATCTGCCCCCAAATTCGTACAGAAAACAAATATCACCAAACTTCGTGATAATTCAAGTCGAAAAGATTTTGCCACTGTGACATATATTGAGTAAACAATATCGGGATAAGATGAGTGTATTGTAAATATAGCTTATCTATCCTTTATAACAACCTTACGTACGATGATTACAACATAAAACAATAACAACTCTTTAAGACTGTATTTTCCAAAGAATCGTCACGTGTAGACAAAATTACTGAAAAATTGGCATAAATCCAGTAGCTAACTAGGAAATTTTATTTTCGTTACGGCTGAAATGAGTTTCTGTTCCAAACACGCAAGATCTTAAGCTCCAGGAGAGGTTCCAGTATTGGATCAGCTTCAATATCACTTGATAATTAATTGAAAGGTAATTCTTCATTTTAGTTCGAGCACAAAAAGAACCAACGCAGACTTATTAAAATTCTTGGACAAGTTTGAATATTACTACGCCCAAAATGAATATATCTGATTTATGCATATCTTAACACGTCTACCAGTCCGTCGCTTTTTTTCTTCGGGCAAATTTGTATCTGGAAGTCGAGTTTCTCATCATTAACCACTCTGTCCAAGACTCGGAACTAAATTACTTTTGACAGGCGCGCTCGAAGTATTGTTAAAAGTAAATCACCACATCCTCAAAAAGTGAGCTAATCATTGCATATATATTCAAAGCTACAAGAACCACTCGACACAACGTAATGATTTTTAAGACAGAACAAATCGTTGATATTACATAAATATACGAAGACTTTTTAAATATACCAATAAAAGAAATTGCGAAAAAAGCTTACCAGTGACTTTATTAGATTAGGTTTTTCATTTTCGCGAGAGTAAATTATTGATGAGCAACACTTCACAAAGAACGTTCACTGAAACAAAACGATCTACAGTACGACCGCAACGTCACATCGCAAACTCTAGAAAGGTTTGGACGAATCAACAAGCGCATAGCATTAGCGTCTGATACAAATCTTGAAACCAAATAAAATCGAAAATACTAATGAAGGAGTGTCGAGCAAACGCTATATTTAAAAGCTAATTTTTCGATGATTTTGAAATGCGTCAGAAAGTGGAACGTTGGGGTAAAATATTCGCATAATGCGTAGCATAAGTTCGTGTACAAGCAACAGCATTCACGCATGATTGACTATTTCCGCTTTACAATGTAAAACAACACAGACAGATTCAGCAGCATTGAGTCTACACGCGATTCAAATTATTTTTTGGGAAGTATAAAGCACTCGAAAATATATTTATATTCGAATTTTCTCAAAAAAGTATTAAAATTCAATCAGATAGAGAAACTCACACTGTGTCTGCACAATATTTTAAAAATATGCACTCCGCTTCTGATTAACTACAAAAATAATAAATGAATCCCCCACAGCTCGGACTTACCTTTGCTTAATCTTTTTCTCATGAAGTCTAAATCACGCTTGAGCCTTAAACTAAACCATCCCAGTACTAATACACAAAGAACAGAAGCTATGAGAAGTATGGAGAGGAACACTGAAGCACAAACTCGGCAGCAGCCACAACGCCGTCTGAAACGTTTGAAAATGAATCAGAGCAGGGAAAGAAAAAATATTTTATGCATTGTAAAGGAACGCAGTGGTTTCTCATCCTGATTAAAAAAAAAAAAAAAAAAGAAGCCGAGGGAGGATCTAACCTTGCAACATACGTGGACTTTCCTGGCTTGATGATCCTCTTCTTGGGAAGAGGGAATTCTTGCAGGTCAGAGTCCGAATCATCATCGTCCGGCACAAGTGTGCCATTCCTTCTCGAAGAAAGCTTCATTTTCGTTTTACGCTTATTCATTCGAAAAAAAGTTAAGATCCATTTTTTTTTTACAAAGAGAAAGTGGGAAAGGAACAAGGAAAACAATAATCACTTGGTGCGTTTGTCGACCTCCGGAGTGAAATCATGTTCAAGGTGTATAACACATATCACATATGTATCAAAGAGAGAGGGGACTGGGAAGGAGTCCCTTAATCTTATTTCCTTTTTATTTATTTTTTTTGGCTTTGAAAATTAAGAGGATACTTTGAGAATTTTAAATACAATGGAATGTTTTCGCTCTTTCAGATTAAGTCTAAGTATCTTAGGTGCAGATTCACATTTTTAGTCTGTTCCTTTGCTCTCTAAATAAACAGTTTAAGACTTAACCTTGCTGTCACTTGTGAATACAAAAAAACTCTTGTTTGGACACCTAGCTAATTTCAACATACTTCTCCTTATTTGCTATTCATGTCTGCATCCCTTAATTTTAATGGCGAATTGTGGCTATTAAGTCTAAAAGCGAATTTCTGACTGTAAAATCAACATGATATGGACTAAAACCACTATTTTCAGTGGCACACCCAAACTGACATTTCCAGTAACATGTTTGAAGTCAGCAAAATGTGTGGCACCTTAGGAAGGAGGGTAGGTAAATGATAAACTGACAATATTCCACCAACCCTCTCCCTTGAAAGTTGTTTCCTTCCAGTCATTTAAAATCCAACTAGTCATGGCTGCTACAAAGTTGTTCAGAGGAGTGCTAAATATATTTGCACCTGTACTGGCACTTGCACTACAATGTTACAAATCAAACTCACCATGAATCAGGCTTAACCTTTTACCCCCTGACATCAGCATGACATACTATGTATATTCTCTATTCTGCTCTCTATATATTTCCTTAGGTGCTGACAAGGAGAATTTTTTTAACAATCAAAAACTCCTTTAGTTGGTGATTATTTCACGAATTATCGTGAACTTAATGTGTGATTCAGGGATGATATTGCAAGGAGAAATTAGATGTTACTTACTCTTACATTAGTAAAAAGTACCAGGTCACAGACAGGTAAGTAGATTTCTGTTTTCAAAGTAGCCACAGGTATTATTTTGTGTTGTAGTGTTCACTTATTCTCTTTTGGATACCCACACATCAATAATTGTATCTTGTGCTCTTTGTGTCACTGATAACACAATTTCTTCAAATTATTATTTTTTCATATGTTCTGCTATTCACATTGCCTATAACTAACACAAGGCAAAAGCCTTTAAAAATGGAATTTCCCCGAGTGTTTTTTTTAATATACATATTTTTTGATCAGCAAAAGTAATTTTTGGTACATGAGCACTGTTTCTCCTCTCTATTCCACCAGGAGTGTTTAAGAGGTTTTCTTCTTCTACATATATGTATGCCCAACACAGTAGGGAAGGTCATTCTGACATTCTAAGACAATTGATCATTTTTCTGCTTTTCAGTGATAAATACATAAATGATCTATTAATTCCTATTGTGGTGATAAATTGAATAAATAATGTTCAAATAACTGATCTATAGATATAAATAGGTTTATTTGTCAAGTTACCACATCACCACATCTTAGATAATGAGCACTAAGATGTTCTATGCAAAGTTTCAGTTTTAATAGCACAAGCATTTGAGACAGTTATTTCAGTAGAAAATTACCATGAAATTGTGGTTCAGCTTGAATAAAAAGAGTCGAAGCAAAATTGAGGAAGCCGTCCTGTCATCAACTTGATCCAGTGTTTTTAAAGGGAAAGAAAAAAAAAATAGGACAATAATAAGGATTTGGGGGATGGGGTATAAAATAGCTGTGTAACTTGATGGTTTCCATTGTCTCTATTGAAAGGGGGTTGAGGTTAACCTTTCAAACAAACAGCAGTGGATGTTGCCACCTTAAATTCTGTTCACAAGTGTATCAGTCTCAGTGACCACAATGCCACCTGATTCTACTTATATGCAGTAATAGAGAGATGATGGCCCCAAAAATCAGTTTCTGTGTCTCAACACTCACAAGTCTCTCCACCATATGATATTTATGGTAATTTAAAAAATAAAATATGAAGATAAGCTATGAAGAGTTCCAAGAATTTTGAACCATATTTCCCCAAGAAAATGTACGTAAAAATGAATTGTGCACCGTAAAAAATTAAGCCAAACTTTGTGAAATCTGTGTGATTCTTCACCTAGCTTCAACCTCTTTGATTCACGCTAAGATACAGATGTATGTTGTCTTTTATTTCTACCAGCAAACTAATACCTTCTAAAAAGTCTTTGGAAAATCCTGCCATAGCAAATTAATTTAATATCATTAGTCCTCCCAGGAAGTTAATGTGTGTGAAACAGTGGGATAAGGTAAAATGTAGTCAACATGCTGGGCTCTGAATGAAACAATGAGTATATCAACAAAGTTGAAATGGTAAATTGGCCACCGTTACGATTATAAAAGCTGATGTTTCAAGTGTTAGCCCTTCGTTGGAGCGAATAGAGGAATTGTGGGTTGTGTGTGTTTTTAAAGGCAGAAAAAGGAACTACGTGATTGGTGGGAACATGGCAACGAGAATTTATTCGTACTTTTCTCGTTGCCATGTTCCCACCAATCACGTAGCTCCTTTTTCTGCCTTTAAAAGCACACACAACCCAAAATTCCCCTTTTCGCTCCAATGAAGGGCTAACGCTCGAAATGTCAGCTTTTATAATCGTAACGGTGGCCAAGTTACCATTTCAACTTTGTTGATATATTCAAATTATTTCATTACCCCCACCGATGCAGCACCAAACAGTTTCTTTAGAAACTATCAGCCTTTATTCATCTGAATGAAACAGGCTGGGTTAGAGCTCTAGCTAGCATCGTTGTGTTGGGTTATTGAGAAGGAGTCTTAACAATCAGTGCCTCACTCCATTCAGGAGCTGATCCCTGAGAGGGATTACCAAAGAAATTTAGACACAGGTGGGTATAACCAGTAACTTCTCTAGGACACCTAACAAATTGCTAAATGGTAGCCTGTAATATCACCTCCTCATCCAGGGGAGGAGGCAATACTCCTGGATCCTTCATGTCACAGGAGTTGGGATAAGTTAAAATGGTAAGGGTCATGCAACTCATGAGTAGAATTTGCCTTTCCCCACCTGGATTTCAACAATGTGACTCAATTTTGTTCAAATCATTCAGTAATATGGCCTATTTTCTAGTAAGGATCAATGTTCTGAAAGCATTTTGAGATTAAAACTGTACATGCTTTCATCTAATTCCTATAGGTCAGTTGTGTGCTGACCAAATAAAATACAAAGCAAAGCTATGCCAATATATATATTTCATGATTCAGAGTTTATAGCATAGATTATTTGGACCTGTATACTATAAGACAAAGGAGGCACAGTGGTCTCATGGTTAGTGCGCTAGACTCCGGATCGAGTGGTGCGGGTTCAAGCCCCAGCCGGGACATTGTGTTGTGTTCTTAGGCAAGACACTTTACTCTCACAGTGCCTCTCTTCACCCAGGTGTATAAATGGGTACCGCCAATTTAATGCTGGGGGTAACCCTGCGATGCACTGGCATCCCATCAAGGGAGGGGTAGAAATACTCCTAGTCGCTTCATGCTACAGAAACCGGAGTTAAGCACCAGCCTAATGGGCCCTAGGCTCGTAAACAGACTTTACCTTTTACCTTACTATAAGGCAATGATGCTGACTTACATGAGGTGATCCTTTTCTTCATAGACTCTAGTGATGTCTTCAGTATTATTGTGAACCACATCATGGAGATCATTGTTCCAACAGTGAACAGGACAAAGATCACCTGAAGAGCATTCCATGGTGAACAACAAGTTTTGGATTGTATAGGAACATGAATTTTCCTAGAACATAATGATATACAGTGAATAAATTGTTATCTAACAGCCACAATCATTAATCATAAACAAACTGCACACTGAGAGTTGGCTATAAATAATTATGGCAGTTCGATAATCAAATATAATGCCTCAATGATTTTGGTGTAAATAGCAGTAACTGTCAAGAGTTAAACAAAAAATTTTAAAACAACAAATTTTTCAGAGTGCATTGTTCTTAACATTTCCATGGGGAAAATAAATTCCTTATACCATATTTTCTCGGTTATAAGATGCACCCTGAATTTTTTAACTCGTTTCTTTCATGTTGTTAAACTGAAAATTTTGTCTAAATACCTAGTTATAAGATGCAACCTCAACTTCGGGCTTTTTCACTATCTGCACTTTCAAAACAATAGCGTTTTCAAAGTTCCTAATTACAGTCGTGTCACCTTTTTTTAACAAATGGCAAAAAAGTTACACATTTGCACGAACAAAGCAAAAAAAAAATCACACCTATAAAAGAGATATGATACTGTGAAGACAGTCTGCCTTCTTAGGAAACAGTGTTACTTTCTAAAGCTATGACTAATAATTCATCCAGTTCAAGCTTTATAAGCGTGTCTCAGCTGGTCAAACTTCATTCACAGCCATTTAGTAAGCATCGTTAAGTTCAAAAGTATTAATAAAACGGTTCTTTTCAAAACCACCAAGTCAAGTAAAGTCAAGAACCAATATTCCCAGCCGTTTATCTATTTATCTTGTTTTATTTACATTTACATCTTTATTTAATGAGGGTAACATATCAACTTCACACAAGTTTTCTAATATATAACCCTCATATTCCCACCCATCCCACCCCAGGGGAGGACATCCATCACACAGTGATCTCGTGCCTGGGAAATTAACGTCTCCTGCCCCTAACCCTGCAGGAGACAGGACCTCCATTTATTTGTCCCTATCCGAGAAGACTAGAATATCTAACCATTGCTGATGTTATAGAAAGGTAACATATTCTTCTCAATTATTTTAAAAACCTTGAGTGTTGATCCAGCCAGGGCTTGAACCCTCGACCTCCTGCACATCAGTCGAGCGATGTACTGGTATCCATTGAGCTAACCGGGAGGCGGTTAGCTCAATGGATACCAGGTTAAAATTAGAAAATAGGACATTCTTGAATTTCATTGCATGAAAATACTTGGCTATAAGACGCACCCCAAATCTGAGACAATTCAAAGGTGATAAGCCAAAATTTCTTTGAAAAAATGCGACCCCTTATAGCCGAAAAAATACAGTACTTCCCCTGCTGACTCCTAGGACTGTCTCTGCCATTAACAGGTGTTTAGAATAATTGCTCCAGCGATTATAGAGATGCACACGCTCTGATTGGTCAAGGATTGTGTCACATCTTGCTACATGTATTATCACCTGGTGGGAGGTTATTATAGAGAGAGCCCTACATTTCAATATGGTTGCCTCACATTTTGTCAATGTTACAGAGGAAGTAACACACAAGATAAAAGAAAATGCAATTCCAACAGGTGCAAAAGATGCTCTTAAGTTTGGCGTAACAATTTTCAAAAGAAAGATATGAAGTTTAAGTGAAAGTTGTTAAATAATCCCCTCAAACTTTGTTGTGGGGATTTTTCAACAATAAATGTTGGATCGAGATAATTTTTACTTTTGGTTAATTTTATTTCTAACTGGGTTTTTTTAAACTAGGTAAGTTTTTTTGTAACTGGTAAAATTTTTCTCCCCAGTTGTTTTATTGTTTTAAGGTAGGAGGTCGGAAAGTAAAACTTTTTCCAGATCTATCGGATAAGGGGCCTAATGGGTATGGAGGAAGTCATTGTAAACAATTATTTTTGTATGTATTTATTAAATGTATTAAAAATACCTTTCCACTGCATAGTAATAACTTCCATTGATCAAAATGATACACGACAAAATTTACAAATTCAACATCAAACCATTTTCAGGATGTCTCAAACTACACCCAAATCAATAAAGAAACAACTCTGTTTGCGGTGAGTATGTCGTGGTCCACTATTTTTCCTTCTTCATTTCCTTTTGTTTCCAATTATGATAACAAGTGCAAGACAAAAGGAAATAAAAAAATCACCGTAAAAAATTAAATTAAAAAAAGAAAATAACCTTAAGGTATTAGTAATGAAAATACAATGCCTAACGCACGAAAAATAATTCATGTCAGCCTTAAATTCACTCGACCGTTTCTTTACACTATATAGATGTGTCATCGACATGAAATCGCAGCTGAAATAATACCAAACCAATTGCTTTTTTGGAGAAGAATCCCATAAATAATTGGTTACCTACATGATCGAAACTAGAATGTCTCGGTATTAAAATCTGACAAACTCTTAAAAAAAATCTGGCACGTTCGATTCGTAAGCGGCGATAGGTTGTAACAACTGTCAATAGCTAGCCCGGTCGATCTTTGTCAGAGGTCCTGTCAGCTGTGCAATATGTTTCTACATATGATATTTAATAATCAGGCTTAGACGATATATGCTGCAATACCTGGATCTTGGACGTCGTAGTCGAGTTGGTGGTAAATCCAATGGTTGAACGTTGTCTTCAGATTCACTGCTTCGCCTGACACCACCGCGATCCTCTGCGGAGTTGTATGAAATCAATAACGATTCCTCTTTATTTCGTTTCGTCTTCTTAGAATTCATATCGGTTTCTTGCTAACTCTCACAACGCCAGTGTTCGATTTCTCGTCATAGCGATCAATCATTATATCACAGATGGAGGAATCTTGTTTTCCGCTCAATTGAAGAATGCCGAAAATTGCTAATTATGATTTACAGCATTTGCAACATTTATAGCTGTTCTTCCTAAGGTCACTACAGCGCCTTTGTTGGCCCAAAGGTAAAGTACAAAGTGGTTCCTTAAAGTGGAAATCTTTTTGAAAGAAATGACTTCTTCCAGATGGAAACGAGTAATCGCAACGAAGAACACCTGAAAGAACCGACAGTAGATGATTCAAACTTTAGACTCTCTTTCACGTCATGAACGACTGTCGCCCCAGGGGAGGGGTAGGTCGTGCACAGCACAGAACGCACGACACCCCTATAAAGTTTTCATTTTATTTTAAAACACCAATCTGTAAAAGTACTGATCTACAATGATATATTTCACAACAATATCCTCGACATTCTCTGTTGATACTTCGGATTTTCGGGCATTTCCTGTGCGCCCCCTCCCCCCAAAAAAAGTGTCCTTCATACACAAAAATAATAAATTCATTAAAAAAGAAAAATTTGGTACAGCAGCTTTGAAAAAAAAAAAAAACTCTTCCAATTCTCTTCAAGGTTAAATTTACTCGGGTAAATTTGTAAGCTTGAAGATCTTGCGTTGACAGAAGAAAGAACTACAGTGAAATGTATTCACGGCATTTTTCTTGGAAGGTTTCCAAGTGACACTGTCACCAATGTTCCCTCCCCACTCATGGTGAGTCATTATTTGGCATATTGACACAATGCATCGTTTCCTAAATTTCACGGACACCACGTCCCGTCGCTTAAGTTTCCAAATTTGAACTCTCATTTAGGTGTCCTAGCCGCGTAAGATTTACTTTCCTTGAAATTAGAAATTTCCATAGTATGGATATTGGCTATAGGTGTGAAAAGGAGGATCTATGTCCACCCCCTCAAGGACCCTTTTTGCTGTTGCTATTAATGTTTCTTCATTTGGCAGATGGCCATGGTCTAGAAGACAGTTGGATAACATTTTGATTTTCTTCCAAAGAGGCAAGGAAACGATGTTGAGAGGAAAAACTTAAACTCTATACGACTGGAAGTTCGAAAGTGCCGTCCTACATAGGGAAATTATGGTTCACCTCGGTACTAATCGACTAGAGAGTCTACACCTGAGTTTATTTCAACAGGTCTGTCTACTAGGAGGTCATTCCACATTCATCGAGGGAGCGCTTTGGTGAGAGTCATTTTGTTTATTTTACTCACACAGCTTGTATATTAGAATGTTTCACTCTTTTCATTCGAACCAAAAAGTAGAGGTTGCTTTTTGTGTGAAAAGCGAGAAAATTGTTAGTGTTGCATGCGCATCCACGGCCTGGCTCGCGAACAAAAATTCCCACTCCTCAACATTTTTTAATAAAACCGCGCTTTTAGTTAGAAAGGGACGGCGTAAAAACCTTTCATCACGCTCTGGAATTGTGCAGAAAATTTAATAGGCTTGTAAGGAAAATGGAAAAAAGTCGAACTTATTGGTGTGAGTGGAAGTAAGCTTACTTCAAACCTTTGCAGAAGAAACATTACATTTCTTTGTATGTGTGCATACCTGTGTCGGGCATTTAATCAGTATTAAATTCTTGATATTTTGGAAATATTCGGATAATGTAATTCAAAAGCATTCGCTCAGAAGAGTGAGAGCTGAACGTGTCGTGGATGTATGTGTCAAAATAAGTATACATCAACTTTAAAGAATCGTGTGGCAGATTTACAGAAGAAAAAGAAAGACGAATTTATTTAAACAGAACTAGACGTTTGGGGCCACACTTCAAAATCAATACCCATTTCCTTCCTGGCTTAACCGTAATCGGATCTTTTACCCTTATGACAAGAGCTAAGGCTCAGAAGTCACTTCTGATAAGTTATGCAATTGATTTCATGAAACTGTAACTAACAGGGCTTTGTATCATACAACTTTGAAAAGACACCAACAAAAGCATAAAAAGTCTTAAGAATATTCACCATGCAGAAAAAAGGATAATGGTCTCCCATTCATGCACTGAAAATGAAATGCATTCATCAAATAGCAGATTACAGCCATTTTGCAAGCTAAGGAACTTTTGGCCAAAAATAAATTATTCCTTGATATGTTTTAATTAGTTTTAGAGATTTCCATTTTGGTGGCAGAATTCAGAAAAGCTGAATTTTCCATTCTGCTTAGGAAAAATGGAAATCTAATCTGTTTAGTCGATTAGGAATGCAAGCAACTAAAGGTTTTCAAATAATGCACAAAGTAATGTGTTAATCAGTTGTGGACCTGAGCTATCTTGCAGAAAGACAACAAATACAAAAGTGATCAATGCCATTTCATGCTTAGAATCTTACCAATTGACTCTCATATTAGAAAAAACATGCTGTTCCTTATTTATGGGTGGTTTCAGTTGGGAAGGTGTGACAATAGTGGGGGCCTGGTTCTTGTGTGTCCTGCACTTTGCATTACTGGTAAGTCACTGTAGCAATTGTCTTTGACACAAACCAATCCCTACATTTGCAGGCTACCTCTTTTTCTTGTGATTCTCATGCACACTAACTCAAAACAGGTTGAATTTGAGCAGTAAGTCTCAGGAAAAAAAGCTTTTCTTAACAAGAAATGATTTTTACATAAAGTCTTCCAAGTGGCACACAGCAAATTGTTACCACAACTTTTCGGCACGTACCATTTGAGACATTTATTGCCTGGTGTCCTGACTTGAAAAAAAAATTAGTCAGTGGCAGATTTAAGAGAGGGGCCTGTGATTTCTAGGTTTCCTTTTATAACAGGGGTTCTCAGGTTCTCAGCTAGAAGTGGACATCTCCTTTAGGGCTCAAATTCCACCCAACTCTAGCTTTAACTTTGTGTAAAAATTGCCCTTCATATAATGAATAGTTACTATACTTAATTTAACAAGGTATTTTTAGGTGACCTTTCGTCCACTGTTGTTAGTTTTGCCCGATGTCTATCAGTGTAGAGGATCTTTACTAACCAACGAAAAACAGTTATTGCAATTCTCTTTGAGTAACCAACATTATTTGTAAATATTATAATAAATCTGATCAAGAACTTGTGAGGGTTTGTACAATTACCAAAACCTTACAACTAAGACAGATTTCATCTTGCGAGCCACATGGCAACCAGAGTATTTTAAATTCCTCATGTTACTAACAATTATTATTAAAAACTGGATCATTGGATAATGCAATTCAAGACTTTTTATTGGCTTAGCCATTATGGTATATCAGCCAATATACCATAATCTACAAATATGGTAAGCGTACGCGTCAGCTTAAAATCAAAAGGGAGCTAAAAAATCCAGTTTCTTCTTACAAAATAATTTCTTGGGGGCGTTTTTAATAAAACAATTATTCCACTCGCGCTTGTTGGATATGAGATGATTATAGCCAACTCGGCGCTACGCACCTCGTTGGCTCTATCATCTCATATCCAACGCGCGCTCGTGGAATAATTGTTAAATATACTTGGTCTGTAGGCATCCATCCAAACACATAATACACCAGGGAATTGTATCCTCACATGGGCTGTAAAAGATATGAGATAGGAGTCAAAGTGTCCAATTGACTTATTGTAACACATGAAAATAATGTGAAAAGTGAATGTGAATGTTAAAAAAAATAAAAAATTACCCACAACATGGCAAGTAATTTAACTTTCAATTATGAAAATGATATTCAGTGCATTTTTCTTGGACATTGGAATTTCTCCAACGTTTTTTCTTACTACTAACAGTAAAACTGTACTAACTTGAACTCAGTTAACTTGAAGCCCCCAGTAATTTGAATAAGTTCTGATTTCCCTTGATCCCACTTTTTAACTCATTTACTATGAGCTAACTCTACAGCTTGAAAGCAAGAGTAAGCATGGTTCTACTGTAGTGGCCTTTTATAGATTGAAAAATTAGGCTTCACTCTATGCTAGCCACTTCTTTGTGCTCAATAATTATTTGAATTCACTGATGGAAAATCTAGGTGTTGGAAAAGATACTGAAAGCAGACAGATGGAATTAATATAAAAAGTAAGGATAAATAATGAACACAGTCAGATTTTCTCTAATATTAGTAGTTATTTCACATCAGGGAAACTCATGTGATGTTATACATTAAGGGATTGATTAATGAAGTAATCCAAAAGTCAATAGTTGCATGTGTTTATCCATGAATTTTTTGAGCAACTGACAAAGAAAGCACCCCAGAGATTAACTGAATCCTTGCAATAGGTGTTATTATTTTAATGATTTTACCATTGCCATAATTAATGTCTATGCAACAATAGCCAAGTATTAACCTTTTTATGAACCTAAAAATCTCCTGATTGGACATAAAAAAACTTCTCGCTTAAAGGCACCTTACAACTTTCCAAGAAGTTTCCTTTTTTGTCATCATGATGGTTGTGGTCATCACCATCATGAAAAACCTTGGACAAAGTCAAAACAGACATGGTGTGATGACATCAAGTATGGGCTGTTCTCCAGATTGTTCTTCTTTGACAGTTGTATTTCAACCAGTCTTGAAGACTACACCACACTAAGTGCCTTTGCAAGTCCTGGGCATGCCCTTTTATATTGCATATTCTCAGCATCCATCATATTTCCTGATGGCTTCTAAATACAGCTCATTCCCATAGTGACATAGTAGCCAAACCAGCTTTACATTATGATCTTCTAAAGCGAGCAATGTCCATGGGGTGTAACCTACTTAATGGTTCAACAGACTACACAGTTCCTTACCTTCATTATCACAGTGGTACTTAAGACTTGCATCTCAAGATGTGAGATGAAACCAGGTAGACTGTCTTTGCCATGGATGAAAATGCAAAAGCATAACTGCAACACAAAAGCAAAGTAACTACCTTTTTGTAAGATAGGAAGAGTATTTGATTTTTTGATTGATGCTCCTCCTCTTGGAAAAACGATCTGATTGATGCAGATTTTTGTACTTACATTTATCATTTTTCCATCCATTAAATTAATAGCCGAACACCTTAATGATGTCAGTAGAATTTAAATAAACACAGAAACCTTTCATATCCAAAAATAAAAAACCAATATCTCTTTCACACTTGAGAATTAAAGTCGGCAAGACTGTGCAGCACACTCTTCATTTTGAGCTTGGCTTCCTCAGCTGTTACAGCTTCTAATCTTGGGCAAGACTTAGAGGCAGTAAAATTTTCTATTGACATTTTATGACATCATGAATGCCCATGACTACATCTCAGTTACTGTCCTATTGCCAACTTGGGAAATGTCAACTGAAGGCACATATTTCTTGGTAAAATTTGTTGCCTTCCTCTTGCTTATTGCATACTACAGTTGGATGGCTTATTGAAGCTGCTTGACCTCGTTTGTAAGACTGTATTACTTCACGAAGTAACGATTATTATTAAAAACTGGATCATTGGATAATGCAATTCAAGACTTTTTATTGGCTTAGCCATTATGGTATATCAGCCAATATACCATAATCTACAAATATGGTAAGCGTACGCATCAGCTTAAAATCAAAAGGGAGCTAAAAAATCCAGTTTCTTCTTACAAAATAATAATTTCTTGAGGGCGTTTTTGATAAAACAATTATTCCACTCGCGCTTGTTGGATATGAGATGATTATAGCCAACTCGGCGCTACGCACCTCGTTGGCTATCTATCATCTCATATTCAACGCGTGCTTGTGGAATAATTGTTAATTAGCCCATAACGGCTTCAATTCTTTTGCAAAAACTGTTTCAGTTTTTGTCAACACAGACAAAAACTCATAGTAGTATTGCTATGTTTATGGGCAGAGATAGGAAATTCTGCTTGGACATTGTGTTACTGTGCCCTCTTGGAGAATCGCTATTTTGGTGTTGTCTAGTTGTTTAACTGTAACTGCAACACCAAAAATTGAGTCCAATTCTTTGAAAATTTCTGTGGCTTCCTTTGACTGGATCAGTACAACTCAGTCACCTCAATGTCAAAAAATAATTGACAGTAATGTCCTTTGTTTAATCCCCTGCACTAGGTTAGCATCTAAATGGTTAAACCTTTCTAAGGACTTTAAAGGGCAGTAATAAATAGGGACCTAGTTTAAGAAATTGTCTCTCTCCCAAATGTGTTCCGATGCCAGTATATTACACCTGTCAACTTTTCCGTTATTGCATGAACATGGGCATCACATCACTATAAACAAAAGTTCTAACAAAAATCTGACCACTTCTAAAAATTTATGAAGACTTTTTTTGACAATATAAAGCTCCAAATTTTGATGCCATCTTGAGACAAAACACTACCTTATAGTTTGTTATTCATTATGGTACATAAGTAGTATCAGGTACCAGTAATAACCTTAATCCATGAAGGTGAACACATTACAGTCATAAGCTGATACACTTGTGGCCTTCTCTAAAATTACAAATAACTTTAAAAGTTTAATGAAGACTATGACACAAATGAAGATTGTAAATTTCTAATACATCAAAATAAGGCTTAAAATACAGATTGGCAGGAGCACATTACTTGGAACGTTCAACTCCCATACTGAGCCTATTTTCAGACTATCTTTTAATGGGAAATAATAGCAAGTCAAGGTATAGATTAACTCTATGCTAATCATGATTGGTTGAAGGGCTTCTTTGAGGAATTCCATTTCGTGGTAAATTCAAGCTAAAAACAGACTTGTCTGTGAAAACACCGTGAGATAAACAAAGGGCAGTTGAATGCTCCACTGAAGTAATGGACTCCTGAGATTGGCTACAGTAAAAAAAATGATCAGATTCTAGTATGTGTTCCTTTGCTGTTAAAATAACAATTAACTAATTTGCATGATATTAAACAAATAGGGATAAAGCAAATTTTTTTTTGTAATTTCTTTTATTGAAGAGGAACAGGGAATACTGCTTACATCACTTGTAACATTACTAAAACTGGCACTAAAAATTGATACAGTACTTTGGAGTTAAAGATAACTATGATACCACTTCATGGTCTAATAACTACACAAACATAGTAACACTAGTTCAAGTGACAATACCTCTGAGTTATTCAAATTGTTTTCTTATTCCTTTTTTTTTTTTTTTTTTTTAACACTTGCGATGTCATATTTCCTACGTTACATCTTGCAGTATTGCAACTACAACAAGTGACTGGTTCATAATAGCACTAATTCAGTATCAACTGCTTAATAATTTTTCCTCTCATTTACGTCTATCATTTATTTGGCTAGCAAAACCAGAGGGGGTTAACACTTTGTTATGGAACTTAACGGGATATTTGTAAAATCTCATAAATAACAGAGTTTAGTGAAGTTGATATTATACATAATCTAAATAAAGATTCTTTCTGAGAAGGAATCAAGTTGCAGTTCCTAATGGAGTATAAGCCACCTAAAAACACTTTCTTCAGGGGATTGTGTAGCTTGGCCATAGATTGAAGGTGTAGTCAATGGCATCTACTTCTCTGCAATATAAACAAGCAGTGTCCTGTTTGATTTCAAAATGGAGTAGATATTTTTCAACAACGATGACCTTATGTGGAAATATGAGCTGAAATTCTCCTAATTTTGTGTATCTGCCAATTTTAATCACTGATCGAAAGAAGGCTTGCCATGACTTCTTTCTATATTGGCAAAGGTCCCTCCATTTTGTTGGCCCAGTTGGTTGTGATAAGGTGTTGTGTTTGTCTGAAATTCAGTAGAAATCCTGTGCTTTAGGTTCTCTCTGAATTTAGCTGCCCACCAGTTCAACAGACATAGTGGGGAATTTTCTATGCAAATTTTTCATGAAAAGTCATTCAAATTTCTTGCTTTTCACAAGAGGTAGTCATAAATAACACTCAAAGTCTGATTAAAGTTCAAGAAGTTGGTTTTGCAGCTGTATTTTCTTTGGAACACTTTGTTATTAAGAAAACCTCTATCATTTAAAGAGGCCTTTGACTCAAGTATAAATTCCTTTTAATATCTATCCCCTGTCAAAGAATGAATGCCACCAAAAAAACAATGTCATGTCAAATGGAAACGAGATAGCTTGAGCTGAGTTACATAAAAGAAGGAAGTTTAGGCCTTCATATTTTGGGGTAAAAATGTCAGGTATTAATTTTAAGTGGAAGTCGCGAAATTATTTGGCTTAAAACAGCACATTGTGGAGCTCTACCTTATAAATACTGGTAATGCATTCCACAATTTAACAGCTGAAGCAAGAATGATTTTTCCACTTTCTGTTTCCCTGTTTAATTATGTGTGCCTTATCATAATTTGTTTGTGTCTCATAGACTGCAAGGAAGTGTTGAAGTCTGTTTTATTAGATGGTTAGTTGAGACATTCAACACTCAACAATCGGTGAAAAGGTATTCAGTTCAATTTCTATAAGAGCTTTGCAGTTCTCCCTTTCCTTGTATTCACTCCCAGAATTACCTTAGCTGGTCTATCTTTAAAGCCAATTGTCATCAAGTTATTTGTAAAGGTTGTACCCAAAACTGATTTTCTACACATAAGCTTCATAGTTGCACTATAAAGTAGCATTCTTTCATCTGAAGGTGATTTATACGACTGACTGACTGTTGGCCACCCAAACATTGGGCATGTTTCTACTTATATGTATTCAATATGCTCATTTCTGATATGGTCCCCAATCAGAAGACTTTTAGTAACTTGTGGTTGGATTAGTTTCATCTAGGACTTAAACTTAACATTAAGTGCCATCTGCAGGACTATTTTAGGTAGAAAATTGATTTCCAATTTCCAATTAATGGCTTGTTACAAGTATTGTGGAATTGTGAGTTGTGTTTGCAGTTTTTTTCCTGTATGTATATGTGATCAAAATTTTTCAGTCTTCACAGTGCAAGTGAGGTGATTGGTATAGTGTTCACCCTTTAACATCAGATGTTAGTAGGGTTCTCTCTTATCAATTTTCAGCCTGAGTTCAGGCCTTCACATTAGTCGGCCACCACCAAAGGCCATCCAGTGGGCATTTCAACTTCTTCAGTCAGGGTTTTTGAAAAAAACTTACTGTCTCCTTGCAGAATACTGCAAATTTCCAGTTTTATGTAGTTACAACTATGCTGCAACCTGGCATAGAGACACTTTTGATGACAGGCTGAATATAAGACAAGATTTTTTAGTTTGACTTAACCCAAAAATGCATTTATGGATGTTTGGGTGTAACAGTTTATAATTATCTTCTCTTTCAAAAAAATTAATTTGGGTATTTTTCCTCATTCTATTGGATTAAAAATGAATTTGTAAAACAATTTTGTTTTTTAAATTTCGATAAATAGATATGATATTGTATACAACCCAAAACACTTGTTGTTTTTAGTGTTATGTCAATGCAGATAAGTTTGTTGATGAGTAGTTAGTGTAAATGATTACAAAAATGACTTATGTTCCGCTTACAGACATAAGTGTCAAGGGCACACCTTTATCCTGTTCCGTAAGCAATTGTTGCTATTGTGTTGTTATCAGTATTGTTCTTTTGTTGGTAAAGGTGTAGTAAAACAAAACATCTCAATGAATCAATCATTAAAGCAGCATTTTGCATGAGAATCAGTTAGGTCCTTAAACAACTCCTTAATTAATGAAACGCGGGAATTTTCCCGTTCTTTGTTTCAATTTGGCATGTATAATAAATTCAAGTGTGACAGAACTGAAGTGAGACTTTGGAGTTGTTTAGTAGCATTAACAAGTCAAGCATCATTACACCTTATTTGGTTACAGTCTTGTACGTTGTTTTGTAGAAAAACCACAATATCTGTTTGTTTTCTAAACCCCACTTCCTGTAATCCGTTTTCGCTCGTACACCGCAGCTCACTTGTAATCAAGTGACCCCATCAGCCGAGCACATGTTTACCAGACCTTATATGGGGCTCCGCTTCACCTTGGGCCAAATTAGGATATGCTGTGATTCGTGCTTGTTAACCTCCGCCCATAATCACGAGACGTGGGCTACGACTTCCTGACTAAAAGAGCGAAAACCTGATACGTGACGCACTCTTCTTACGCACAAGGGTATTAGGACAATTAACTTTTAAGCCGCTTCAGAGGGTTCTCATTGTTTTGCAAGCTGGAGTTTACCAAGTATGCAAAATCAATTAAGGCTGGATCAACATTTCTTTTGAATTTTGCGGGAGAATTGAGATCGTAATCGTTTTCAGGGCTAGGATTTTCTAAAAATGGAATCTTGAGGGTTGCGATGACGTCCTTCGTTTAGTTTTAGGTCTCAAAGTGAACTTAAAAAAGCTGATTACGTTAATTAAATATTGATTGATGTTTGTGTCAGCCTCTGAAAAACAGTGTCATGTCAAATAGAAACGACAATAGGATGCGCTGGATCAAGGGCTGCGTATTTTATCGCGATCAGATTTTAAAAGACAGCATTCAGGAAATGTTACTTTTGACATAGGATAGATTAGGCTTAAAATGACAACAAGTGTTTTCCAAATAGGGCTGGCATAATCGTTTAAAAAAACAACGCCATATTCAAGTCCTTTAAGATTGAAGAACTTGTACATGATGTGTACTACAAATACGTCATTTCCGATTAAAATTAAGTCGATTTTTTCTTCTATTCATTACATGTTCCTTCAAAGTTGCCCTCTGATTCAGTGATGAGTTGTTCTGTTTTTGTTTACATAATAATAATGTCACACCAACTTTCTTCATGAAGTTACGGGTAGTTCGTGACTCATCAATTTGCTGAGTGTGAAAAATGTAATCCCAAGCTTTTATACCTCGGATCATGCCGATAAGTGATAACAAAATTTATACTTTGAAACTGCAACCACAATATGACTCACTGTCGACCGCACGGCGCCAAGCTGTGTGTATCTGTCCATCAAATAATAGAGGGAAATTTGCACACCCCTTGTTTTGGGAAGTTGTGGTCGAAACAAATTCCAAACGATCTTAGCTATCAATTGTTTTCGAACGTCAGATCGCTTTCTGTTTGTGTGCTTGATAGTGTAGTCGCGCGCGTCATAACGCTTAACTTTCATCGATGTTTCATTAACTGATTCGTGTGGGAGAGTTATGGTTTAGCCGGACTACCAAACAAAGCATTCTTTCAGTTTCGCGCCACCGTGAAAAATACTGTCGATTATTTGTGATTACTCAGTAATTGATTGTGGAGTAGTCTTGTAGCGTAATACGGAAGTCGGCGTGGAAATGATCCGACTTTCGGAAAGATTTTTTCAGGTTTCATGTCTCGGTTTACATAGAAATGACAAAATCCTACAAGGTCCAAATTAACCCGATCGAAGTTTGAATTCTCCGTAAAGTGGTGCCCTGAAACCTCAGTTCTCCAATGGTCAACACTTGACAGCTTTTGTTGTTTTTGTCATCTGCACTCGTGCTGATTGGCTGGACCATACGTGATGGACAAACCGAATGTGTTTTTGACACGCATGACACGAAGTAAACAGTGTGCGTAGATTGGAGAAAAAAATCTATCATGTCTTCAGATGGGCCTCAGTGAACGGGGTAAAGCTGAGGGCAACATGGTTAGCGGCGAGAGTACATCTCTAGTCGACTTCGTAAAAATGACTAACCCTGGTCTATTTGATTTCCAGGACGAGATACACTCGTTCATCGAGGCCTTGCTCCCTCATGTCAAGGCCTTTGCCTATACGTGGTTTAATTTGCAAGCAAGAAAGCGAAAGCATTATAAGAAGCATGAAGTACGAATGACTCCCGATGAGGAGAGAAGGTGCAAAGAAGAGCTAGATGCTGAAGCTCCTGAAGTGAAACAAAAGTGGGCCTCGAGGCTCTTGGCAAAGCTTCGAAAAGACATTCGTCAAGAATGCAGAGAGGACTTCGTGATGTCGGTCGTTGGAAACAAACCCGGCTCTTCGTGTCGTTGCGTAATTTCCAACCCCGATCAGAAGGGGAAAATGAGGCGCATCGACTGCCTTCGTCAAGCTGACAAAGTGTGGAGACTTGATTTGGTTATGGTTATCTTGTTCCGTGGCATTCCGTTGGAAAGCACGGACGGCGAACGTCTGGGCAAGTCGCAGCACTGCCAGAATCACACACTGTGTGTTTTGCCCAACCATATCACAGTGACAGTTCGAGAACTGGATCTATTTCTTGCCAACTTCATGTGCAACCGAGGTAAGAGTTGCTCACCTGTAATGTCGATGACTATTACCCGTAGAACAGATACGATCAAATGTTTAAATGCCAGCACATCAGAGTTACAGAGCTAAATTTTCTGCTATTCGGGCACCGTCTCTCCTATCAACAAGTTGGAGGTGCTATGTTTCTCTTTAATAATTAAAGCAGAAAACTGTTTAAGTCCTTTGGGTGTGTAATTTAATCATTTTATTACCCAAAAGAATTGAAATTGTTATATTTGTATAGTTTGCTTTCTTGTGTTACATCGACCGCAATTAGTTCTTCATTTTACTCACAGAGCACAAACAGGATTCCAACAGTCCCGTTCGAAGTTCTGGCGATCCAGATTCTCACCAAAGTAAGCATAAATTTTTAATATCTTCTCTGAAGGACCTGTTCGTAAATGTATTCAAAGTGAAAAATACAGAATTACATGTAAGTTGCAAATTTAGTCGTGGTAATGAGTAAAATGGACTATTTTTTTCCAAGGACAAACGCAGTGTTGTTGTTTTGTTGTGACCCGACACGTGCGCGCATTTGAACAATCCAAATTAATTCGCTCATAAGGCTTTTGTTTTTGTTCTCGTTGCGTTATCCCCCAGTAGAAACCACGTTTCATTGTTGTTAAAGGTAAAACTAAGAGCCCCATTTGCATGCCTGGTGTAATCGCAAAAATTAGCCCCTCCGGGCTACACGTGCTATTTCAGGAAATCGCTGCTATTTTGTCCGCAAGATTCTATTATCCCTAGAAATCGTGAACGACTTCCTCTAAGTGTTGCATAAATTCCATTGCGTATTGAATGTAAGTAAGGTAATACATGATTACAAAAAAGTGTCGTTTAGTAAACATTTAGATTCATTGTTGTTTGGCCCATAAGCTTTTTACCAAAGTACACGAAGTTCTTGTTAGCGTATTGGAAAGGAGATAAGTTTCATATTTCCCCTTGAGCTTTTCGCGGGTCGATCCAAGAATGAAACTCGAGTAACAACGACGTGCAAACAACATCTTTGTATTCGTCTTTCTGTTTAGAAAAGAATTGTCTAGCGCGGAAGACAATTCGTTTTGCCGTTAGTGTTTCTCCCTGAATAAACGGGATTTCGCAAACAACCATCACGGCACGACGACTAAATTAGAGCTTTCACTCCTTCCCTTACGAGTCGTAGGTTTATTTTTGCGATATCCACTTGACAGCTTGTTCATGCATATTAATATATTCTTTTTGCTTCAGGTTAACATTAACATATAGGCTGTAATCAGTGGAAATCATTCGTGACATTTCGCCTATTGTTGTTAGTATCCACAAGCTCCCCCTTTGTTTATCTTGTTTTTAGAATTCCTTTGAATTCTCTTTCGCAAAAATATACTATAGACTGCTACATACTAATTAATTTTCTGCGGCACTTAAAAAAGATCTAGATCATTCTCTACCTGTTCTTCCTTTGGTCCCTTCGGTCAAAAAAAAAAAAGAGTGTGTGGGTATAATTGAGAATTATAAGTTCAGAGTGGCAAACAAAGTGTTTAAAAGATGTGATTTCTTGACCTTGGGTTTTATGTAAGTGGAAAGATATAAGCTGTTTCTGGTCTTGCATGCAATATGAAAGTACCGAGTCATGCGAAACTGGTTCGAGAACAGTGAACGCAAATCATCTTCGCTTACAGTTTGGACTCTCTTTTATTTCTTACTTTGGGGAGGGAATAAAACATTCTGAAATTTGAGTGAGACACGACTTGTGGAGAATCACTCTCTAAGAGGCATGCTGTTGCGGTTTTGTTTAACGTGACTGAGTTACTCGATACAACAACATTGCATTCCTTCCATGTGAAATTAAACTCTTGCGTTTGGCTTTCAAGGTCGTGACACTATTTACATCAGTTTATAAAAACTCTTTCTCGTAATTTCTTTGGTGTTTTTCCAGTTATTTGCTTTTCGAGTTCCTTGTTGTTCTTTTAAACGTTCTGTTAACAATTTGCTACACCTTTGAAATAAAACTTGAATCAAAAGGCAACTTCCAAAATCTGAAATGATTGACAGAAGAGCTACTAATGAATGTAATTGTTGACAAGCATTGTTCTGTTGGTCATTTGAAAAGTTATTGTCTTGTAAAATGTCAAAAGGTTGTGATTTACAATGGGGTGATATCTTAAACAATAGACATAGCAAGCACACATTTTTCATCCAAGGTCAGGTATCAGAATTATCATTATGTAGTTTTTATTTTTATGCAGTAATCCTTGCAAGAATGCAGTAATAAGCTGACTTGCTTTTCACTAAGATTCTGGTTCTCTACCCCTGGTTTGATCAGTGGAGTTAGTTTTAATGAAAGGAATGGAGAAGTTACAACTTAATCCTTACAAAGTATTAAAGAGTTAATCTTACCACTACTTTTGTTTTGTCTTAAGAATAATTGATGGAAGTAACTTTGGGGCATGCCAGGACTTAATACACAAACTTAAGTTAAAAATTCCAATATAGATCTTAAAGGTTTTGAACAAGTATGTTCATATCTATTTATCAAATTCGTTTTGTTTATGATTTTTATGTCTGGTTTCGTAAACAAACTGTATTAGAGACATTTAAATCCAAAGCTGTTGTTGCTGTTTTCATTTTTGTTTAATTTTTTTTTATCTAAAACCGAAGAGTATTCTGCTATTGTATAACAATGTGCTAGTATCTTTTATAGAGTTGGTAGTTATTGTGGTTTTTGGCTGCAAAAGCACTGAATATAGGTTAGATATTGTGATAAACAACTGTATGTTGGTATTCCTAGTAACTATTCTTTAGTAATTTAACTTAACATTCTACCTAATTTAAATATTAATTTAACACAACATTCTACCTAATTTATATAAAACCCTAAGCATCAACAACCAATCTGTTCTATCTTTGCATATTTTCTTTATCCTTTAATTTTCAAATTTTGTCATGGGGAAGGTACCTATTTCATTTACCACTATCTTTAGAATTTTACTCTTTTTACATACAACTTAGGAGATAACCTGAACAGTGTATGTAGTGAGCAGGCCTCTTTATTAGCCACTAGCAATTGGGACTTAGTTCATTCACATTTTCTACCTAATTTAAATAAAACCCTAAGCATCAACAACCAATCTGTTCTATCTTTGCATATTTTCTTTATCCTTTAATTTTCAAATTTTGTCATAGGGAAGGTACCTATTTCATTTACCACTATGTTTAGAATTTTACTCTTTTTACATACAACTTAGGAGATAACCTGAACAGTGTATGTACGTGAGCAGGCCTCTTTATTAGCCACTAGCGATTGGGACTTAGTTCATTCACATTTTTACAAAGCACTAATAATATAGCAAACAATTTCCCTTTGGTTAAAAACCTCTCATCAGCCATAAAAGTATCACAAATGTTCATCTGCCTATTCTAACCAACATTTAAATTAAAATTTCAATATAATTTTTTTTGTTACCTACACAATCAATAGCACACTTCTTTTACTTTATATTTCCTTTCTATTTCCTTTGCACAGTAATTGTTCTGGGCTTCAACAATCACAAGTAGAGATTTTGCTACTTAATAATTTTGGTTTCACAGTTGCATACCACACTTATTACCTCGTCATGAGCTTGTCTCTGAAATTCATTTTAAAACCATCAATGAACAGTGTTGCAAACTTTTTTCTGTCAAAGTAATGCAAGTTTTGTTTTAAAACTTGTAATAACATCTGGAACACGTACTTGACACTATTTTTTTCTTTAGGCCAACCATTTAGACCCGTTATGTACAAAATGAAACAATCTGTGGAATAATTTTTTTCAGTTACCTGTCAGCTTTAAATCACCCTGGTTTAAAGTAGGTAGTGTGTGTACACAGGGTTACCTTTCTGAATCAGATTACAGTTAACAATTAGGTTTGTTCATTGCATAGCAATGCATAGAGTCAGAAAGTTCATGTACTAATGAGTAAAGAACACTCTGGCATGGACTCTTCTAAGGGGCAAATGGATAAAAATTTCAAGAGTGCATGACAGGAAGGCAAACAACTGTCCCTGCATATTTTTTACACTAAAGCTGTAGAATTGAGCATATTAATGACACTTGTGTGTCACTACAAGTGAAAAGCAGGTGCAAGTCAAAAGTTTAGATGGCATCTTGGATTCTTATAAGTTGTTGCTTTTTGTAGATGTTGTAAGATTTGGTGTGGGCTGTCAAACATTTAATATTTAATCTCACACAGCAAAAACTTGCTTTTGTAGCAGTTATTCAGATGTTCTGTCATTTATTTGAAAATCATGATCCCTTGTAATATTTTAATCTGCACTACTGATGCAAAAATACATGTAAGTGAATCAATCCAGTATTTCTGGAATAATACTCAACAGGTCAGCAAAAGGTATGGTTGATTCAAGAAAGCCCTTTTTGTTTGTTTGTCAGGATGTGAAAATTTAATGAAATGAAATTCTTTCTCTTTTGCTCATTTTAAAAATAACTGTACGTTAACATCTAGTTTCAACAGACACTTAAAAGTCACATTCATATTAGGTGACCAACTTGTAATATTTTTAAAGGAAAAGAACTAGGACTTAAAAAAAAAAATTAAAATATTTGTACAATGTAATCACTACAGTTTGACAGTTGAAACCCAATACCAGTTACTTTTGACATTAATTGTCACACTGTCCGCTTTGTAATCTGATGTAAACCATTAATTTTTAAACAATTCTTCATTGGTTGGAAGCCAGGGAATGTAATAGAAAAGCAAGGTCAACCTAAGGCTTCAGTTTTGAAACATTCAAAGAATTGTAATTACTTTTGAACATTATTTTACCTTGGTGTCCTTTAATTTTTTTTTAAATATAAATTCTTAAAAGAATGTAGTTGTAAGATTAATTTTACAAGTACATTTTCAAGAAATTCAAATTTTCAAGACCAAGTCTTATTATAAAAGTTAAAAAATATATATATTAAAATTGAAATGTATGTCTTTGTATCACAAATATAACTAGTGTACAAGAATGTTACCAGCCATTTCTTTTTTTTTGTGGGTGTTACAAATATTTTAAGTACACTGCAAAAAAGAACATATAAGGGAGTTCTAATCAAAATTCACAGAACTTTACTCCATTTGGATGCCTTATCATTGCAAAACTGTAATCAGGGATGGTCAGACAGAGGGTAAAAAAACACTTCTTTGACTTGAAAGGCTCTGGTGAAATAGTATGCAACTGCATTGCTGCTACAGCACTATGTCTCAGTACTTTGCTTCAAAATGAATCAACTTGTCATTATTTCTTTTTAGTTGGTACTGAGCAGAATCTGGTTTCATCTGGTGTGTTTACAGTAGCAGAGCTCTACACCTATGCTAGAAGTGAGTCTCTTTCCAAGCAATTACTTTTTACATTCACAAACATCTTTAAATGCTATTTAAAAATTGTCAGCATTGCTGAAATAGAGCCCATATTTGGTCATACTCAAAATTTTTCCCCTCTCACTTTTTATACTTTACCTTGACCCTTTTAATAAGCTCTTTGCAAATATAACATGATTGTGTATTGACTGAACACTTCATCAGAAGTTCTATTCTGGCAAAATCTGTTTCTCTTCATTTATGATAAAGTCGAAAGTGTTTTTCTTTAACTTCACATTGGTTTCAGTTAAATTGCACCTGTTTGTGCTTGTAACTTTGTGTGTTGCAGAGTTTATCTTTAAGAGAAAGCCTTTTGTTGCAGAGGCTTTAGTGGTGCTGACCCTCAACAATTGCAGCAAAACTATACTTCATTCTAAGCCAAAATCCTTTAAACGATGTCAGATGTCTTCAAGGCTCTGGCACTACCTGTCCTTTCATTGCCCCTGACATTACAAGCAACAGCTGTTCTTTGTTTAACAAATGGTAAACGACACAGCGTAGTGTACGCTGTGGTGTTTACCATTTGTTTTATAACATTGATACATTGTAGCTAAAGAGTTCCCTTTTATTTAACAAATCTTATGTGACCAGAAAAAACAAGCGCATGCGCAAAAATAGTCTTTGCATTTGCTCACGTCAGCAGCGTACACCCATGGGCAAATGGGGGACACTAAATTGACCAATCAGAGCATGCGCTTTACTTTGGTTTTGTTATAATCTTCTTTCTCAAATACACATACACACATGCATGTACCATTGTTGAAAATTTATACATTTGAGCAGACATTGCAGCATCTATCTTAAACTTTTCAGCCATTCTTTGAATCAGAAATAAAGCAACAGTTTCATAGAGTCTGATTGTATTAAGCTTTGTATCTATGAGGAAGTATATAAAACCTTTTAACAAATATACACTAAGCAGCTCTGCATTGAAGTTTAAGTCATTTCAAAGTTTATGTTTTCAAAGTTATATTGTGTGAAATGAAGTATTCAAAAACAAACCAAAGTAAAATTTTTGAATGCTATTTCTTTCTTTTGTTTAAAAAACCCATTTCTTGTAAATTATTGCACAAAACTTCTAGTTTCCCATCAAAGAGCCTCTCAGTTAGTTAATGTAAAAATATATTTTTCAACCCTTTCAGCACCCATCAAATGTGTAACTTCATCACACAGTTTAATGTTATCAGACTTGGAGAGCTCATCTTATAGTGATGGAGGTCTTGAGCAACGTTTCCCAAGTGCAGTCAGCATACACCCACGACCTGATGTATATGACCTAAGGTACAGAAAACGAAGTCGGACGATTAGCTCTGTTTCATCAGTCGACGAGGACTGCGATGATGATGATAGGGACAGTACAGGACTGTATGTTCAATCACCAGCAAGTTTCTCTTCCCAGGGGTCAAACTGGCAAAATGATGTTGATTCAGGTGAGACAAAATTAAAAGGAGGCATTTGTGATCATGAAAGAAAGGCCACTTTAATAATCACTGCTTTCATCTTTTGATTGGCAAGAAACCAAAATTGTGAAAAAAATTTCTCAAAAGAGGGAATGAACATTGTTTGAAGGAAAATTTACATGCCCCTGTGAAAATTGCAGTCTTAAAGTTTCATTCATTCCTTACTAATTTATATGTATGTCAATTTTCAGGTTCCAGTGTCATCCACTCTCCAATGGTACCATACCCCCCGAAAATCAAACCAGAACAGAACTGCACAGGATACAATCCAATGGAGAACCACCACTCTGCTATCACTTGTTGTAATGTGAATGAACCACAGTCACCTGCAGTCACATCATACAGTGGTCAGACTCAGCAGTTACACACCAGGCAAATGAGAGACTGCAATATGAATGATACATCATATATTATGCAACTAGCATCAGCACCTAAAGGTCATGGACCATCAAGTTGTGGGCTTGGCATGAATCTTCCACAGCAGGGATTTACATTCCGCCTGCCCATGCCAAATCCACACATTCCTTCTGTTGGTAAGTTGGAGAGGGTACATGTATCAAAAGATTTCAATCTTGTTTTGCATGTCTTATGTGGTACTTACTGAATAAATAATGGTGTTAGAGATAAGTTGTCCCACATTGCTACTGATGCTAAGTGTAAGGCTTCTATTTTGTTATTGGGAATGAAAGCCATTTTCCAGATTCTCTCTTGCTACCCAAAATGCACTAATGTTACTTACATTTGAGAACTTCTTAAATCCAACTACCCATTGACATTACATTTCTTTGGCCTAATTGGGCCTTGTCAATGTGGTAGTTTTAAAGGCAACATGAAATTTGAAACAGTATCCATGAATCTCACAGGTTCTGCTCCTTGCCGTTCTGGTGCGCCCAGTGAATTCATCCAGCTTCTTGAGAGACCCCGCTCCAGTTCAGCACCAAATGGTAGGCACTTTGTTCCAGGAACATCAGCTGTCATACCTCCTCCTTTAACGAGATCGCAAAGTGGTAACAGTATCATTCAAAGCACAGGAAGCAGTAGCTTTAATGTAGCAGAACCACGGCACTCTCCAGTACATCAGCAACAACAATCTCCAGTGTCATCAAGCCCAAGTAAAACAAGTCCTCCCTCAGGAATAACACTGAACACAACTGTCCAGATTATCCAGGTAAATCATGACAATTTTAATGTTACCTGTTGGTGCAGCTATTGTCATTAATTTTTTTTTGTTTGTTTTTTGGAACATAATTGCCATCTCCTTCTGCGGATTATTTAATTTTAGGCTTTTTGTCATGCAATGTTGAGAAATATGTTATCATGTGAAGATAAGTCAGTGGCTCTGAAGGCATAACCCATATCCAAAGATGTTTTTCTCAATTAATCTCATTCACATGTTTTAGTAATGTTAGTTGGTGTATATGTACCTTTTCCTATGAAGCTCAACATTTCCAGGGTTAGGAAACAGAATTAACTTTTTTTTTCACTGTGACTTCAACCCCCAGTCTCCAACAAATAATCCAAACAGTGGGGCATCATCATACAGCAATCACAACCAGCAAGTGTTCAGCTACCCAAACTTGCCACCTGGTTGCTTATCTGCCGTTAGTCCATCACTTCCAATGAGCTTGTTCACATCACCTGGAAACACACCAAGGGGTAGTATACCTCCTCGCTGGCCAGCAGCTATCCAAGTAGGACCCGTCTCAAGCAGTGGAAATGTTGCATCTGAAGAGGAGTCCACTGACTACCAAATGGTGTCAGGGTTTGGCAGTATGAATCCAGATGAGAGCATGCTTGAAGGTAGGTGTTATAGGCTTGTGCATGTATTTCTTAGAAAATGTTTAGAGAAGATTGCTCAGTGTGTTGCGAGGACAGTTTACAATTCAAGTACCTGTTACAAAGGCAAGAGCCTCCTGGGAGGATGATTCTACCAGGAAATGTGTTGAAATCTGGCAAGTTTGATTATTCAACTTCACTTATATTCAGGTACGTTAGGTGAAAACAAGCCCACTAGAAAAAAAAGTAGACAGAAGCTTTAAAAAGTAAGAGAAAGAAAGAGGAAGTTAGAGTAAGTTTTAATTTGGAGTGCAAAAATGAATTTGTGTGCAATAAATTTGTTTGTGACAGATTTTTATGATTTTTTTCATTTCATTATAATTCACCAGTTGCATATTATACATTATTTTACAAAACACAAGTGACTCAATAATCAAAGTAGATGGCTTAAGCAAGGAGGCACTATATGAGGAGCCTGAGTACCTAAAACACTACTCAAAGCCTTCTTTCCTCCTTTGAATTTTAGAGAGGAGTTTCTTTCCAGTAAGCAACACTGCAGAGTCAGTAGATGTTATGTCAGCGCGGATATCATCTTAAGCTGCTTGGTTCCTACAGCTCCTAAAAGCTGGCCTTATCCTCAGCAAGCCGAGATGGTAGGACTTAAAATTAAATGGGCGAGTAAAAGCCACTTCAGTCCATCCCACAAGATAAAATAGTACACAGCATGCCAAGATGTGCCATAATGCATGTCACGTGTGACTAATACCACTAGAAGAAACTTAGCACTAAGAAAAGATGGCTCAGCCAGGTTCAGAGAATACTTTGGTTTTGCCATTTGTTAAGTTATTGTAAGTTGTTCTTCTGTAAAGATGTTAGCATAAAATATTTAGAAGCATTCATGTACAAACCAGAGAATTTATATAGGCTTTTTAGAATAAGAATAACATGGTCCTATTTATAAATTGCATCAGTAGAGTATTTTGGAAAGTAAATTTAAGTACATTCGCATTATTTAGAATAATTCCATGCGTAAACACTCAATCGAAAGAATAGTTGAAGTTGAATTTCTTAATGATAACACACTCAATCCACTTTTAGTTAAGTCTTGTCATAAGTGTAAAGGCTTGATACTAATAGCTCATGAGGCAAAAAATTTGTTTAAAGAAATGCTGGATGTACAATATCTGAATTGGTATCTGGATGATTAGATGAACTAGCGTTTTTTATAAGTGAGTCTAATTACCTACTGTGAGAGTGGTGTGGTGTAGTGCAATAACTGTGCTCTTCAGTAGACCATATTCATATAATAGTTGCATACAATGGTTGTCTGTGGTCATAGTTTTCTCTAAGATTACATTGATCAAACATAATATATTACCTCAAGAAACCTGAATCTTGAATATAGTGAGAAAGATTTATGAGATGCTACAGATTTTCCAACAAAATAATATATATAATCTGCATGTGTAAGTGGCAATACAAAACCCTTTGTTGACATGGGTGCAAAATGAATATAAAGTTTGCTTTTTTGTGCTACCAATCTCATACAAATTACTTCCTGAGGTTAAACTCACCAACTGCATTTCCATTTGCACATATTACTGGTAACAATTAGAAAACCTGTGATGGACACCATGAAAATGGTTGCTGGTTTTCAATAATCTTATATTCTACAGATGGTGCTTAGCAAAGAAAATGAAAAGTAGCTGTTGATGAGTATGGTCTTAACTTCATTTAAGTTTAGCATGATAAAGAGAAAAACTTGAAAAAATGTCTGCCTCAATTTTAACAGTGAGATATTAAGTTGAGCACCATGTAGTCAATTCAGAAAAGAGAAAGTTTTAACTGTGAATACATGCCTTGCTAAACTTGTATTCCAGTGCCTATGATACCAAATGTTTTTTTGTTAAAGGGAAACAGGCTTCAGCCACAGTGGGTCACACAAGCAAAAAAACCCCCCATATCAAAAACCACTTTGTCATCTCCAGTTGGCTTATCTTTGCTAATGAAAGTAAGACTCGTGAAATTTTTTCTGTTTTTGAAATGGTTAATGTGCCGATTCATTGTTGTAAATAGTCTTAAAACTGATGGAAATGGCTTCCCAGCTATTGTATCAGTTTATTTTTCCAGGTTTAATTTTGGAACTTTGAAATTGTAATTATCAGGACAATTAATGCAAGAAAATGTTCTTGAGTACAGTAATTTTGATAATAATTTTCTATAGTTGTAGTAGAAAGGAATAATTTACCATAGATAAAAATATAGAAATAGAGAATAGAATTGTTTTTTAGGACATCAGGTTTGTAAATAGTTCATAGAGAGTTCTTGTTTTAGTACTAATCATGATAAATTTTGTAGTTTTGCAAAAAGATGTAGAGTTTAAAAACAATGAAATGTCTTGCTGCTGTACTTCTAAACTGCTCAGAGCAGCTGATTTTTTGGGCTGGTTGTAGACATTTTAAAATAGGGCTATCTTTTGTAAAAGGGATTCTTTTATACCAATAGTAGTTTTCCTACATTACATTTGTATGGTTCTGATATTTTGTAGTCTTCATAAGATAATTCTAGTAATACATAAAAATCCGTGCTGAAAAATACATGTCATCATGTTTTTCATCTCTCTTTAAAAATTAGTAGCAAGTGGCAGGAACACTTAAAAACTTTTTTAAATGCCAACTGTTTTGTATGTGATTTTATAATAAGCACTAATTATTTGAATACAAGCTTAAATTTCAAATCATCATCGTGTCTGTACTCATTGATTTGTAAATCAAGGAGAGTAAGAATTTGTACCACTGTCATTGCAAAACATTTCAAAATCTTTTATCCTTTCTTTAACTTCTTCATTTTAAACACCTCAATCACGATTAGTCTTCTCTTACAGTTTCCAGTTTATGTATTGCGCAGACTTAGTCCTCGCATTTTACCTGAAGAGAACCGAAGGCAAAGCCCAAACCATGAAATTTAAGACATATTTCTATCATTTGCCTTGAAAACATCAACAACACTAGACCCTTCACCTCTTTTATCAGCCTCATGTATATCTTATTAACCAAGCGCGAGGGCCGTACTGGGAGAATATCGGCCTGAGGTCTTGACAGTACGGACCGAGTGCAGCGAGGTCCGTACATAAAAGACCGAGGGCCGATATTCCTCCAGTACGGACCCGAGCAAGCTTGGTTAATAAGAGATTTATTATATGACTGAAGTTCAAAGGGACACAAGAGCGGTATCATTCGGGACCATTTGGGACAGTGCCCTGTCCAATACTAAGAGAATATTGACCGGTAATAGAGCATTTTGATTGGTTGATTTTAGTTATTGGCCCTCTGACTGCCCGAGTCATGATTGTAATAAAAAATTATACTGCCCCTGCAGAGGATTTTTTTCACAGTTTTCATCCAGTGAACTGATGCTGGAGTGTAAAGGGAGAGAAATTTGTCTTAGCAAGGAGAAAAACTGCAGCAGCATTGTTTTCCTGAATAAGTAATTTCATAAATCATGTAGGAATCCTACTCCATAAAATGATTTCTATTGCTTAATGTCTGTGTGAATGTTTATTCCCTCAAAGTAAGTTCAAATAACCTTTTCATGGGTCTCTGCCTTTTTAATTTAAGCTTGGACAGAAGTAAGCAAATCAACTGTATTTCAGAACCCCATTGGATTATGTAAAAGGTACAATTTTTTACTTAAACACGAAGGCGTGCTATAAAGGGAGCCTTAGGTCCCACTGGACCATTTGTCAATCAACTGTCATGTGATGTAGAACTCTTAGAGTCAAGTCAGCTTGAGCTACAGCTACTCCAAAGTAGTGAGCAGCGGGCACATTCCTCAAAATTGTTTTATGTCTTCATCACAATACAATAATTTTTGAGATTTGTATTTCCCTTCTCCAATGGAAACTGTCTTCATTTGTGGCAGTAAATTTGAGATCCAAGTAGGTGGTTTGCACGTTACCTTATGCCACCATGCTGGTGGAAGTAAACAATAGCTATCTCATTAGCTCCTTTTGTTTGTCTACCAGCATTTAAATTTGACCCGCACACATCAACGGTGAGTGACAAATGAGCCTAGGTCTTCCCAGGGAAGACTTCCTTATATAGCGCGCCTTCGTGTTTAAGGGATACTATAAGTAATGTAAAAAGTTGATAAATCTTCCAAGCATTTGCTCATCTGTGACATCATCAGATATGATGATGTTGTGGATTGATAAAGGCTTGAAAGACTAATTAACCAAATGTTATAGTTTAACACTTATTTCAAACAAGGATACGATTGCGCTTGATTTTTTTCATTATAAAGAACATATTTAAATGAAATCAGTTTGAATCAAGTACTTTTAAACTGTTCCATGAAATGGAAACAGTCTGAAATTAGTTCAGACTTATTGCGATGCCTGCAATCTGACATGTACAAGCTGCTACTAAAGAAAATAAAATTGGTGAAGTGTCTTAAAACAACTGATTAATTAGTCTCCAGTCTGTTACCTAGTAGTTTACTATTTGACCTCTTGGAAAGCAGTGGTATGATTTCTACATTTATTTCTCACAAAGATATTCCTAGTAAATGGTTTGAACCTGGGGGTAACCTGTGAAAGTGTGGTATGATCGTCCGGGTGAGTGTAGTCCTGAGAAGGACTGTTGTCAGTGGTGGTGACTGACATTTCCACAACCTGTGTGGAAGTCATCATCAGAGTCTGATGAAGACTCTAATAATGACTTCTGCATGGGTTGTTGAAACATCAGTCACCACCACCGACAACAGTCCTTCTCAGAAGTACACTCACCTGCACGATCACACTACACCTTCAAAGATATTCTTGTGAAGGACACGTGGATTTCCTTACTGGGTAGAACACAGTTTTACCATTTTCTTTTAATTGTTAGATTTCCAGTTTATATTCCTGATACCATTTCACCCCTATTAGGATACACCTTTCTCAAAAGGTAAATGCAGTAACTGGCAGAAGTTACTAGAACTCGTGCAATTACTGTAACTCTTTATTGAAAGTTTTAATACACTAAAGATAAATTCAAGATTAACTCTGACTTAAAAATATTTTCTTTATCAGAATAACAAATATCGAAAGGTAATTGATTCCACATGTCAATTATTTGATGGAAAAAAACTACACTTCAAGACAGTTCTGGCATATTTCTTCTTTAAAGTTAAAAAGTCCTTAGACCTAAGTGAAAAGCAGTCTGCTTCAGAGTGGAAATTTATAATTTTACTGACATCAATATTTAATCAATATTTATCAATATTTAAGTTGTCATTAAGTACTGACCCATTGACCCTTAAGAGTAAAAAGCATCTTGACTTATCACAACGATATCACCCCTGAATAAGACATTAAAGGAATGAGAAGAAATGGACTGCATGATCATGAGCTTGAGAAGTTCTTGACTTTTAGACAAATTCTCACATTGACCACCATTAAAAATCTTTAGAGAACAGGATGGACACCTTGCATATTGATGCATATTAATGGTAACAAAGGTAATTTTTCCAGAAAGGGAATGGACTTCAGTCCATGGTTTGAAATCGCCAAAAAAATGCCTAAAACTTCAATGGCTCGAGGAACCATAGTTAGTAGTCCCCTCTGCTAACTATGGTGGAACCCTTAATCAAAAAAAAAAAAATTATCGCAATCACGCTGCCGTGGGTTCTTAAGGATACAATTTCAACGCTAGAATTCGCGTAGGCAAGAGATTTGTCACTTACTTCTTTCATGCGAAACATCTTATTCTTCAGAAAATTCAAAGAGTAATAATTTACCGAAAATTCTTTAGGAAAGTAGCTGCCAAAATCGTGTCACTTGAATCCTTTGGCTACTACCATTAATTTACCATTCATAAATTTTCCTGGATTTAAAGTTTTCTCAGGTTATTTCATAATGCCGTCTCAGGTCTGCATGAAAATGCAGTTGTCCGCCAATCAAGATGGCTTCCATGTTGAGATAAAAAAAAAAAACAAACAACTACAACGAACTTAGTGGTAACAACTTCCAAAAAAGGTAAAATTCGATCGGCCAAATAGAAATTAACGTGAATATTTAAATATTGACTGGTTTGCTGGTAACGAAAACGCATGGAAAAAATTCTGGCATTTCCCCAAATGCGAGGGCAAACTTGGTGAACTTAATCAACCTTTTAAAAATTGGCCTTTTCTCCCTGGAGCCCTTCCTGCGTTAAATTTTTATCAAAAATAGGGCCAATTTAAAGAAGAAAGGAAAATTATCCACCTAAAATTATTACAAAAAAGCTTAATACTTACATCAAACGTGCAGGGACTTGGCTTTGAGTTTGTAAACGACGCGGTTGCAAGACCGACAACTCCCTAATAGAGGGTCCCCTCTATTAACTATGCCTCACCGAAGAAACTATGTCCAACTGTGTGCTGAATGCGAACACCAGTTGGTGAAGGTTGATTGGTATTGGTACACACTCTCATTTCTCAGAGAAAGCTTAATTCACGATTGAGAATTCATCCACATTTAGCGAAGCATCACGAGAAGACACACAGACAGGCAAGCGCGTCAAGCTGAAAATTTTTGCGCGCTTTCCACCATGACATGGTCACGTGGAGTCAGCCTCCGCGTTGAAAGTCTGGAACTCAATAGTTATGCCATCCTTTACTGAGCCAATAACAACGGAAATGAAGCTCCGACAAGACGAGATTCTACCGACCTTCGTTTTCTTGGAATTTGGGCTCAAATATGGCGTACAATATACGATGACTACATGAAGAGAAATAATTATAATTTATTAAATAGATACTGATGAAATACCAGGATTTCTCCTTTTACTAAAAAAATCATATCTTCACCGCGCACAGTAAAGATACTATTTTTATCTTTCACGTGTGAGGATATTGGTGTGGCCATAGTTACCAACATAATTACCCAATTACAATAGAGCTTCTCGCTCAGGCGCGCGCGAAAATGAATAAAAAAAGTTGTCTTTTATGTGGAAATTTCATCAGTATCCATATAATAAACAGAACATTACATGGCCGCTTGGGGATACGAATTTTATCTTCTCGTGCTGAAAGTATCTCTCACTCGTTCGCTGCGCTCACTCGTGAGAGATACCTTCAGCACGAGAAGATAAAATTCGTATCCCCAAGCGGCCGTGTAATATCCTCTATTTGAAGAAAAGGTACCGTCGATGGGAACTTTGATCCGACTGACAAGGAGAGTGACTCGCTGCGCACAAAAAGTGATGAGCTCATTTCTTTAATCAAAATATCTCGAACCTTTCACCTGATGTTTTAGCAAATATCGTTCTCTAAACATGCCCGTTAATACTACAATAGGACTGCATACATCACTTCGCGAGAATAGTTTTTCAAACGTCGCTAAGCTCTCATTTCAATAACATCTATGTTCAAATTGATGCCAAAATCTAAGTATTCGCATACGTTTCAGAGACTAATTTCATAAATTTCGCTGAAATCACACTTTGATAGTTTGAGTATTTTTTCTAATTCCGCCGCTCTTCCACCACATGGTTTCATGGTGATCACCGAAGTGGGAAGGGGTACCTCGATGTTGCTCTCTGAATGGCAGGTAACCCACTCTAAGGCAAAATTACCGGGCAAGTTAGCAGTCTGACCTATAACTGAACGAGGCAATTTTTTTTAATTTTAGAAGATCTTTCTCAGACTTTACAAAGCTAACGAATCTATCATTAAAATGAGATTATTTCCTACGAAAAGAAACAAATTCAGCACAAGAGTTTATCTCTTTATATAAAAGAAAAACGACCGCGTTTAGTACAGTCCAGTGGTAGTGACATTAAAAAGCTGATCTCAAATGTTGGGTTAGTGGAAGGGTAAGGAATGGGTAGGTGCGCAGTTACTTAGAAACTGACATTGATCCAAAAAATATAAGGGAAACCATAAGGGAAATTATTAATATTCATTACAATAAATGATAAGATAATAAATACTAAATATCGAAACGGTTCACTGAGGTTCTTCTTCAAACATAGCGCTTGCATTTTTAGCGCTCATACGTATGAGCGCAGTAAGTGCATGCAGATGTGATTTAGTTGATGGTGTCTTGTTGCTTTTGGCTGGATTTTTGGGCACTACTTGTCCACTGTGGCACTTGTTTTTTGAAAGAGTCCTTGGTTTTATGGTGGGGCCATTCGTAGCCGCATCAATAGAAGGCTTCTCCATCGTATTTACTTTTTCTGCGTTTCTAACTGGCTTAGTTGAAAGAGATAGGCCAAACGATTTATCCAAAACCTTTTCTCTTTCCTGCATCCTATAAGGGTTCGCCACAGACGCTTTCGCTTGCGCGCCGGGTTTATAACTGCCTTGACTCAAGGAACGAACAGTATGACTATCCAGATCATAGCGTAAATTACTTCCTTCTAATTTCGCATCACTTCCAGCTCTAAGCATCCTGTTGAAAACAGATGTTTCCCGATCGCCACCCGTATCCTCACCCGCATTACCAAAGTCGACATCGAACAAGTTACTAATTTCTTTAGTTCCTACAGTATGGGGTTTATCATGACACAATGATCTACTACTTGGCTGTGAAGGAAACACTGATTTAGAGTCAGGGTCCTCGCGAGGAAAGGTGCTTGTTACTTTATGAATGGAGGATGTAGGTTGTTCAATCGTTTCTTTGAGTGTAACACTCATTCCATCATTTCTATGACCAAGTCCTACTCGTGAACATGAATCATCAAAGCTTCTTGGAATGTCTCCAAGGTAACAAGCAGTAAAGAGGTGTTTACTACTACCAGAATCAGTATCATAGACATTTTTAGTTCTTTCTACAGCTACGTGGCTGTTATGACCATTTTTTAGAGTTTTCTCATCCATAGATGTACCTCCTTGTCCACGAAAAACGTGTCTAAGTTCCAGTCTGGTGCTCGCTTGTTTTCTTCGCGAAATCGGTTCTCTAAGTCCACTCGTGAAATAATCACGGGAAGGATAATTTGACCTTAAGTAACTTTTGTCGCTGTACTTTTCATCTGTATCCTCTCTTAGTTCAACCTTCAAAAGTTCCAGTTCTTTTTTCAAATCATCCAGTTTCCGTTTGGTGTTGTTTAGAACTCCACTTCTACATAAGTTCTGGGAACCATTTGTTAAAGGACTCAAATCACCGCTTTCATGGCCCTTCAGTCTTCTTTGGCTTACTAAACTTTCATTGCTTGACAAACCCCTCGAGGTGTTAGCAAGAGAAATCTGTAGCTTCTCTCGAGCAATACGGGATTTATCTTGGCTAAGTTCCCCAAGATAAGTCAAATCAGAGCCATACCTCTCAGAGCGAAGTTTTTGTTCTCTAACCAACTGCCTTTTAAGCTCTCTTCTTGTGTTTCTCTGCTCAAATGCATCAAACGCCTTCTTTGATTTGTTTATATAAACTCTATACAACAATTTCAAATACTCCATGAAATGTTCTCGATGTCTTAGATCCATGATGCTCTCTGCCTTTAGTCTGGGTTCCACAAGTAGTTGTTCAGCAGAAACTTTCAAAGCAAGGCACAGTTTTTCAGATGCTGAGCCAAATTCTAAAACCTGCAAAAAAAAAAAAAAAAAAATAGAAAACTATGTGACACACTATAATACGTCGCTTTTGCGACGCAGAAAATCGTCTCTAATTCAAGGAAACTCCAAAGACAAATTTTTCGGTAGGATACATATAGGCAAACATATTGCTAAGAATAAGTAATGGTTGTAAATGGCAAACACTTACATTGCTGACAAAAACTTAAGGGAATTGAAATTGAAAAAAATTACGCTCCACAGGTTTTTAAGATGCCAGTAAAGCTGATGTACCTCTTTTAGGAGAGAGGGAAAGAGGGCAGGATCACGCAGTATTTCAGCGTTACACCATCTTCTCTTCTCATTATTTTCTAGCCAAAGATGCATGAAATAAGTTATCGGTAAAATAAACGTTTGAGAAAATTTGGACGATTTTTTTTATATTAAGTTTATAATTCCGGGCCACTGCAAAGGGCAATCGCTGAGTTCTTTGGCCAATCAGAATTTTCATTTCAAGCCCTGCATTCCTTTCTCCTGCACTTACCAAGCTAGGAATAACTCCTTCAATAGTCTTGTTTAATAGCAAACATAAAATTGTACCATCTTGAAAACTGCAATGAAAGACAGAGCCATTGTGCAACTTAAATAGCTTGTTTCCAATCTTTAATTTGTAAAGATAGCATTGCAATGCTCTGAAAGTAAAAATTTTTTTTAAATGCTGGAGCACATTATTGTCTTATTTCCCACAGATTTTACCTAAGAATTAGTAGTAACCAAGTTCCTTAAACCCTCTGACCGCTAATATTGACCAGAATCTAATTTCTCCTTGCCATATCACCCCTGAATCACACATTAAGGTCAGGAGAACAAAAGAAATATTTATAAACTAGAGCAGCTCCTGATTGTTAAACATATTCTCCTCAGGAAATGTTTGTAGAATGGTATGGAGAATATGCATACTGATGTTAACATGTGACTCTCATGAGTGACCAAGACAGAATCTCTCCTTTCAACATCAGTACAAAACAAAGTAGATAACTGATGGAAATAATTAGTTCTTATTAACTGAGCGGGAGGTCTGTATGGGAGAATCTTGACTGAGGTCGCCAGTACAGACCGAACACCGTTGAGGTCTGTACCAGCGACCGAGGTCATGATTCTCCCATACAGACTGACCTTGCTTGGTTAATAAGATGTTTATTACATGGCTGTGTCTTATAATATGCTAATTTTTTATATTCTTTGTACCTTTTTTTTCTAGACCAGTCTAGATGCTGGTCTAGATGGGAAAATCCAGACCGCTTTCAATATTGATTTCAGCCAATCAAATTCGTGAATTCGGTAGTTGTGAGACACAGCCACATAATAAAGAAAAATATTGATTAGGGGATTATTAGTTGATCTAATACCAAATTCTCCAAACTGGAACTATAAGAAAAGTATAGCAGACAGTAAGGAGAATTACTAATGAGATGGGATAAAATGTAAAGGGTTAAGGGAAAAGAATTGGGTCTAAAATGTTATTGGTGTGCTCACCTCTGATAATCAACAACATCTTTGCCAGTAACCTTTGACACCCAGCTAAACAGTGACAATTCATCATTGTCCACCAGATGAGTTAATTGAGGATCACTTACTACAAAAAAATGCAGCCACTGAGTGGTTAGTATTAATAACAATAAGCATGCAAACATTTCAGCATGTTCATTGGTTGGGAGCTAGTAAAATACTGAGTAAATTTTACACCTAAATATCAGAGTTTGTACATGGAAATTAGCAACAAGTACCTCCACTAGAACCAACATGTCTGTAAAGACTATGACATAAAGCCAACACAACTTTGAGATTTCCTCTCACAATATCTGAAAAAAAAAAAGAACAGAAATATCCACATAACTTTTGTGTAGAAAAGAATCTAGGAATTGCCACACAGATAGAAAAATACCTAACTACCTAAGGTCTCTCTGTTGATAAGGATCAAAACATCAAAACCTAAAGATTCATGAAAGGACTAGTTATTCAACAAATTTATAATAAAGCACCACTGACAGTTTTTTGCTGCAGTAACGACTAGATATTGACTTTCAAGTTAGATTGCATTGTCTTAAGAAGATTATGCTGATCCTATTTGGCAACAAGGTGGACTGGTCCCCTAGCAACTTCTTAAACAATATAGTCTGCTCTGATTGGTTGGTTTTCAATGCCATGGGCTTAATCCCTTTTCAGGTAACAGAACCACTCAACCTCACTACTAACAGAAACAGCACTTTCCACAAAGGATGCAATCAAGCCATTAGAAAACTGTTTATATTCTAGCACTGAATATGTTGAACTTACCATCTGCAGTTATTCCATTAACAGAAACTCCATAATGCTCCAAAAAGTCCAGACAAGTCTGAATATTCTCCATCTTCTGCACATCTAGGGCTGGCTTTATATGTAGTTGAGGAGGACACCCTCCAACTGTGACAAAGTTCATCATGAAAAAAGTAAAAAAAGAAGTAATAACGAGAAGGAAATGGTGAAAAAGATTTAAGTCTATACAGGCGGCACAAAATGTATAAAGAATAGTCATTGTAGTTCAAGTGATGGTGCTCTGAAAAACTTTTCTCCATGACATGGTTGTTACTGTCAATGGTTTTTTAAATTCCCTGACTTTTACCTGGCTTTTCCCTGGCTTTTCCCTGGCTTTTCCCTCACAAACTAAACTAACAATTTAGAAATGAGTCCTGATAACGGCCACCAACCTCCCTTTACAGTAATCCTCTCACCCATAAATTTATTCTCTCAGCAAGTCACATACACTGTACATGGGTTGATTTTTCCTTCAGTTGAAGTACATGTAACATGGAAAAAAGAACTTATTCTCTTGGAAACCCAACATCTCAAAACTCAACCCTATATCTGCCTATCTTGGTGATCTCTAGCATCCAAGAATCAATTTCTGAGACACTGAAAACCATTCAAGAATTAATCATGCTGAGTTTTTAGAACACCAAGTCAAGTTTTGAGACCTTTGAAATGAGAAAACAAAGGGATTTTTGCCACCTTTAGATTTATTTATTAGAGTATCGAAGACCTACCCAACATTTCAACCAGGCTAAACAAGGTAATGCCATCTCCTAAGTCTCTCACCAAATCAGTGATTAAAAATTGGTCTTGGCTGTGCTGAAGAAATGCATTTGCCCATCTTGTGAATTTCTAGAGGAGAGGAAAAAAGCAGATTATCAGACTTTCCTTACCTGTAGCAGCAAAGGAAGCAGGAGAGGCTCAGCTATAATCTACAGAAACTGAGACTGAGTTGGTAAGACTTTGACATAACTCTACAGTACAATTGCTCTTTGCACAGCAGATTTCAAATTACAATACCACAAATATCAGTTGAGTAATGTGTGAAAAAAGTTTAATGTGGTAATGGAGTTGTCACAACCAACCTTCCTCAATTCCAATGCTGATTGAATCTCAAGAGCCACACACACCAACCATCAAACAAGAAAGCTTGTTCCCACTGGAAACAGAGCCAGTTTGCACGATAAAAGCACAGTTTTTAACATCAAAACGTGGTCTTACAATCTCTGACTCACCTTTCTCAACTGGAAATCATAGTATCAATAGCAGGGAAGGGGTTTTTTTAAAAAGTTATGGCAAATGCTTTGAATCCTGAAGAAGTTTAATGCAAAAATCTGGTGAGGAAGGTTCACATGAGAACTATTTTCAGGCCCATCAATATTTGGAACATCAGCCACTAGCTGTCACTGAGAACAATACTTTTAAGGAAGTCAGTCAATGACACGAAACAATCCACTTAAGGATTCAAGACTCATGCAATGTTATTTATTTAAATATTGTAACTGTGGGGTAAGCCCAATGTTGAAAACAAGAAACTGTAACTCTTTACAGTGGCCAATTTAGTTTATCAACTCAGTTGATAAAACCAAATTACCTTAAACTTACCATACATTCATCATAAGTCTGTTGTCCAAGCTCTGAAGGGTTACAGTGTGATTTGGTGTTTCTATACAGTGACGAAGCACTGGGTGAACATGGTCTTTCTACAGGATGGTCAGATAAGCTCAGTAGCATCTTGCTTATACCTGGGCTTGGGGTCTGGGATCTTGGTGTACTGACAGTTTTTCCTTGGGTTGTGAGATGTGTATCATCATGTTCTGTCCACTTTTCAAAGTCAACAGTGTCTCTTACATTTAAATTTCCCGTTGACAAATGAAACCCACTCTCATCTAAGAAACTTGTACCATTTGTTGATGGAGCAGTTGTCAACAATAAGGAAGTCATGTCAGAAGAAGATTCTAGGTCACTGCGAGGTGATAATGTACTTGCAGGAAAAACTGATTCATTGCCACTGATACTAGAAGCTGAATCTAGAAAATCTCCTTTCGTTGTCGTGAATGGTGATGTGAGATTTGTTGGAAAATGGTGGTCAACCATTATCTTTGGTACTTTTTAGCCCCTTTTCATATCCTCTAGAAACCAAAGCCTCTAATTCTGTTCATTTCAACTTTCAGAAGTGGTTCCAGCTAAATGAACAATTACAAATTGAACTCAATCTTAAATATTAACTGTTTTGGAAATTCTTGGAATATTAATTAGAAATTTGACTAGTGTACAGACTAGTGAAACTTTGACCTTTCAGAGTGATTAGCATCTAATTTCTCCTTACAATATCACCCCTGCATCACACATTTAGGTAATGAGACTTGAGGAAATGATCACCAATAAGGAACCTCATGATTTTTTAAAAATAATCTCCTTGTCAGCACTTTTAAAAATGAATAGCGAACAGTATGGAGAATATGAATACTTATACTAGGGCGTAAAGAGGTTAATAAACAATAACAAGGCACCCGCCAATCATGGGACACAAGTGAAAACTAAGCAATATGTCCAACCTTTACTAAGGACATGAGGGCATTTTTTTTTTTTCGATCGGGTGAAGTATCCTACAAACAGATGGTGCGGTATGGACCTCGATAAGTGAATTTGAAATTATTTCTTAGATACTGGAAAGAAACATAAACTCCCAGTTTGCTGTCCGTACGTGATGCAAGAACTCCTTCAATAGGTCACTAAGGATTAAATGCCCATTTGACGTAAGCCCCCATCAAAAGGCAAAAGTGATTATGATCCCCCGGCGCAATAAAAACAAATTTAACAGTTACGATCGTCATGTAACAAGATTTTTTAAGAAAATACGGCTATATAATCTCATGATTGCATTACATAACCAAAACATATAAGAGGAAATTCAGAAGGAAAGTTAAGAACACCTACCGATCTAAGTCTTCATGAAAATTCTGACACTAATCCCTTTCTCTATGATCTAGCGTCACACGGAGTGGCAAGGAATTAGGGCTAAGTTTTGGACGCTGTAATATCTACTTTTGACGGTAAAACTTTCATTGAGCTATCCTTACAAAGAATAACATGCATGCAAGCGAAAAATGAGAAGAAAAGATTCAGACTATTACTTGTCAAGACTGCAAGCCGACCGAACTGTTTCAACAGCCACAGCGCTTCACTCAGTTTTGTGTGGAATTAAGATCATGTTGCAGTCTGTCAAAACTCGCAGCGAGCTATTTTTAAACCGCAGTTACCTCAGCAGAACTTTCCTCTATGCTTTCGATATCAAGATGATGAAAACCGAAGAATTAACTATTGCTGTCGGCCAAGATGATCAACTGTTGAGCGTGACTTACGAAAAATCCCGCGCGTTAGTTTCACCATTCCAAACCAAAATAGAAACAATGGAATGCAAAGCCCACGACTTTGTCCGACTTTGCACATAACCCGCGGGATATAAATGACCCGTAGACTTGTCCCAGTCTTTTTCTTACGGATGTCGTGTACGAAATATATCATATCCTCTTTACTGGGATGTTATTCTCCTTGAATTCTTCCAAATTGTGCGCTTTCATTTCAACTACCCAAACAAACATGATGTAACGCACGCTACTCTCACCCGGACAATCAAACTACACAATGAAACACGTGTATTAATCACTTATAATACGTGATACATTGAGAAATGGAGACTACACTGGAATCTGGGAGATTTCTTATCACGGCATTGAAAGTTTCCTTCTAAGCGTTAAAAAAGCAGAAATGTAATAGTTAGGTAAGAAAGAATTAAACAAATGCTTTGGTAAACAAAGTAGAATGATGTATTCTCAATCCCTGAAAACTAGTAAACTTGATTCCAATCTCACAGCCATGGATTGATGTTTAATCTTTAGAGTGAGTTGCAGTTTCCGTTTACCGGTATCTGTAATTGGCTTACATAGTTTTCCCATTTTTTCTTTCTGACGAAGAACTCTTTTAGCGGGTCATGTGTGTAAACGTTCAGGATAGCCTGCGCAGTTGGCAGTTTCACACGTGCTTGGAAACATTGCAATCTTTTTTCGAAAGAAGCGGAGGGAAGGGAGGGGCGGGAGGGGAGGGGAGGGGAGGGAGGAAGAGGCTAAATACTTTTTCTTTTTCTTGCTAATAAGCCCTCATTGATATCCCGTGCTGTCAGAGGAGGGCTTTCTGTGAAGGAAGTCGTAGAATATAGGGATGGGGCTCATCAGGGAGAGTATAATTCTCAGAGAAGGGAGTGCTCACCAGGGAGAGGGTGCACTGGAAAAAAAGGCAGGGAGGTTTATAAAAGAGAGGGGGCCTAGGGCCCATTGAAGAGGGAGATTTACAGGAGAGGGGGCTTAGGGCCTCATTTGAGCGTTTACGATCGGAGGTTTCAACTTCAAGTCGATTCCCGCTTAACACTACAAAAATTGTCTGTGTTAAGACAGCAAACCCATAAAAGTAATAACCAAAACACACACAAATAAGATATAACTTTTTAATTCACTTACATCAAAACAATACTTAAATATTCACTTATGTCTCCTGCATTTTCCAGAAGCTTTTCTGTGATTGTCTCTCTAAAGTTCTTATGGATGCAAATTATAAAAATCTTGCAAAAAATTTAATGCAACTCTTGTTTCTGACATTTTTAGTTCTTTAAATATCATTATCAATATTCGAAGCACTCTTTTAAATACATTAAATTACATTTAACTCATTTCATTTACATCATTATAGAAATCTTGTGGGACTAAGAAATAACTTCTGTTGACAATAAATTCAACCATACAGAATGTGCACACGAAAATTCGGGTCAACTAACCAAAATGGTATAAATGATTGTGGTGAAAACAGGTGCTGAGATCCGCATAATTTTGCTTGTAAATTTTGCGCGGTAAAACTCTAAAACTACCCACTAGCCATGTCACGCAACGGGAAAGAATGCCACGCAATGGGAATGAATGTCACGCAACGGCAACATCCCAGGGCACGGCTGCAAAGAGGATTCAGAACAGTATTTTTCAGTTTAGAATTCGCTGATGTTAGGAACCAGATCTCCACTTAAACTTTAAACATGTTACATAAAAAGAGCTATCATCACGTACTGGAACTGTTCTCCTGGACGACATTTGGAAAGAAATCTTGTCTGGTTCGATTTAGTTCCAAATTTTACATTGGCTAAAAATTTCTTCACACTAGTTTTGTTCCAGATTATGATAACTTTAAAACTGAAGGAGTTTGACAAATTTTATCCCTGAGAAATACTTGAATCAAAGCAGAGACAAAAGAAAGGAGTGTTGAGATACACAAAGTACCCTTGTTCCTCACTAGGCAGTTTTACTCTTCTTTTTAACAACTATCTACAAAATAAGCTTTTACCCATTCGTTTGTAAAAAGAACTGCCTTGACTCTTTCACTCCCAAGGTCTCATCAGTAATTCTCTTTACTGTCTGCCATACAATTCTTGTGATCTTAGATCAGCGAATTTGGCATTGGATCAACTTATGATCCCCTGATTACCATTTTTCTTTACTGTCATCATTTATCTGCTCGATATTATATTGATATTGCAAGGAGAAATTCTGCCTTGGTCACTCATGGGAGTGAGGGAATTCCTTCATGCTTGGAAAACTCCAGGCTACAATTGCTATTTTGTTATCGCTCTTTTAAGGAAGTCACGCAAGTGAAGCTACACGCCACTTCGTTACTTTCAAGAAAAATTTGAAGGAAAAATGTACAGACTGTTCCCCATCCCGCTGTTTCCTGTGATACTTCCAATTGCTCCACTTCAGTTTTGCACAGCACACATTTCCAAAAGGATGGCACACATTGCAAGACATTTATAAGTAAATTCTCCTAAGGTCAGAAGGCGATGTAATCATGTTGCATTGCGGACACAACTTCTTAGCACCCTAAAGAAAAAGAACATAGAATCAGTGAGTGATTTACCGGTCAATCGAAATTCTCTTTAGGAAAATAAAGACAGATTTAGTGAATTAGTAGAGAAGAAATTGCATTTGACACACTGAAGGTCTACCTTACCAGTGTTCTGAGCCAGCACTCCTCACAGTGAACATGCCAGCAAGATATGGAAGCCAAAGCATTTGTGTAGGGTTCCTGCAAGGAAAGACATTGCAAAATGCATTACAATGATTTTTTTCCCCTACAATGCGAGTGGTAAAAACCACAGCATTAGAGCCTGGTGTCCCATCCCACTACAGCTCATCCCACTTTCTGGAGCATGAAACTTCCCAGGGGTACAAAACTTCCCAGGGGGTACAAAACTTCCCAGGGGTATGGTAACTCCCCTTGGGCAGGGTGGTATTCTAATGAAGGTTAAACCAAACTTTCAGTCAGGTCTCTCATCCAGTATGCTGGTTCACAACAGATTTGGATCCCCAGTCCAAATCTGCTCGTGGATAAGGTCCCCCTTCTGGCTGAATTCAACCCCCCTACAAAACTTGTGGTTTTCACTGAATATGGACCTCTGGGGATCCATATCCACTAGGGAATTGGACCTCATGGTTACACTCCTGAGAGAGAGGCACAGTGAGAGTAGAGAGAGGCACAGCGAGAGCAGAGAGAGGCATAGTGAGAGCAGAGAGAGGCACAGGGAGAGCAGAGAGAGGCACAGGGAGAGCAGAGAGAGGCACAGTGAGAGCAGAGAGAGGCACAGTGAGAGCAGAGAGAGGCACAGAGAGAGCAAAGAGGCACAGTGAGAGCAGAGAGAGGCACAGTGAGAGCAGAGAGAGACACAGGGAGAGCAGAGAGAGGCACAGCGAGAGCAGAGAGAGGCACAGTGAGAGCAGAGAGAGGCACGCTGAGAGCAGAGAGAGGCACAGTGAGAGTAGAGAGAGGTACAGTGAGAGCAATACATATTTTCCCAAGATTACAACACAAATACCCACCACAGGCTCAACTCCAGACCACAAGCTTAACAGTCCCATGCACTAACCCAGAGATACTGTAAGGAGTCCCTACCTATTGTTCACTCATAGGACTCAATTTATGGTAACCTATTGTTAACCCTACCTATTAACCCTACCTATTAACCCTACCCATTAACCCTACCTATTAACCCTACCTATTGTTCACTCATAGGACTCAATTTATGGTGACTGCAAAATTGAAGGGGCTTGGCAAATTTTATCCCTAAGAAATACTTGAATCAAAGCAGAGACAATTTTGTCCTTAAATCCAAATCATTTCTAAAAGGTATGTTCTACAATGTGCCAATGCATTCAAAACAAAGGAGAAGAAAATTTCAATTGAGGAGGAAATTGCAACTCAACACAATCTTACAATGTGAAAAACAACAACAAAAAAAACTCATATGATGCACGATCCTCACAGTAGATAGCACTATTTAAGCAATAGCGAAAATCAGACCTGAAAAAAATCAGGCCTGTATGGGATTCAAACCACTGACCTCTGCAATACTAGTGCAACGCTCTACCAATTGAGCTAACAAGCCAACTGGGAGCAGGCCGTTAAGTTGATTCGTAATAAACCCATGAAAGTGATAAATCAGATACAATGAAAATATATGAAGTTCATATATTTTGAACTGCGTTATTAGATACATATGATGCACGATCCTCGCAGTAGATAGCGCTATTTAAGCAACAGCGAAAATCAGACCTGAAAAAAATCAGGCCTGTATGGGATTCGAACCACTGACCTCTGCAATACTAGTGCAGCGCTCTACCAATTGAGCTAACAAGCCAACTGGGAGCAGGCCATTAAGTTGATTCGTAATAAACCCGTGAAAGTGATAAATCAGATACAATGAAAATATATGGTTCGAATCAGTGGTTTGAATCATATATTTTCATTCTATCTGATTTATCACTTTCACGGGTTTATTACGAATCAACTTAATGGCCTGCTCCCAGTTGACTTGTTAGCTCAATTGGTAGAGTGCTGCACTAGTATCGCAGAGGTCAGTGGTTTGAATCCCGTACAGGCCTGATTTTTTTCAGGTCTGATTTTCGCTATTGCTTAAATAGCGCTATCTACTGCGAAGATCCTGCATCATGAGTATCTAATACCGCAGTTTAAAATGTATGAACTTCATATATTTTTATTGTATCTGATTTATCACTTTCACGGGTTTATTACGAATCAACTTAACGGCCTGCTCCCAGTTGGCTTGTTAGCTCAATTGGTAGAGCGCTGCACTAGTATTGCAGAGGTCAGTGGTTCGAATCCCATACAGGCCTGATTTTTTTCAGGTCTGATTTTCGCTATTGCTTAAATAGCGCTATCTACTGCGAGGATCGTGCATCATACGTATCTAATACCGCAGTTCAAAATATATGAACTTCATATATTTTCATTGTATCCAAAAAAAACTCAGTACCCACCATGCATATTAAACACTTCATTTTCTCAAATTTCTTCATTTCCTGCCAGAATAAAAGTAAAAGGTAAAATGAGAAAATAAATTATCTTAAATATCTGAACAAATATCTTATTTCTTTAGGCAACCCTTTGTATCATTAACACCATTTCCTTGATGGTTTACAAATTCTGTCTTAATTTAATTTAATTTTTTTTTTAGCTTTGCCAACAATACCTACAATATAGAACACGGATAAATTACAATAACAATAACAGGCAGGCAACCACAACAGCAATAGCCAATGACTGTGGTCTTAGGTTCCTTTGTCATAAAAATGATTTCACATGCCCTGGTATTTATCGCAAGTTTGGACACTTGTACATCTCTCATGAATAATTTGGGATGACACAGTTAGTTGACCTTTCTAACGATCCTTTTAATTTTTGGTACCAGCTTCAAACTTCTGCACCTACCAATTCTTTTATGCGAACCTTCAGAGAACTGATAACCAGGTCTGGGTTACCTGCCCTGCAACCAAAACATATTTATTGTTAGTTAATTGTCTTTACATGTACATAAATGAGCCCTAACGATGATGATAGAATGATTTGTTTATCACTTAATAGATTGAAAATACTCACATCAGTCATAACAATTTAACAAAAAAATGAGAATGCATCCTTACTCATTGTCTTTTTCTTCACCACGTTTAACAGCTTTTGTTTGCATGGAATTATCCTCTGGTAAAATTAAAAGCAAACATGTTTACTACTCACATTCACCTACAAAACTGACTCAGTTGAGCTGAAAATGGGAAATTTTGACAACTCAACCCCAAAATACAATAACAGGGTTTTTAATGAAAGACTGTTTCTGAAAAGTGGCTGCTGTAATTGGTATACTAGGTGACTGTGCCCAAAAAGGGAGCTGTAAGGCAAACCACAAACACTCTGATGAAGGGCTAATGCTCGAAATGTCAGCTTTTGTAATCGTTACAGTGGCCAATTTACCATTTCAACTTTGTTGATATATCTAAATTATTTCGTTACCCCCACCGACGCAGCCCCAAACAGTTTCTTTAGAAACTATCAGCCTTTATTCACAAACACAAGAACCTGCTTACAGGCTAATAGCAGTAATGGGTTGTGGCAGATGGCAGTAAGGTTACAGGTTGTTTCATACCCAGTCAGTTGAGTTATTTCATACCCTGCTCGGTCATTTTGTACCCAAACTAGTTCACTATGTTTTCCATGTTAACAATCGGAGAAAAAATACCACATTCATATGGGCTGTTATTGTTAAAAGATACTCTGAAAAACAATAAGTAGCACTGGGAAACATCAGGTCAAAATTGGGTCAAGTGCAAAATACTATTGTTACACTCACTCACTCATCTCGACAACATAGGTGGCTTCACCTCCAGTAAGTGGCAGTGGCCAAAAAGCACTTAACTTGCACTAGGCAATAATTAAGTTCGCTCCGACGAAGGGCTATCGCTCAAAACGTCAGCTTTTATAACCATAATGGTCGCCAATTTACCATTTCAACTTTGCTGATATATTCAAATTATTTCGTTACCCCCACCGATGCGGCACCAAACAGTTTCTTCAGAAACTATCAGCCTTTATTCAATAATTAAGTTGTTTTTGTTAAGAAGCTCTCAAGTATACAAAACAGATTTTTGTTTGTATCTTGCATGTTTGACTCTACTAACTTTTTGTAAGCAATGATTGACATCTGTTCATGCGCTGGCACATGGAGTATTTCAAATAAATGTACAAATTGACCAGTGGTTTGGGTACTAACCGACTCAAACTTGGGTAGGAATCAACTGCATTTTGGTACAAAATGAGTGGGTACAAAACAACCATGGGTACAAATCAAAAGGATACCAGCAGTAAGAGGTCTTCTAGGCAGCAGAAGATCACCATTAGTTGGCTATTATGGAAACCTCTGAGTAGTAATGCTTTTCAAAAAAAAACATCAGTTAGACTGAGTTGAAACCTTACCTGTTTGATCCTCAGAGGAATGTTCTCTTATTGGACTTTTATTCTCTACAGGAGAATTTTCACCACTGAAAAAATACAAACAAGAATGCACTTTAATCAGAAGCATTATCTAAGAACAAGCGAGAGGGAATACAAACAACTTCTTTCAGGTGAATTTTAGTTGTACACTTTCCATAATTAATAACTGTAGTAATTTCACCATTGTGTTTACTGTCAAAGCTACACTGGAACTTCAAACCAGAAACTAAATACAAATGGGTCATTTTATAAAGTTTTGATGAGCACCACATTGTTCCCACAAGAAAAAATGTTATCAAAGAATCTGAAAATAAAGACAACTTAATATTGTCTCTTCTGCATTAAAAGGACTTGTGGTGATTTTTGATCTTCATTCACATACTGTCCTACTAGGACCCTGTGCTCTTTTACCTACTCATTTCCCCTTATAATAATTTCTTAGTTTCATCTGCCATTGCAGAGGAGGGTCCATCAATTAATTCACTCATTTATCAATGAGATTTGTCAAGTAAATGTACACAGAACCAACCTGATCACTGCTCCTCTCAGAGCCTGTCTGACATTATCTTCATCGGGTTCACCAGCACCACAAGGAATTATATCTGCTTCTGAGTACCTTGTTTTATGAGATAATGAATTAAGGAATGGCAAAAACAGCAGTTTTCTCCTTTATGATGCAATAAGTTGTATCGTATGTTGAAAAACATCTTAATTCATGCAGTTAATGCTATACCCTTACAATTGAAAGCTCACAGTGATTACTTCGAAAACAAAATTGTACAAATTGCTGTCTTATGGACACACACTGTATATGCAAAAAGGTAAGGCTGCCTGTAATATGCAAAAATCCTAATGGTATCCTGTTGTTTTGTAACCTTATACAGTCATTCTTACCCAAGCCTCTGATCGATTCATATAACAAGTTGCATACAACAATTTAGTTGAGTAAGATCCAAACAAAATCTGTTACGTACACTTGTGACCTTCTCAATAAAAACAACTCAATTATTACCTGGTGCAAGGTAAGTGTGATATTTTTGATAGAAAACTCCACTGTTGATACTTGGGACTTTTTAAATGATAACAGCTTATGTAAATGTGATATTTTTTCTCCAATTGTTAACATGGAAAACATGCTTTATTAGTTTGGGTATAAAAAAGCAAGCTGGACATGAAACAACTCAACTGGCTGGGTACAAAACAACCTAGCTGGGTAAGAAACAACTGGGTACAAAATGACAGTGAAAATAAAACAACCAGTAAGCAACCTAGTATCCCCCGCACATGGAGGTATCATCTCTAGTTTACAAATCAACATTCTGTAGGATACTGAGGTTTTCCATATTCTTCTGAATCATCTCCATCAATATCAAGGTCTCCATCATCCTCCTCCTCCCTTTTACGTTTTATTCCAGTCTGAAAGCCCGAGGCTGAAAAAGTAACAACAACTTATGGCATGAAAAATGACACAACTTGTTTCCTAACAAATTCCACAAAGTTGTGTTTCATTGTTAAGTTCAAAAAAAAAATCAAGGCACATCAACATTTGCGCCTTTTGAAAAACTTTCGTCAAATATCAAAGGTTGTCATTTACGATGCACACCAATTTTCTTAAACAATCAACCCATTCTGATTTAGTTCATTCTTCCATTTTCTTGTGTGCGTTCCTTATCTTACAAAAACAAAAATGCATTTTGTGGTTTCACTCAGGTTGGAGGTTAATTCCTTCATTGCAAACAGAGAATTGAAAATTTTGCAACATTTATCCTTCAAGAGGGGGGCATTGGGGCCTCTGGGAAACCACAAAATCGGAGAAAAAAAACCTTCAAAACCTTCAAAACTGTCCAAAAAAGGCAGCAAAACTGGAAACCGCATGCAAATCTGACAAAACCACTACATTTTCACCTTTGAAGGGGTCAAAAAGGAAAAACTGAAAACCACACCAGAGTCTTCATGAAAACCGAAAACCGAATGCAAAAACATGTAAAATCCGCAAACCGCTCTGAACATCAAAACTGAAAAATCGAACCTTTTTGGCTCAAAAACCGAAAAACCGATCCAAAAAACAGTCAAAACCGAAAAACCGAAAATCCCAAAGCCCCCCTCCTTCAACCATGATATGGACAACAAATCATATCATTACCCCACTCCCCTTTGGGAATGAATTAACTCTACCTCTAAAGCCACCTTCCAACAGAGTTGTAGCTCTTATTCTTGTTTGTCCAGCCCACTCATATTCTTCAAAAACATCCTGACCATTAGCCTCATCAATGTCATCAACAGCCCTGCCTTCCTTCTGCAGATTGAAATACAATTATAATAAAAAACCTTTTCACTCCCAAGACCTCATTACTAATTCTTCTTCCAGCCTTCATACAATTCTTGTGATGTTACTTCTGCGAATTTGGTCTTGGATCAACTAATACATGTAACTTTATTCCCATCCCTGTTCTGCTAAATATTGTATTGATAATGTAAGGAGAAATTCTGTCTTGGTCCCTCATAGGAATTAAAGGGTTAATTAGAAGGAGTTACAACACTTATCGGTAAAAATCAATCTGCATGGCAAAGGTAAATGTGTCCACCCTCTGTTGCAAAGGCAACTTCGGAGTGTTTCTACTCTCTCTATGAAGGGTTTAAGTCCATATTCAGTATTTGAATAATTCCTTTTCCCTGATTAAAGAGAGGCACTTAACTCTTTACACCCAAGCATCAGTATACACATTCTCCATGCTGTTCCCAATACATTACCTAGGGTGCTGATATGGGGAATTTTTTAAATTATCAAGAGCTTCTATAGTTGGTGATTATTTCCTTGATTCTCATGCCTTAATGCATAATCCAGGGGGTGATATTGTAAGGTGAAATTAAATGTTAGTCACCCTTAGGAGTTGAATGGTTAAAAAAAGACTGAGGTAACTAGCACTAACAACAGGCTACAGCTTATGCTGGCTCATGATAGGCCACCCATCCTCATTTCAACATCAAACATTGATAATTTACCGTTACAGTGGCATTCACCTTTCTCAAGCAAGCCTCCACATGAGAATTTAACTCATCTCCATTCCCATGAATGACTTCTTCACACACAGGACACATGGTAGTCTTGATTCCTGAGGGTCCTTCCTCTCCAGCTAGAGGTGAGTTCACTGGGGAGCCTGTGGGAATGAGCAAATAGTAGGTTAGGAAATGGAATAACACTGCACAAAGGCCACCCTTAATAACATATCAAAGTGGTTGAGTCACCAATCCTGAATATTAAACACACAAGTTTCATAACTACAGGCTGATTGAATTTAACTATCCTGGCAAAAACACCATCAGGCCAGTCTATTGTTATGTTTTCCCTGAACCAGGATACATCTATCTACACTACAATAAGTGGTGGTTACAATAAAATATCTTACAAATGGGTGGTTTAGAACAAAAAATGTGTAATTTTGAAAGCCTGGTGAGCCTCCTGTTCCAAGGGAGTTCCAGGCTTCCCTTGGAATTTAAAAAGTTTAGACTTTTGCAGTTGCATTTTCCCCATCCTGAGGTCTATTCCAATTACATTTCTTTTTCTCATTTCTCAAGATCCACTAACTTTAACAAATTTGAAGGGAAGTACTTGAACTTTAGGAGTGCAAAGAAATTTATGTGAAGGCTACAAGTGGGTACAGGTCTACCAGCTACCCTGCTGTGATATTTCAGATAGACTTCAATAAAGGATATGTAGGATTAACAGTGATTTTAGTTGAAAGCAGACATGTTTCATGTGATCATCAGTGGATGCCCTACTGGTTTCTCCTGGACGTCCCATAGTTCCTGGCAAACATCCAGTATCAATAACTTCTGGTTTATTTGAACATTACACCCACCACCAGTGAAACCCTTGAATTCACTATCTAGGAATATTACCACAACTAAATTTGGCCTTTCCATCAAAATGAACCCTTTACACCCCAACAGCAGTATGCACATTCTTCAAACTGTTCTCTAGATGTTTTCTATGATCATGACAAAGAGACTACGTTCAACAATTATAAAATTCTTAAGCTGATAATAATTTCCTTTCTTCTCCTGGCTTAAATGTTTGATTTGGTTGTAATACTGTTAGGAAAAATTAGATGATTGTCCTTCTTGGAGGTTGAACCCCAAATATTTGTGATATTTTTAACAAATGGCATACTTTGAGAACTTCTGGACCTTGTAGGTTTGAGAGAATTTGAGCGGCCACTTCTTGCCATTCTGTTGGCACACACTCGCAAATATGTCTGTTGATAAGAAAAGAATTTTCTGTTACAAACAGTAACTGTAAGCATCATAATCTTCACAGCATCACTTCCGTTAACAACTCTTGGAGCATGCAGTGCAACAGCCTCTTAAATGTAGCTAACCTGATGTCCCTTGTCACTGATCTCCACAACAACAGTCACCTGACAGCTTAAAATAGGACAGTTCAATAAGCTGTTGCTTCAATTACCTGCTGTCTTGTGCTGGCTGGTGTGTCATCATGTCCATGGTGGGGATCGCGCTTACCCTCATGCTTAATTTTCTTTTGAAAATTATCTCCATTCTATAAAAAAAAAATTAATTCAACACGAGTCCTTTCACTATCAAGCTAATACTTGTGCTTGCTGAATTCCAAAAACAAGACAGCTACATGTACAAACAGGTGTGGTACACACATACCTTCCTTGCCTGCAAAGCAGATTCTCTTTGACTTCTTCTTGGTTTTCTGTCCAAAAAAACAAATGATTTCAAATTTAACACCAAAAGAGCACCCCTCTCTCTAAGTATACAAAAATGTTCAACATTTTTCTTCTCCAGAATACCTTAATGATTTTGAGAAAAAATTTCCTGTAAGTGCTTGTTGGAAGAAAAAAATTGCATGCAGCCCAAATGTAATAGAAAAAAAAAGAGCATCTAGAATGAAAAAAAATATCCTGCCCAGCAGATTGCTTGAAAAAAATTTCTTGATGACCACAAATCACCCACCCCAAAAGTTAAATGGTCGGCCCCTAATGGTTACTGCACTGGACTCTGGGTTGGGAGGTCTGGGTTTGAGCCCTGGCCAGGAACATTGTGTTGTGTTCTTGGACAAAACACTTTACCCTCACAGTGCCCCTCTCCACCCAAGAGTGTAAATTGGTACTGGTAAAATGTCAGGGAATCCTGATGAAGGGTAACTTTGTGATGGACTGACATCCCACCCAGAGGTAAGTAGTAATTTTTTTTTTGCATTCAACAAGGAACGTGTTCATAATGCAGTTGAAATCAACTTTTTCGGACTGTGTATTCATGGACACCAATTTGGTCCCCCCAAAAAAATTATTCAGGGGCGAATGACGTCATTTATATCAACCATGTGCTTTGTTTCTAGCAGGAGTTGTGTTTCACGTTTTGCCTCACATGTTGGTGTGCTTGCTTGGCCAAAATGGTTGAAAACTTCTCCCTAATCTCTGGCTATTACTAGTTTTATAGATCTATATATTTCTCCAAACCTTACCAGAAATAGATACAAGGTGAAAATTATAGTAAAAGATATAAACTTTTCAAGGAAAGAAAACTTACAATTATACAAAATTACACCAATTAAGTCACATTGTAGATAAGAAGGAGAGGAGAGGGGTATGTCTAGATAAACTAAATATTGTGCCCCCTAAATTACACCAGTATAACAAAAAAAACAAAAAAAAAAGAAAATTGTAATTTAAAAAGTAAAGGAAAACTTATAAAAAATTAATAGCTCAGTAAATTGTCAAAGACATGATGTTTCATTAGTATTGAGCAAGATACCAGCATAAAAAATAGTTTTATCTTGCTTCATGCTATGGAAACTAGGACGAGCTCCACCTGAATGAGCTACTTCACTCTGGTACAGACTTCATCTTTTATTCAAAGTCAGTATGCCAAGTCCCAGCAAATGGCTTGTAATCTTAAGTTGAAATTCCTTCATACACCTTTGCTCTTTGATGATATAGTAAGGAGGTGCGCACTGACTACAATCCGCAAACTGACCTGTTTTCTTCACAGAATCTCTCCATTTCCCAAGCAAAGTGACTTTCCATTTCACCTGGTCTGATGCTGTTGCCACACACAGGACAACATGGTGCTTGACTTGAAGATGATCTCTGTCTTCCTGAAGTTGATTAAAAAAAAAAGAAAAAAATCTTTTATGAACTTGGTTAGAAGAAAAGTGGCAATTGAGAAATGGAAGTGATCACGGATCACATTCATTTTCATTCACTCTGTTCTAAGTGATATAGAAAATTTGTGCTACCCTCTGAACCAATCGGATGCTTTCAGTTTTGTTATTTGTGGTCTTAGAAACTTCTTACAAGTTGCATATGTCCACACCCTACTAATTCAATTAAGTGCCCACTGACAGAGCTGAATAATGAAATGTTAGCAATTGCACGAGGTACACATGCACAAACACTGTTTTCTAGCAAAGGTGTTGATTTAACCAACAACTTCCTTACTAATACGAGGGTAAAAGCTGCAAAAACATGTGCTAATTGACTATTCTTCCATTGGCTATCCATCACATCCCAGTCTAGTAACACCTACATGTAGTCTGATAGAGATTGATTTAGGCTAATGAGACAAACATTGTACAACAGCCTTCCTAGGATCACAACAGCAGCAAAAAAAAGGACAGTGTGTGAAAGGGTGCTGTCTTAAAATCCAAAAAATTTTTTTTCTTCTTTTTTCTGTTAATGTGTTGCCTCACTGAAGAGCCCCCCACAATCACATAATAAACTTCTTTTCACCTCAACAACAGAAGAAACTCTCCTCATTTGCTGCTACATGTTCAAATTGCAGTACATAGAAAGCTGATGTTTCTGTTTTCTTAGACACATTGCAAATATGCTACAACACAGAGTTACTTTGACGCTATACTCCCTATCATTTTAGTATCTGCAGGGCTCCACACTTAACAGTAGCCAACTAGCCACAGACTAGTACAAATTCAGTTTTGGCTGGTGGTTTTTGATTTTCACTAGCCAGTTTGGCTAGTAAACAAACTGAAATTGTTGTAACATCTAAGTTGTCAACAGCCTCTTGGCTAGTGAGTTGAAAAGTTAGTTTCGAGCCCTGATCTGTATTCTCATACTCTTTTCTATACATTTCCTTTGGTACTGCTAAGGAGAATTTTTTAGACTATCAAAGCTTCTCACATTGGTGATCATTCAATTTATTTCCATCATCTTAGGTTTGCAGGGTTAGAATAGGAATAGTGAGAGCAAAACTTGGTGAGAAATTCAAAATCCTGAAAGTTGAAAATATACAGCAGAAGATAATGAACCCAGAAACATAACACTTGACAAAACAGAGCAGCTTAATATAAACAACATTCTCAAGAAGGAAGAACAGTAACCAAGGGATGTCAACTATGAAGCCTACCTTGTACAAAGGGAAGGAAAGTCAAAGGAAAACTTAATGCACTAACAATGTCTATTTCTACAGGAGCCCAAAACAAGTTTGACTACAAAAATTATTTATTACATGACAAGAACCACATGGTCTAAGAACTTCCTTTTGCAAACAAACACTAGGAAAGAAGGAACTTGGCATCTTCTGTAAGCACAGACCAGTCACTCAACACCTATTTTCACATCACAGAGTCAATATTCGCTGACATCGTAAAGACCCAGCCTAACAGTGTATGTTAATATTTGAGTATATTTTATGGCAAAAGCTAATAACAAGGGTAGTATTCTCCCTGGGAGATCTTATTTTACAAATTTTCTTCTCTCTGGTTTTATCATAAACTGTATGTAATTATACAGAACACCATTGTGTCAAAGGAGATGCTATGGAAACTAATTTTCTTTTCACCAAAAATTTCTTTTATCCCTCAAACAGGGCTTTACTCCTGCCCTGTAATACAAAACAACAATTTTGAGCACACAGCTTTGGCGAGGGTAAAACAAAAAATGAAAAGATTAGAAATGTAAAAAGATGATCGGCTTACACTGAAGAGCAACTTCTGCTTGTCCTAGTAATTATCACAAATTATTCCCATTATTGCAAAGTGTACACATGTGAAAAAACTCTTTGAGAATATCAATCCACAAAAAAACAATGGCTGGAATATTAGTTTTAAGAAATGCAGACAGTTTGGTGAGAATTCTGACGAGTGTTTTACATCCGGTGGGGTACACAATAAAAAAATTAAGATAGAATTTTCTAGAGAGCAGGCTTAAACTAAAAGACTACAACAATTGTCTTTGGCTGTTAGAAGAAACATTAAATGTTTTAATTAATTGAAACATAGAATAGAAGCTGCTCTCATTTAATACATCTACATGAAAAAAGAAAAATTTAAGAGGCTGTTTAAGTAAAAATTTAAACAAGAAAAAGACTCATTTAAACTAGATGCAAAATTAAAAAATACAAATGAAAGAGTACCGGGTGACTTGGCATCTAACCAAATAGTTCAAATTTCTCAGTTAAAATGAAAAATAAAATGTTCCACAAAGAATTGGTTGTGGACAACTGTTAACAAGAAGGGTACTGGCGAAACACTTTGTAGAGTCATTTAAATCTGATAATCCTTAACACTTTAGAAACAACAAGACTCTGGAAAATTAGCACTTCTTTCAAGTTAAATAAGAAAAATAAGGAACACAATAGAACAGACAGCATGAATAACTATTTAGCATGCAGGTGTAACTTGCAAATGGAGATGAAACTTATGTTATCAGTTAAACAAAACCACTTAACTTAGAGATGTTAAACTTGGGGTTTACAGTTTAGTTTTCTGTTGAGAAGCTAGTTTGCCTCTTTAGAGTCCTCTTGAAAAAATATAACACAGTACAATTTATTTGCTATAAAACAGGAGGATGAAAAGAGGGCCCTTTTCTATGCTATGGAAACGAGAAGAACTAACAAGCATTTAGCATTGTTATGCTAATGACCATCTGCTTTTTGAGTCTTGTTGGAGTATATTACAAATCATCTATTTCAAACATATCTCAATATTTACAATAAGCAAGAAAGGGCCGAATTTAATCACCAGTTTCACAGGAAATTTAATCACACCATTTTTCCCGACCTGCTTCCCTTCACACCAACACTCTATGAATCAACTCTATTGAAATAATTGAACAAAATTCAAATTACCACACATCTGGGAGGCAGTTTGAAAAGTGCATTTACAAATTAATAAGGAATCACTTTTCAGATCCCTGCAAGCTGCAAAATATATTACTTTTGGTGAAGATGAATTGATTACCAGCAAAAGCTGACATGTTTTCTTATTTTTGGCACCCAAGCAGGAATATTTTACCTTCTGCAGGTCCCCAAACACCTCTTAATTTTCCATTTCATTCATAAGCACCAGTTTTTTAAAAGAAAATAATGAACAAATAAAATGAACAGCTAACATCACAACAGTTTGAAAATGTTCAAAAAATGCCTTCAGGATTGATTTCTAAGAAATGGATTTAATGCAGGATTAAGTCATTCTTATTTTAATTTTCTGTTTTGGCTCAGCAATTTCTGGCAGTATTACACAAATTTATCAATAAATAACCTGCATTTATAGCACTTTTCATCATGAATTTTAAAACCCTTTGGCAAGGCTACTTTGCGACAGCAAAAATGCTGTGAATTTTCCTTACACCTCACGATTAAAAACACCAAAAACAAAACCTTCTAGAAGTTTTTGGCTGTCACTGCACAATAACCAGATTTAACAAAGCTAGCATCTAACCAGACAGTTTAATATGCCTCATGTTGTAGTAATACAATTTACAAACCAGACAAAAAATTAACTACAGGTAAACTCACCTTCTAAATAGAAGAGACCACAATGAAATTTAATTTCTTTATGATGTACTTGTAAAAAATTATGTAGGAAATCTTTTTTACCCACCTTTCAATTGCAATTCCCCATTGCTATCATTATCTTCAGCTTCACTACCCTTGCAGCACTCGATCTGATCAATGTGTTCTCTTTTGATGTTTACAGTCTCGATATTACTATTATCAGACTCATCATGCAAGCTGGCCCTTCTTATTGGGCTGGGGCTTTTTGGTTGCTCTCCAATCAGACGTGTTTCACCGTCCTTATCAGGCTTTCTTGGAGAAATCCTGTCCTTTAAACTCCTTTCTAAGTTTGCCTCTTTATCTAGTTCAGAGCTCTTGTACAAGCTATCAACATGGTGTTCTCGCTCCAACAGGCTTCGTGGATGTTGTAAATGATGAAAAGGGAAAGCATGTTCGGGTGGCACAACTCTGCGGAAAGCACCAGTGCCATTAAATACAGCAGTGGGCCCACTTGTTTTGTGGAGAAGCCCTCCTCCTAAGTGGTGATGCATTTGAATAAAATGTGGTCCAAATTCGTGAGGCATTCTTTCAGTGTAATGCTCTGAGCCAGGGTAGAGAGCAAGATGAGAAGACCGATGCTGGAAATGGGTCGAATTCAATACCATTCTGTGCACAGCTTCACCATCAATATAGCGGTTTGATGGTGATGAGTAGATTGCGTGATAGTCATTCATTGGTCCAGGGGAAGAGGCAGTGGAACGAGCAGCCTCTGCAGTTGATGCCAGTACCATAAGGGCAGGAGACGTCAATGGATTTGGAATATATGCCGGCCCACTAAGCTTCTCCATGGGAGGGCTGTCTAGCAATTTACAAAATAAAAAATTTTATAACACCATTCTTATATCAAAGTATGAAGCTACAACAGAGTTGGAAATATGTGGATTTCCTAGTTTTAATAATTGGGAAGGTTAATGTTCCAGACTTAAACAAGTGGATAGTTTTTTTTAAAAAAAGACAGATTCTACTTCAAAGTACAAAACTTCAGCTGTTAAATGGTTTCAACTGAATTATCACTTTTCTCGACAAATAAGACCACAATTTGTAAGGCTAGCCACTTTTAAGAAAATATATTAACAGCAAATAAACACCAAAACCTCACAACAAAAGTTTACTTCGTACATCAGCATGAGTTTGTTAACCAGACATCGTCTGCGGTCACACGGCTCCCAGCTTCGCACGTTGAAAATGTTTAAGCTTCTCTCAGCTAAGCAAGCTTTCGAAATGACAAAATATCAATCTTTCCTGAATCTTCCGGCATTAGTGAATTCCAATTTTCTGGGAGAGGCCGATTTGGTGTTTGAGCAGCCACTTGCAGGGCCACAGATAATAAAATCCTGATTTGCACACTCGGATCGAGTAAGTTTACCAATATCGAAAATTGCTAATAAAACGAAGAGCTTTGTAAACCACTTAGGTCGATCGGAGATGTCTATCGACTGCAGTAGTAGAACAAGATTAGTTGGCGATAAAAAATAGTCCTTCCACAGCCAAGAAGAAGTAATTGCAGAGGTTCAAGTGGCAGGTTGAACTACGTTCACCAAAAGATGCGGTAGATTCGAAATAGATACAACGCTTCCCTCCGATGAAAGAACAGTAAACTAACCCTTACAGCTAGAGCAGTCGGTTTTTATTTTGAACCTATTGAGCATGCGTACTAAGCAGTTACATCTCGTTTCCATGTTAGCAGGGTGGAAGTCAATAAATCCTGATAAAGACTTCTCTCCCGGCGCAAATTTTGGCAAAGAACATAAACAAAATAGGATCAATTTAGATATTTTCAATAGAACCTGCTGGCTGGCTTCTTAAACTAACAGTCCACGGTGATATTTTCCAATTCACATAAACATCCGGACTACAAAGTTGAAGTTTAATAAAAAAAAATCTTTGTTAAAACACCTCAGGGAAATTGACTTATTTCGCATCATTTGCGATTCAGTGGCAAAAAAAATTATTCAACACTACAAGCGGGTATTTGCTTACCGAAGAATTAATTTTCAAATTTAGCGAAGTATGGACAATAAACACTTAGCCAAAAGGAACGCAAATTAGGTTTTTCAAGAAAACTTCTTGTGGCAAAGAAAAGGCTTTATAATTCGTTTAAGTTCTACAAACCTCGACTGAACGCCCTAAACAAATGCTAAGCAAATGGTATTGAAGAAGTGATAACAAAGTTATTTTTAATGAACAAAACTGGTGAAAAAATACTTTGTTTGAGGTGTTCTTGCTATCTAATTTTTACCAATTCACGCGCTCTAGCTAGCTTCTCCGCCGAAAGCAATTAGCCAAATCTTGTCGCGTTTTCCGGCAGTTAAACCGAAACTCTCTATATCAATTAGTTCCCTGGTGTTTGGTAGAAGTTTCCGTCTCTAAATATTTATTAAATGAAGAGTTCAGTTTGTCAGAGAACAGGATATGAGATCGCAAAACGATCAAAGCCTCTCGCGGGCATATTGTGCTCGGGGGCCTACAATCTTTAACTTAATTTAAGTCGGCAGAAATTTTGTAAAGTAAAGTATTCACAAAATGATACATAGTTGTTGCTTTTTTTTTTTCTTAAGCCAGTGTTCTTTGGAGATGTTTCGGTGAGTTAAAAACAGAGCCGCTTCTCTAATTTGACAATTAAACATTTCAAGTTCCTGTCTTTTATCAGACCAGACATATTGCTCAATTCGCAATATATAATTTCAACGTGTCTATTATACAAAAGCGACCTCATTCGGCGAGCAGCGACAGCAAAAATTCAAAAAGTAAAGAATCGTATCACATTTTTCTCTTGGTTAAAGATCCTGTCGCGCTTCTTTTGAAAGCTTATTTTTCATTTTTGAATAGCAAAAGAGCATTTTAAAGTTTCGCCAAAACTTTTCAGGAAAAATTGACGAAATGGATTTTACTTTATTTACGACGCGCGCGCTTAATTCAGTTGAGATGAATAAAAAATCAAACATCGACTGTACTTTAAGTGCCCGTTTAAATGTTAAAATTATAATAAGGGAAGGAACAGAAGCGCAGCTTGACCAATTTCTATGCTAATTAAAGTTATTTAAACTGAGAATATACTTAACAAGAGATTTTTCCTTATTGAAAAAAACATTTGCAAGGAAACCCTTCGTTTGCGAGACCCCTCACAGGGTAAAAATTTATGAAATGCTACTTAGTTGTTTATCGACTCTGAACTTCTTTGAAAAGAGGCAATGATTTGAAAAATGGACTCCAAAGTGCTTTCGCTTAGCAGAAGATTTAACGATGAATTAGGAAGAAACTCTTCCGAATCGTCCGCCCGCATTCAAGTAATGAGACTTAGAGAAAATGCGTTAGGAAAATTATTTTTGACACCTTTTTAAGGAGATGTGTATTTTTGGAAGCGTCAAGCGCATCGGAATAAGAATTGATAATGTTCTTCGCCTGAACAAAACACGATTCTTTTGACAAAATAGTTATTGTTGAATTGTGCAGTGCATATTAAAAACTAAACTTCCGTAAAAGTGGAAAGTATCGTTGCCCACGCAAAGGAAAATTTGCGTCGCGTTGTTCTAAGATACATCGTGTAAACACACAGTTGGAAAGAAGTTGCACTGGACTGTGACACGAAATTAACTAGTTTAAAAATCGGAAGGAAGCCTTTTTAACAATACAGAAGCGTCGTGCAGCGAATTCGGGGTCCATTTTGGCATCTTTCACTTAAAAGTATTCGCCAGTAAATTTCAATTTTTCCTGCCGACGGCTAGTTTTAATTCAGAAATTGAAAAATGAGAACTAATTACACGCTGATGGTAACAGAGTTTGAAAACGTACGGACCATTTAGCTACTTTGGCGCAATTTAACATCAACTAAACTCTTTTAAGACAAATTTAAATTTTCCAGCTGCCATAGATGTTTTTGTTCGGCTGAAATGATTGTATTATCATGGTTAATAAAGCAAAATTAATCAAAGGTACATGCCCTTTGTTTGCATTATCAAAACACTGCCTATTGGAAAACTAACCCACTTTTTCAGTTAACTCTAATAGGTTCTCTGTACAAATAAGACACTTGCATAACAACCGTTCCAATTTACAAATTTTATAGTAAATTTGGCGTGTTAAATTCCTGTTTACAAAGTTAGCATACAGTGGATCATATTCATTTCTTTCCCTCTGGCCACACCGCGAGAATTAGATCGAAAAGAAGGCGGCTCAATTTTGAGGAAAGAAATTAAATTGAATCATTTTCGCCTGGGCAGAAGTCTGCAAAAGTGATAAACTGCTTTCGCGACACACCTGTCATCGCAACTTTCAACACGCAACTCATTTACAATTCTAATATAAATCTGTTGTACCTTCTTTTCGGCTTAAGTTAAGTCATTTTCGGTGCCGCGAACTGAATTTTTTTCTCAAAAAAATGATTGTATCCTTGGATTAAAATCATCGGTCCTTTCCTCGGTGAAGAAAGGTAATCGATAGTTTTTGTTAAAATATCTGCTTAGTAAACGTAGCGCTGCAATTAGGAAAGTATCTGCAGTTTCAATTTTCTATCTAGCAATGTGAGTTTAAATCGATGGCAGTTCTACATAAAAGTAACCAATTAGGAAAAACGAAGTAAACTCCGTTTGAAAGTTACCATCTCATAAACTGTTATTATGCCGGCTTAACAGCCTCCGAATAGGCTTTTTGAAGCTGTACTCACATTCAAAGAGATAAAGTTATTAAGTGTTTTCCGCAAACCTGTTTTAGTTCAATAAATGCCGAACCAGTCAGCTCAAGACAAAGACTGAACTAGAGAGAGGGGACTATCCGACAGCAGAAGAGAAAACTGCCTTACATAAGAATATTAACCCGGCGAGGATATCGCGAGCTGTCGGCTTAATTTCATAAACAAGTGGCTTGTTTGGGTTAAAGCAGGAAAACCTTTTTTATGTAGAGATACCAGGGAATTTTTTTCATAATCCGTGCGCTTTTAATCCATCGCCCCTTAATTGCCACGAGCGAAGAAAATAAAACTCTACTTTCAGTGAAAACAACTGAAATTAATCTCAAGGACCAAAGCTTCCTCGCGAAAGAGTGAACCTGATAATCTCGAATCTCGGACGTCTTGTTCGCCGAAATTTAATAAAAAAAATTTATTAACCGCCCTCAGTTAAAAATCGATTGGGAATATCATCGCTGAGTTCTTTGAAGTGTAAATACTCGTTTATGCAAATTACTAACGGTATCTTGCCTGTAAGCAGTATAATTACCTTCAATCTAAGAAAGCCATGTGGCGTTAAATAGATATGACTAGCCCAGGTCTCATCACGGCATTGAACCAGCGCACTCTCTAACTGCATTGGAGTTACTTAACAAAATCATATATAGTGAGACGCAACTTTGTGAAATTTCGTGTAGTCACTGCTCGCGATTATTTTTAAAGAAAAAATGTAGAAGATAAACGGCAACAAGAAACAGTTTTTGGCCGGAAGGCATCTACAAATGTGGATCAACAAAAAACGGCGAGGGAAAATTTGAGTATTGCTGTAACAATACAAGTAGTGCTTAAATTAAGAACCATGAGTTCTGCTTTCCAAGGAACTCGCTCTTTTCGAGAGAAAAATAATAAAGAGCTTAAACTATATCAGTGTTGCTTTTAGGGATTATAGTTTTTGTAGCGATTGATGCTCAAAAAGCTGCGTTTTCTGTTATCAGAGATAGAATTTACTTAAGTGCATGGGTAAATTAGCTAGAAAGCCCTGAGCAAAATAAGCAAAAATGAAACGACTCTTTTGATGTTAACCGACCCAACTTTGATTAAATTTTAAGCTTTTATGGACTGGACTTACGAGAAAGGTGAACAAACGAGTGCGCATAAATATTTGTACTAGAAATCAGACTAAGAAATAAAGGAAAATGTTGGAAATATTTAGGGTCAAATTTAAAACAAATGTAACCGAAAGTTAATGCAACTGACGCGATCGGAATATAGAAGGGTGATTTTCCGCGCGAAATTCCTCAAAAATCCACCGGGCAAAAAAAATTCAAATAATTGCAATAATCACTTGAGTAATTCGTGACTTTTGCTCAGCAATCGAGTCAATTGTAGCTGCAATCGGTTTTGTTTTAATCTTTATTCAAGGTGTCAAAAGATACGCTTTGGAAAAGAAGTTCGCGCTTTCATTCGAAATGCGCGATATTTGCCTCGCCTAAATAATGTTTGTTTTCTCGAAGGTCATTTAATTATCTTCTTCAGCTTAAACACCTCTTACTTAGAAGATGAATACAATACCAAGCTCAATGATAGCGAGCTATCCTGCAAAACTACAGTTTCCTTCGGGTCATACAACTTCGGAGTACGAGGTTAAAATATATTGAGTGAGAGGAATTCATTAAATTTAAAGAGTGTGAAACCTACAAAATTAGCTGCGGTGAAAAAGGGAAGTTTTCCTTGAAAGTATATTCCCTCTGGTCTAGAAGGGTTTCAAAAGGATAATAATAAAAAAAAAATATTATTCCATGTATCTTCATTGAAGATATGAAATTTCGCGGAAAAATTGCGGAGTTATAATCTTGAAAAGGTGCATAATAACGCGGCACACAAAGACTGGTCAAAATACCAACTGTTCATTTTGTCACTCCGCCAGCTCAAGATCGATGACAGTTTTCATCTTTAGCGTGGCTTAAATTCAATCTTACAGGGATTCGAGCCTCTTCATAAACTCTCGACTCACCTTTGTGATAGCATATGAACCTCGTTGTCTTTATAAAAATAATTATTGCTCGCTCGTCTTCAGGCCAATGTTACGAGTAGGAAGCGTCAGTCTTGCGTGTGTTAGGTATTATTTAACAGTCGCGCTACCCAGGCAACGTAAGATATGTCATTTAACATTTTTGTGGCGGGCTATAAATCAGTTATTACGTATAGCGAATTAAACAAAAGGTACTATTTATTACCGGTCAAAAAAATAGGTATCTTGGCTAGATTGAACCATAAAATCATAGCTTGAATTGAAGAGTTAGATATTTAAAAAAAAGATTGCAAAAGCGTTTATTGGATCTGCTCGGCACGAAAGTTGTCATGACTTGGAAATTCGTTTTTAAAAATTCGCTGCTTTGCCGTGAATCGGACTGAATGATATAAATAGCAAATATAAGTTTTCCAACGATTTTAATTCTTAGTGAGAGAGTCTTCAGCTTTGCACTTTCGAGCGATAATTGAATTAAAGGCCGTTCTTCTTCTTCTTCTTCGTGTAGACGTCGCTAATCGCTGATCAATGGCATGGTAGAAATTTGCTAGCAAAGATCTTTAACCGTTCGTCAACACAATCTTATCTCGCACATCTATAATTTCTTACAGCAGGGCAGACTTCTCATGGTACTAGATGGTTTGAAATGAAATAATACCTAAAAATTTGATGAGTGAAATTCATAATTATATATAAAATGAGGGACATTACAATTGCTCTGCTACTGGCTACTTCTGACGAACATTAAATAATTGCGATGACCTAAGTAATGTGAAATGGTCAAAAACTATATTCACGGCATAGGCGCTTTTAATTTAAAGAATTGACTGGTTCAGTTCGTTTATTAAAAAAATCTCACTGGCAAAGCGAAAACTGAGTGAAATTCTGGTCATTTTTTAAACATACCACATGAATGAATGGAAAGGTTTTAGAAATGACTAAAACAAACACTTTACTGGAATTTGAATGAGATGTGTTTATTAAACTTGACAATTACTGATAAAAATGTTTGTGAGTTAAGGGATCGACTGGGAAAAATCTTCGTTAAGGCGAATTTGTGAAGACACAGGTCCTTATAGGTATACCTGTTTGTGCCCCTTTCGGACTGCTTCATTTGAAATTGAACCGAGTTAACAGTTTAGATTATGCGAGGAAGGCATATCGGCGCAGATGTGAAGAACAATGCGTGCGAATTCACTTTGTTTAAACTGAGGATTTTTCACGGAAAAAGATAACTTGACGCTTATACCCTCACTCAGTATGCCAACGAAATCTGTTGAAGCCAGTGGCTCTTACCTATGCGAAAAAATGAAGGCTCGCAAACTCTTAGCCTGTTTTCTTCATCATTTTCATCTCCTACGGATGATTTGAACTGATTCAAAGCCATATTTTCGACTTCGCTGTCCTCCTTATGCATTCTGCTTTCCCCAATGTTTTCAGGTCAGGTTCCGAAACCCGAAGTTTGAGCTTAGAAAAAGGAAAACATCAGCCAAATAGTGGTATCGCTGCCGGAACGTCCCACCGCCGGCCGCCATGTTTGGCTGTTTTCTTCTATAGTACTGCTCAAGAGTTTACAAGGTGCTGGGACCTTACCAGAGCATCGTGGACTTCGCTATCTTTCAGTTAGGAAAATGTGTGCAGTGGGCACAAGGAAGACCTTAAAAAAGCCTTTAAATATAAACAGAAAATATATGGCGCTGGGATGATCCTCTTTCTGGGATCTTCCTGTGTTCCTTATGAACTAGGATCCTCATCCCAGGTTATTTGTGAAAAACTAACCTTCATAAAAGGCCGCGAGAGTCCATGAATACCAAAAAAAAAAAAAAAACTAGTAAATATTACTGATTCTAGCAGTGTACGGGTGACTTGCCACATACGAAGCGAGCTTATGTTATACCCCAGCTCGCCAAAGGATCTCTGTAGCTAAATTTGCCCAATAGAGCAGCTACTACAAAACCCCAGCAGGGGTTTCAAGAAAGGTTTCAAGGGTTTCAAGGGTTTCAAGAAAAACCGGCTATATTTACTGTCGGTCTAGTACCTTGGCTTGTAAGACCTCCCACTGCCATCTGTTTATAGCCTGTGAGCAGGTTCTCTCTTGTTTGGGCTTCCCTTTACTGGGCACAATCACCTATTACACATCGGTAGCTGAGCTTAAGAAAAAGGTTGTTGTCACAGACCTCGATCGTTGGGTTTCGGATCCTCAATTTTTTTTTCTGTCTATGTGCAAGAAAAGTTTTCAACATCTTTTTTCATTCGAATATTTTGAAGCTGTTGTTCAGTTTCTTCATTTAATTTTTTAGTGAAACCGCACGAATGAGACTTTTTAATGAGGCAATAGTTAGTGTTTAAGTAATTAAATAATTTCCTTTCAACTGAGCAGTGTGTGTTTGCGGTCGTTCCTAATTCCATTTTACTAAAGCTGCATCTGTTTTTAACGTAAACGCATTTTGTAATTCGTTAGGTCAGTTGCACGAGAAGATTACTTTGATAAGCGTAAACCGCTGTACTGCAGCTGAGTTTATGAAAAGAAGAATCTTCAGTCAATTGCCTGAAATATTGGCAAATCCCTGCAGTGAATTTGAAAGTTATCATAAAGAACAAGGAGATCTTTACAGCAACTTATTCGTTTTTTGGAAATCAACGCTTTCGCACAGTTGTTTACAGTAAAGTCATTTAAAACTTTAACACTTTTGACATTTCACGGCTGACGATTTTCAGCTTAATAAAAGTATAAAAAACTTTTCACTCACTTTATTGAAATCCCGGAATTATTTTATAGCAGGCTTGTGAGTACTAGGTGTTCAAAAAGAGCAAAGTATTTCAATAACGTACCGCTGCTCAATGCTTAAACAATAACTCTTCTTTTTTCAGTAAACTGTCAATTACCTTCGATTCCGGAAGCCGATTTGGCTCAACTTTACAGTATAATTGATTAACTGTCCACTTAGTTAAAGATTTTGCTGGCTTTTAGTAAGAGCGTCTGAATTTGCCTCAAGCCATATGGCCTTTAATTGAACATGTTTAAAACAAAGCGACTTAAATTTTATCGTCACATGTTACGCGATTAGGTAGGAAGTAAAATTTTATCTCTTTCAAGTATAAAAAAATGATGAAATAAGTGTTAACAGATGTTTCACAGCTCTTACCTTCTAAACATTGCCAAGTTCTTTTTTTTTTTTCGTAGGCGGTTTTAACTGATTCATCTAACTTCGTTATTCGTTTGCTGTTCATTTGAGCGGTTTAGCATTTGGCCTGAAGCAAAATCCTAAATTAAAGATAATCGAAACGAAGCAGAATTTTGTCTTCGAGTTCTATAGGTTTTTTCAAACGATTTTAAGCCACACCCGTTTCAGAACCACTTCACAGAAATGCGTTTACAAGTAGTGTACAGAGGAAACTTTGGCTTCTTTAGAGATACAGTTATAGCAGTTACTCCGAGACATTTTAACCTCAGACATAGTTCTCACCAATCAAATATTTATTCTTAAAGCGATTTAAGCTATTTCATTAAAACCACTTATTCTATTTTTTCCTGCATAACCTTAAGCCAAACTCTTACAGAACAACAAAAACATAGCCATATTTTGAGTTACTTTGTTCTTGTACTTCACTATCAGTCCTAAGAAAACTAATCTTTGTTAATACACGTTATAGTTGGAACTTCTTATCAAGCGAGTATATGCTTCTATGAAAATATTATAGGTTGAGTTATTCAGTATTTTTTGGGATCTGTAAATTTATATTCAAACTTGAAGCACGATCCAATTTTTAAAAACTCTATTTCATTTTGTGGGTGTTGTAAAGTATTTCTATCAAATCCATTTAGCTAAGTAATTCGTAGGTTGTTTTGAAACAAAGAGAATTATAGAAATTGTTAAAAAAGTTGTTTTCAAATGATAAAAGTCAGCAAAAATATTACACTTCAGTTCAAACTCTTTCATCTTATGGGCGAAGGTTAGGGTTTTCAAATTGCTTAATTCAAGTTCGTCAAGTCCATTTCAATCAGTTTTCCGTGAAAAGTAAACGAGAGGTATAGTCGGATGGCCTTGGGGAAAATTCTAACTAGATAAATGAAAAAAAAGTGAAAAATTTTCCTTTATTTTTGCTGCAGTTTGAGTCTTATTAAAACCGATCTTTTGAAAAACTATTACCCGAGGACATTTTACTCTTACGCTTGTTCGGCAAGTGCGACTGTACTTTTACCTCATCAATTTTCTCATGATACCTCTAAACAAAGGGATAAGCATTTGTGAAATGAGCGCTTCGTTTCCATTCACTTGAAGGGAAAAGGGAATTCAGTTGAAAAGCGAATCAACACACGTTTAGGAGATGTTTAGGTTAGGTCAGATTCTTTCGGACTTCATCACAAACCAAAATCTCCTCGAGGATTAAGAAAATCAGTGAATTCTTTGAGGATCAATGTTACTAGAAGTTAACATACCTTTGGGATGAAGTCTTTTAGTATACTTTACCTAACAGCACGGAACCAACTGAAACAACTCAGTCAAAGCAAAACTCACCTCTTTTGAAACTTCTAAACTCAAAACAAATAATATCGAGCTTAATTATTTACAGAAAGTACTACTGCAAATAGCAATTTCCACATAAGACCTTATTTTGTGTACCGTCAACTTTCTGCCCATTTAATGTTTACACTGAACTATCAAACAAAGTCAAATGAAAATAAAAATGCATTTTGAATACAGAGGACGTAATTGAGAGAAATTTGGCAAAAGAACAAACATCCAAGTTTGTTGTTTACATTGTCAGTTTTCAACTAACGCCAGTCATTTATGGATAGCGACTTCAAGGATATTTTCCGAACGCGTTCAAACTTTACACATCCGATTCCAAAATTAAATATTGAAACAGTTTTGCAAACCGGAGGAAAGTAAAACTGTAAAATAAACATGGAAAAAGAAATACGAACATGATTAGAAGGTTTTGCATTTGCTCACAGCACTCTGTAACTTTGTTTTAGTTGAAGGAAATATCTAACACTGCGACAGAAAATGGCGGAGTTTTCAGCGGGAGGAAACATTCCAGTTAGCTTGAATTTTAACAAAAAAATTCAATTGCTTGAAAACGAACTTGAGGCAAAACTTTCTACTATGTTAAGATAGAATTTGAGCAAAACAAAGTTCGCCAAGCTGCGTGGAGGCTAGAAATGGAAAGCAAAAAGTACCAACTAAAACTGTTTAGAAAATTCATAAAAACACGTAGATAAACTCACGCTCTTACCAACGATTTCACCCCATTAGGCTTTGATTGTCTCGAGAAAATATTTTTGTTAAAATCATGGAGGTAAATAAATTGGTAAATTACATATAAAATGAAGTCATTTACATGATTAAGGAACTGTAATTACCCCCAGACACGCGAACGCGAGCAAATTTGAGGATTTTTTTTACACAGGATTCCCCATTTCTTCTCTCCCTGCCTGGTTTGAGCTATACCGACTTGAAATTTCTAGTGCGTACTATTTTTTAATTTTTTTCCCTCTAATTTCGGTCACCACTTTGCACAATAAAGGTATAATTCTATAGGGAACACGACGTTGCCAGGAATATTACGGTACGATGGTCTTCGAAATTTCACGAATCTCGTAATATAACAAACTTTCCCTTCCAAGAATATCGGGCAAAAGTTGTTCCTTCTGCCCAAGACAATGTCCACCAAAATCGATTTTTATGGAATGGAAAAATGTTATTGATGATACATCTATTTTATGGGAATCTCCTCAGTATGAACCATCACCTTGGTATAACTTTTTTTTCTTTTTGAACACTTTACATCTGAACATTAGAATTCATTTTCTTCATACTGTTCTTTTATACATTTACTGACGCGCTTACTAGGAGAATTTGTTCAACATTCAAGAACTTATTTAGTTGGTGATCATTTTTTTTATTCTCGTGACCTAAACGTTTGATTCAGGGGTAACCTCGTTCCCAGAGTATTTTCCCATAGTTGGGGGTTAGTTGGAAAAGGCCCTGGGAACGAGGTTGATTCAGGGGTGATATTGTAAGGAAAAATTAGATGCTATCACCTTGGGCTTTAAGGGTTAACCCGAATAATGACTAATATGCGTAAGGCCATGTAATTTCTCCCTTCATAATGATAATGACAATAACATTGCTTATGGTGATAATAATGATTATCATACTCAAACTCGTTCCCAAGTTCTCTCCTCTTACCTTCCTTTGGAGCCAGAGCTGAGAGAAAGAGGTTCTCGCTGTCTCGCTCCAAAGAAAGGGAAGAGGAGAGTAGGCCTAGCCACAAATTTCCGATGAATCCCAAAAAAGTTGCCGATAAAAGTGTCTAAAAGTTGCCAAAAAGTTGCTGAATTTCAAAAAGTTGCCGAAAAGTTGCCAAAATTTTTCTGCTTTTCGTACCTTTTTTGGGTGTTAAAGATTAAAAATTCGCACACTGCTTCTTATCAAAACTTTATTTGTCAAAGTCCAATGATAATATCAGAGGTTGTTTCCATTTAACTTGATCATCAGTCACTGTAATTGTTCGCCATCTTGAAAATCGTGCAACGTGATACCGCTGACCTCGTGATAAGGCATCACAAAAATCAACCCCCTGGGGAGGGGCCCTAGTTATTGTATTTTAGAATAAATTGAATAAATGTCTATCGAAAACTGACCAATGTGGTTCAAAACGTGAAGAAAGTGGCTTCAAAAAACCTCAAAAAGCTCAAAGTTGCCGAAAATTCTAAAAGTTCCCGAAAATCTCAAAAGTTGCCGAAAAGTTGCCGAAAAGTTGCCGAGCAACTTGTGGCTAAGCCTAGAGGAGAGACCCTGGGAACGAGATTGAATCATCATTATTAATTAATGATGTTAACAACTTAAAATCAAGGTGCGTTTGTCGCGGACTTGGTCTTCCGATCAGCCCTACTGTTTTTGTCTCAGTGTCTCCGCACCCCACTAGTGCCATCACTAGGCGGAGTAACACTCCGGAATTCATCGTTCAAGTTACTATGTCAAATCGATTCAAGGCTTTTCTTCTGCGACGAGCGAAATCGGCGTCAACGCGGAGGAAACCACAAAATTTTAAAAAAATACATGGTAACATACCAAAAACTTAACCAAGTAGAAATTGGACCTTTCGCTTGCAATACCAACACAGACAACTATCGTACGCAACAGCTAAAATTTTAATCATAAAAATAGCGTTCTCTCTATTCATGCATAAACATTTGCAGATGAAAACCCCTATGCAGGATATTGTCCTCCATAAATTCGTTTTCATATCAAGAAAATTGTCACAATAAGACGCAAACATTTGGTGAACGACAGATTTCCTCCAGCTCCAGAATTTTTTCAACTCCAACGAGAAAAGCTAAGCTTTTTTAATGAACATGGATCTCATCAAAAAGAAATGAATCTTAAACTCCTTTCGACGGTTTAAGAGTCATTTCTGAAGAAGAGCGCTAGGAGAAGAAGAGCGCTAGGAGAATTCGAGCCCTGATCAGCAGAAAAATTAATTTTAAAGCTAAACAAGTTCTCCTTCAACCCTTTAACTCCCAGAAGTGATTAACTTGTAACTTCTCCCTTTAATATCCATACACTATGCAGCAAACAAGTAATGAGAACACACAAACTTATCAGGCAGAAGTAATCTTGATCGACAGAGCTGAATAACGTCTACGCATGCGCTAGGTTTTGCCGCGGAGACACGGATTTTGAGTCGTTCGCATGGTTGATTTCCCATCCTGTTCCTTCGCGGCGTCGATTTCCTTGCCGCTTTTCATTTACAGAACAACCTCCAAAAATTTGGTACACCCCCTCAAAATTTTCAAAAATTAATTTTCTCCTTTAAACCTTTGGAAATAAGAAAGTGCCTTCGACGAAAATAGAGTTCCTCGGTTTTAAAGGTCAGCCCTTATTATTTTCCGCTAATTTCGCTAAATTTTAGACCTAGGACACTGGAGCCCGCGTTGTTGACCGCATACCCGCTGACATAGCATTTCATTATTCAGCTCTGTAATCTTGATCTTACTCCAAATTCTCGCAGGTAGTTTACAAAGAAATGTGTAGCGGCTAGAAGGGAGAATAAACAGTCAGCTCTTGGCAGTTCTAGGGTCAGAAAATGTACGCTGACCAGCAAGGTTCATCATAGGCTATCGAACATAAAATAGTCTCGATTCACGACCAAATTCTCCTAACACTGAAGCAAACTTTGAAATCCAGTAAGGAAAATTGTTGCTTACTTATCGCGAAGAGTGGACGCATATCTTCCTTTTGCTACTGCATTATATCGGAAGAGGAGGCTGCACAAGTTAGCCAACCCTTTCACTCAAACCTAACGGTCTATAAGAAGTTTTTTTTTTTTTACTTTGTCTTCCAGCATAAAAAACAAGCACCGTCTCAACATTTACTTCCAAACCGGCGGCGAGCATTCAAGAGAACAGTTCCACTTTCCCTTTAGAACTATTTATCACCTACATTACCAGAAAGTTCTCCTTGGTTGCGTTAATAGATTATCAACAAACTAAGGTCTTATCGTCACACCTGAAAGTCCGAACCACCTTCTGTTGCATGCGCGCGAATAAAAGCTTGTAATTAACTTCTAATATAATAATAATAATAATAATAATAATAAAATCTGCTCTCATCTGTTTCCTAAGTTGTTCGTTTTTTATCAAGTGAAAGGGTTCACTAGCTAAGAAAAGCCGTTACAAAGCTTAGAAAAGGAAAAACAACGCAAAGAAAAATTAAACTGTTCAGAGAAAGACGAGGATTTAACCCTGAACCTCACAGTACTTCAATTAAAACCACTAACAATACACTACCTGAAAAAAGGCAGTATTCCGGAAACGTTCGAGAACGGCCGGCTGCTTTCCGACTGCTTATGTCGAATATCACACGAGTGAACACGACAACTTCACGCAAAGGCGCGTGAACTAGTCCACGATAAGTCATTGTTGCTTAGCAACACCTCTTCAGTAAAACCCAGCTCAGCTAGATTGCATGCAAATCAATTGTTACCCCGAGAAATCCTGACTTTGTAAACAGTTCTTAAAATGAGATAAAACCGACCAAAAGAAAATGAGAAATATATGACATTCCGAAACCACAAAACACCCCGTAGTTTCGTAAAAACCTTAAAAAGTCCATCACTGATGTATAAAACTTTGAACACCTTTTAACCCCCAAAGCACAACAAACTGTTTTCCCCAAACATACCCGCTGAGAAATCAATTTCCTAAGATAAATAGATAAATGTTGACCCTAACAATGGGTCATTTTACAGTCCTGTACTCGGTCGCCAAGCCTTTGATTTGGAGTGAGGCTGAAGGTAACCTTGTTGCGATAGAGACCAGTATCTAGAGCACAAGAACAAAGAAATTTATATTTGAATAGCAGCAACGTCTGTATCAAAACAAGATCACCCTTAGCCTCACTTCTGTTCAAAGGCTTGGCAACCAAGCACACAACTGTAAAATGGACTATTCCATACCTATCATAAATTTATACATACATTTGCAGTATAAATAATCAAATGAAATCCCAATATACTAGTAGTGATTCTCTATCTATAGACATTACTTCCATTATTTGCATTACTTGGATGGTTGAACGACGGAGGCAACGGATTCTGACACTGCATTGGGGCGTAACTGGTCCGCCACTGAGGGAACAGTCCCCCGGGTGCTGTGCTGTATCCGGGCCCGACACGATGCGCTTCCCCAGGGAAGTATTGCGGAATGGTCACCGGATACTGTGAGTGACCTGTGGGAAAGTTAAGTGGACCGGGTGGGAGAGAAAAACCAGGAAGAGCATAGCCTGGTATTCCTTGCGGCGAGTACTGGCTCTCATAAGCCTGGTAATGAGAAGGAGTTGGAGGCAGTTGCGGAGTGGATGGGACGCTTTTTAACTGCTGCATGCTGCTGACTGTGTCATGGAGATTGACCAGAGGAGGACGAACTTCACTCCGTGGGTTACCTCCTTTCGGCTTCTTCCTCTCCACTGGACTCTTTCCATTGCTGGGGCGTTTCTTGTTAGTGGCACTCACGTCATTACTCTTCGAAGTAGGCCCGTTTATTTGCGAAACGTTATTCGCTGATATTTCTTGACTTGGCTCTGATAGAGCGCGACTAGACTGGTTCCGAGAGGACTCTGTACTTGTTTCTGCGTTAACAGGACTTGGTGTACCGCTGACCGGGCTACTGCTGTGGGCGGAGTTGTCGTCACTTTCGGTGTGTGTCCCACAAGAACTTGTGCTGTCGCTGTCATACTGAACGAGTAAACTCAAAGCCCCTTTTGCCTTGTTCTGACCTTTCTTTTCCTTGCGTTTGCGTTTCTTTTTGGGAGGTTCTGAAGGCTGGTCAACCGACTGGTCAGGCTTCTGGGACACTTGAGGACTGAAGAACAAAATGAGAAATGATATCATTCGATGGATGTCCTCCCTTTTCATCTGCCGAGAGCCAAACACGTGTAAACATAAGCTCAATAATTAAGTATCTCCTTAAAATAATTAGTGATCCTCCAAATTCGGTCTAGAAAGCTTTTTTGAGCCAATTCAAGACAGAGCACACTAAAGACTCATTTGAATCAGCTGAGCTAACCAAAGTAAGACTAAACCGTTCGGTTTTAAACACTCTATTCCTCGTTTTTACCTGTTTTTATCAGTGACTTCCGTTGCTCTCGTAGCTTCACCTTCTTTTGCAAGAGAAAACACGCTTCCAAATGATGGCAGCGACACTCCCAGAGGAGACTGCATCATCAGAGACGGTACTACGGGGATTGGGCTACGAGCAGAACAGGGATTGCTGTCTACTAACACAGGCGCTTGTCCATCCAACACCGCCGACCCCGCCTTAGAAACAGACGACGAAATTGATGGAGACTGGGGAAGAGATTCGTGCGCCATAAGGCTGCTGACCTCTGTGTCGGGGCTCACGGACTTCGGTACCTGAGGCACGGGAGAACTGCGCTTCCTGCTTGACAAAGAAGTGGAGCTCGTTTCCTTCTTAGGACTAGGTCGCTTTCCGCTAGGGAGAGGAATCATGTCTAGGGGAATGTCAGGGATGATGGCAGTGTCTTGATTTTGAGTCGAGGATGATTCACGTTCCTGCCCTGGGCCGACACTCGATGACACGGAAGAGGACACTTCATCGGACACACTTTCACCCTTAGACGTCGCAGAGCCACGGCATGGTTCCTTAAAGCCAGTAAGGAGGACGGTTCCTTTGGGGTTCACGGAACCCCCTTTGGTGGCATTGGTTGTGCTACCTGTGTGTGCTCCTGCCATAAGAGCTCCTCTCGACACATCGTCTGAGATCGCGATCGACTCTGGGGTCGTTGACGAAGGTGTCTTTTGTCCTTTTGATGGCAATTCGGTAGATTTCCCATCATTGCGTACATTACGGGGTCCCGTAATGACAGGAACAGGGGCAAGATCCCTCTGGGTAGTGTTTGAGGAGATCACACCAGTAGATTCAACTCGGGAACTTTGCTCCAGAAGTGACAAAGGCGGGGATTGTCGTCGCTGACTCTGATTTCCATCAGTGGAAGAAACTGATGGAGGAAGAGAATAGGTACCAGGGCTTGTTACGAAAGGCACACGGGATTTACTTGTTGGGTTTGGCAAGTTCATGTCGCGAGTTATATGTGCAATACTGAAATTTGTGGAGGGAGACTTGTTTCTGCTCTTAGGGCTACTCCTGTTGGTTTTCACTTCTGCTTCTGATGGACTTCTGCCTTTAATTCCCGTTTGTGACTCTTGGCATGAGCTGACAATGCTATCAATTGTAAAAGGGGAAGTTCGCTTCTTACTTGTCGTTGGAGTTGCACCACGTGTTGGAGTTCGTTGAGCAGAGCTTGCCTGTTCCGATGAGGACAACACCCCACTACGGAATGAGCTTACTAGAACGTTTCCTACGGGAGGAGTCCTAGGGGAATTGGAAGCGGTCCTGCTGGGAGTAGGTGGTGAGGTGTTGACGGGACTCCTTTCATCGACCCTCGGGGTGTCAGGCGTTGAGGAAATCGAAGTATGCGAGGAAGGTGTTCCTTGAGATCGCATTGCTGAAGGTGTTGCTACAGGTGGTGGCTGCTCAGGGAGAGTATCATTCAGCAGGTCGCAGAGAAGCTTTATACCAGCACTGTGGTCGGTTGAGAGGTCCGTGTTTGGAAATGATCTGCCAACAATAGGCGACTGACTGGTAGAAACAGGTGGGTTCACTTGTGATGGGTTTGGCAGGGATGTCGTAGATGTTGCAGCCACTTGAGTCGCGAAAGTGTTCAAGTATTTTTGCGTAGAAGCCGAAAGGGAACTGAGGGGTGTTGCAGTTGAGGTCGGTAGACGAGATGAAGCAACTGATAGAGGACTCAACGGAGAGACAAACGAGAGACTATTCTGAGCAAACGAAACCATTGCAGGAACTCCACTGCCAGATGCTGGTAGAGAAGTAATGGGAGTGGCTTGCCGAACTGGGGTGGGTGTCACAGGCGATGTCACCAAGGATACAGGCGAGAGGATCGCACCTCTGGAAAGACCCGACTTATTGACTGACGTTACTGGGGAGGTGACAAGAGGTTGCACTGGGCGAGATACTGTTGGTGACTGCTTCAGTGATGCCGTTGGAGTTGACGGAGAAACAACTGTTTTTACAACTTGATGGTTCAACAATGCTGCTGAAGACGGAAGTGTCACGTTGAGTTCCGGTTTTCTTGGACTGGTCACTTTGGACTTCTTTTTAGCGTTGCTCCCTTTTTGAGTCGTCCTCTTTGAGTTAGGGGTAGTGGGAATCAGTCTGCCATCTTTATCTACAAACGAAACCATCTGAACTGGTACGCCTACAGGCTGCAATAAGCAAGGGTGATATGCGCTGACAATTTGAGGTTGCGTACTACAGTGTGGCGCCTGGGACCTAGGAAATGTTCTGGATGGAACAGGCATGGAAACTGTAGCTTTGGACGCCACACTTGATGAGGATATTATACTACGTGCTGGTAAGCCTACAGAGATTCGAGAATTGTTCAAGTGCGCACTTGAGTTGGAAGAAAATGGGCTCGTAATTGGCTTAACGGCTTGTGTGACAGGTTTTGCATACGTCCCAACGTTAACTTGCGTGTGTACAGTTTTTGAAGAAGAGACGCTGGCCGTCTCCCAGACCTTTTTCTTGGAGTCCAGCTGTTCGACTTCCCTCTGCAGTTTGTTGACCTTTTCAACCAAAGCCTTTTTCTTCTTCAACTCTTCGTAGAGGTGGGTCATCAAGCTCTGTTTTTCTTTAGCTTGCATTTCACCCTTAGAGGAAAGAATAACGCTCAAGTCAACAACTTACAACTTTATTTACTATTTGAAAAAAGAAAAATACAAAAATGGTCGCTTCCCGCAAATAGCACTGGCTAGTCGAGGCGGGAAGCGACAGGAGAGAATAGGTTTACTTTACAGCCTGTCAAATTTGGACAAGGTATGAAGAAAAATAATTGAAAAGTAGCCCTTAAAGTATTAACATAACAAGTGGAAAAGTAATGGAGGTACAATACATCGCTTGTAGAATACATGAGATGACATTACAGAGTAAAAAGGGAATAAAATAGTAATAATAAATAAATAAATAACCGCCACCATTGCAACTTTAACCGCAGAATTAACCGTCATTGTGGATATGTTGATATAAGTTTCTGAATTATGGAAGGCGATTCAATGTAAATATCCTCAGAAGCCAGTAAAGACAGAAGCATATTATGGATCTCTGTTTTAAAACTCTTACGAGGGAGCTCACGTGTGGTGTTATTCAGAAAATTCCATAGATTTGGCCCTAATCTAGAAATAGAATTCCGCATTACGATTGTTGTGGATGGGTTAACGTAGTAATTACCAGCTGAGGAGAACCTTGTGTTATGCGAATGAACTTGATTTGAGGAGCGGAAGAGATTTTAAAGGTTTAAAGGTACAGAGTCATGGGCAACTTCATGCATAAAGGTCAAAACCGTCTAAAGTAAAGCAGATTAATTGGCAAGATATTGGATGAAATAAACAAGGGAAGAATATGATCTCTATTAGGAAAGAAATGAATCAAGCGAAGAGCACCGCAGGATTAAGATTTTACGCAAATTTTACTTCGCTGCCTGTCCCCAGGCGATTATGCCGTATGTCAAGTATGGGGCAACCAGGGATCGATAAATAGTTAGTAAAGTACTCAGCGGGATGAAGTGTCTCAATCTCGCAATAATACCAATAGTTCTGCTAATCTTAGAGGCAACATAGTCAATATCATATTTCCAACTAAGGTTTTTATCAACCAGTATCCCTAAATATTTCACGTAATCTTGTTGTTCCAGGCGAGCTACGCTATTGATGTTGGGAGTCAAGTTCAAGTCAAAGTCAGTTCCAAGGAGACGGCAACAAACCGATTGCCATTCTTAACGGCCTGAAGGGCCTAAAGCTATATTTTAAAATAAAAATTAAATAAAAACAAGATAAAAATAGAGACGCGGGTTCTGGATGTAAACAGAACAGCTTTACCGGGACCATCAAGAAACAGGCCCCAGGCCTGAACTGTTGATGCGCGAATGGTAACATTACCAATGTAACAGCCATGAAAAGACATGGATTTTTTAAAGTGGTTACCCCTGGCTAAGTCTCGCTCCGGTTTCTAACACCCAACGCCACTTGTAAATGGGATGTTCCCTTCATTGCGTTCTCAATCGATTGAATGGTCCGTTTTGCCACTTGGTAATTTAGACCTTAAGCTTCATCAACTAGAAGTGTCTATTTCTTCCTCTAAAATCAACTCGAAAAAAACATTTAGCAGGTTTCCATAAACATACCGGTTTCTGAACCATGTCCAAGTCGCCATTGGTAAGTTTTCCATCCCTCGTAGAGTTTTTGTCACCCTGTTAAAGAGGGTAATCATAAAAATTGAAGTTTGTTAAAATGGATAAAGAAATGATGTCATACCGGATTATGACTATACTTCACTTTTGGATTATTTGATGAACGACCTTTTAACTGACCATGTTTCGCTCTCCACACCGAACGCCTTCGACTTTGCTAATCCTAGCGGAATGCTGTACGCCTGTCACTACAAAAAATCTGATATATGATCTGACCCACCAACAACTCTTTTGTAGCCAAGTTGATAGAGCATTTGACCGCTAAATCGAAACTGGCTGAGGGTCCAAACCTTATAAGGAAGTAATGTTCACTTAACGATGATGTGGCGTCCTATTCAGCATCAACCCCATCTGGCAAGCGGTAGATGATCGTTGAGGTGCCCTGATTCAGTCTTGCATGGTACTGTGGGCTCTGAGAAAACTGTCTCCTCACAAGCGATCCTGAGCCATGCATTAACAATTTAACTGCCACGACATAATTCTAATTAGAGGTAGCTACACACACTTACAGGAGAGTGATAGTTCTTGTGCTTTTCAAGATGTTTGACTTCTTTTTCCAGCCGTTTTACTTTATCCTTCATCTTCTTGTGTTCGCCCAACAGCTCACCTGCTTTCATAAGTAACTCCCGAGGCGTCTTTGCCGTCAAACCAATCTTAAAGAAAAAAAAATATATATTATCACTCTTTTTTAATTTTAGTTTTCAAGAGAACGTATTTCAAACTGGACTTGACCTTTGTCACTTGAAAGTAGCTACGTCAATAAAGTTTCATTGATTTTTCTGTGAATAAACTGTCAATAAAATCTCTTTCTGAGGTAACCAAACACAAACGATGCCAGAGAAAAACAAAAAAATCGAACTAGGGTGGTTAAGGATGGAGAGGATTAACACGGACTGCAAATTTAGATCAACTTTTAATTGAGTATCGAAAGTCGTCCGGGATTTCTTTTGTTTTGATTTAACTTTTGAGGGGGGGAGGTGGCTGATTTCTGGTCATCTAGAAATTTTTCTCTAGCAATCTGCTGGGCAGGATATTTTTTCCCGTTCTAAACGCTCTTTTTTCTGTTACATTTGGGCTGTATGCAATTTTTTTCTTCCAAAAAGCGCTTGCAGGAAATTTTTTTCAAAATCATCCCCCCCCCCTCAAGAGTTAAATGGTCGACCCCTAGGAGGACGTAAACCTTTTTAGTTGGTTTGCAACCAATCTCTAGAGACACAGGTAACAATGGTGAAAGGAACAAATACTGATGGACGAACAAAAGAAGCTAATAAGATATCTATTGTTTACGTCCACCAACATGGCGGCAATGACGTAACGTGCAAACCACCTATTGTCGATGGCCGCTGGTCGCTGGTTTTCGCTCGAACTTAGAAATTCAACGGCTAAGAGACATGAGAAAATCGGAGAAATTACGTATTACAGTGTAATGGCCATAGCTGTACCAGTAACTAAGATAGAAGTCACAGACCACTCACCTCATCCATTCGTAATCTGAGATTTCCCAGCGCTTCCTTTTGTAGTATTTCCACGTGTTTTTCGGCTAGGGAAACCTTTCCCATCAATTCTTTCTTCCTTGCCTAAAAACAGGAAAACTTTCACTACAATGTGCGGTTTTCAACTGAACGTTTGAGTCTACTGGCTGAGAAAACGCGTCATTTTGTACTTCCCTTCTGATTTAAAAGAAAAACTTAGTTCAACAAACCACTAGAGCAGCTTAAACAGTCTATCAACTTTACTTGTAGTACCCAGGAGTTTCAATAACTTTTTCCATGAGCGGTTACCAATGGTGGGATAGGTGGCTCTGCCGTAAGGCAAACCCAACCGACTTTTATTGAAACTCCTGGTGCTACTCAAATTTTTGCACAGCGGCTGCGATGGTCAACATTACCCGATTGTGCGCCTGGGTGGAGAAATGCACTAAGGTAAAAACCATGCTTTCTAAGTCTCCCTTTACAATTAAAGTGACTACTTAAATTATTAAGTTTGCTTACCGAGGCGCACTGACCTTTCCAACAAGATAACATTTTCAAAGTAGACCTACCTTCTGTTCTTCGATTTGCCTCTTGAGATTTTCCTTGTATTCGGAGGAATTCATGTGGCACATAAAATGAAGGAACTGGTACCGAGTGACAGCTGAAAAAAGGACAATAGGATAATATGACGAGGTCTTGTATAGATTTGAGTATCGCAATTCACGCTTGCATACAGACTGCCTCATATGGCCGCGGTAGCGTGACGAGTTATGGCGTGACGAGACATATGGCGTGACGAGTTATGGGTACCATTTGGTACCTTTCCTCGCATTCCCCCGATATTCCAACACTAGTTAATTTCTTAACATTTTGTCAAGGTTTTCTTTTTCTCTTCTTCCTTTTTTTTTTTTTCCATCATGAAGGATGCACGTGGATCTACGCAACTGTGCAAAATGTTAGTTATGTTTCCCTACACTTCTGGACACTTGAGCTCCGATTGAATCTAACTTACTGCTGCACGAGCTAAACAAACAGTCAGTTTAAATGTAAACTCACCAACTAACTGTGTATGAAACAACGATGACAACGCTGCAAACGAAAAAAAAACTAAATCATTGACCTCTTGCTCCTTGCGCATGCTCACTTACTCATAAGTTGCTCCAAAGCTGGGAGAAACTGTTCTATGCAGAAATTGTTTGACACAGGTGGTGGCGATGCTGATGAAATCCTCATTCCCTGCTTTTGCCCTCTCCTCCTTTGAAGGTTCTGGTCGAAAAACAAAAACAAAAAACAATAAATAAATAAATAAATTTGTCCATGTTGGATTTTTGTTCCTGCAACGTGTCTCTAACATCATTAGTTTAAAGTGTTATCCCAAGGATTAAGAATAGTACGGCAGTAACTGTGCTTGCCTCTCGCTGTTGCAGCCTGCTTTCAGTCCACATGTGACGAACAAAGTGGTCAAACATGAGCATATGCGAACGTTCTAGGGTCTAAGTGGCGTATCTCCAGGCTTTCAGAGCCAAGTTGTCTTACAGGAGTTATGAACGACCATAGAAGCCAATTAGTCACCGTGTTTTGAAACCATAGAGCTTTTTTGATAACCTGTCTCACATACCATCCATTAGGCTACCACATACCTCACTATTTTCAATGGAAAAAAAATGAACCAGTATTTCTTCAGAAAGACCTCAACAATTGCAAACAGTTGTGTTTACCTGCAATGCAGCTACCGTGGCATTTTCCAAAGCTGTTACGGCCAGATTATCCCTTTGCCTTTTCTCACTTGCTTTAGACATCTGTTTTAACTTCACTTTTGTCATGGAATTGTTCTTCTTTGGTTTTGATTTTTGCTTTCCCTTTCCTTTGTTATTCTTAATACGCTTCTTCAACTTCTGAGCTTTCTTGTTTTGTTGCCTCTGGTATTTCTTACGAACCTTCTGGGCAAATGTTGGTTGATGTCCCTAGGAATTCAAAAACAAATAGTCTTAAACTTTGAAATGAATAAAGGCTGATAGTTTCCAAAGAAACTGTTAGGGGTTGCGTCGGTGGGGGTAACGAAATAATTTGTATATATCAACAAATAGCGTAGCTTCATTTTCTGCCTTTAAAAGCACACACAACCCACAATTCCTCTATTCACTCCGACGAAGGGCTAACGCTCGAAACATCAGCTTTTGTAATCGTTACGGTGGCCAATTTACTATTTCAACTTTGTTGATATATCCAAATTAAACTTTTAAATCCTTACAGTGACAAGCATCAAATTTCTCCAGACAATATCACCCCCGAATCACACCAGGAGAAACGTTGGAAGCTAGGAAAATTTAATGTGAGCTTTTCCTTTCCACAAAGGAATCCGATCAGAATTCATCGCTTAGTTAATAGCTTAACCCATTCATTCATCGCCATGAATGACTGAGACAGAACTTCTCCTTATTACATGACTCGGGCAGTCAGAGGGCCAATAACTAAAATCAACCAATCAAAATGCTCTATTGCTGGTCCAATATTCTCTAACTATTGGACTGGGCACTGTCCCGAATGGTCCCGAATGATACTGCACTTGTGTCCCTTTGAACTTTAGTCGTATAATAAATCTCTTATTAACCAAGCTTGCTCGGGAGCGTACCGGAAGAATATCGGCCCTCGATCTTTATTGTACGGACATCGCTGCGCTCGGTCCGTACTGTCAAGACCTCGGGCCGATATTCTCCCGGTACGGCCCTCGCGCTTGGTTAATAAGATATATTTATAATATCAATACAATATCAAGCAGACAAGTTATTAGAATTGAGAAAAAGATAAATAAATAAATAAATAAATACATAAATAATAATAAATAAATAAATAAAGCTCCCCCCTTAGGGGCTTTTCAGCCACAATGTAAACTAACTTAGTGCTTAAAAATCCCCACTGGCAGGAGGCAGACCAGTGGGCTATTTACAGAGCGCAGCTGAGGAGTTGAACCAGGAGTAACTGAGAACAAATCCAGTGAGTGACAGGGTAGAGGATATGAACCCAGAACACCGGATTACAAGTCTAGCACTCTAACCACTTGGCCACACTGTCTCCTAACTAGAGATCAATTTGTGGATTATTTGTTGATCCAATACCAAATTCTACAAACTAATATCATGAGAGGTGTGTGGCGGAGAGTAAGGAGGATTACGAACAAGATCTTGGGAGTGAAAGAGTTAATAGCTTAATTCTTGTAACTAATTTAAGAAGAAATGAATGAGGGTTAGGCAAGAGAATTTGCAATTATTACATCAATCAATCAAACTAGCAAACTAGGAAGGTTATCAAAAAAAAATTCTATACTCTGTTGCCATCTTTCTGTTCTTGATCTTGCCATGTAGAGTTCATAATGCCATTCCTTTCCTGCAGCACACTCTTCTTGCTGTGGCTTTTCCTTGAATTTCGACTTCGGCTCTTATTTGCTTCGTTGGTGGCTTCAATTTGGGTAATGAGTTGATTCCACTGGTGTCTGGTTGAAACACCAAACAGAACATCATCCAGTTCTTCAAAGTTTGGTGTACTAGCCATTGAGTCACTCAAGCTACTGGCATCACTATAGTCTCTACCCTCCTAGAAAAAAGTGTAGGAAAAAAGAATTTGTGAGAAGAAGAAAATGCCAGCCATTAAATCTTTGCCACTTTGTAACCCAAACTTTGCTAGTGGCTGAAAAAAAGAATGCTTTTCAGACTTACAGGTATTACAGTATACCCATAGACATGGACCAGATTATTTCTTGTTAAGGTGAACAATTTTCTATTTTCTGACTTCATCTTTCTATGAATAACTATTGTGCAGTGTAAACAATTAACCTTAGACTTCTACTCCCCCCCCCCCCACAAAAAAAAGAAAAGGATTTTTTTTCTCTTCTACTTCAAACAAAACTAGTGATCCCTTAACCCAGAAGAGCTTGAGTTGTGAAAATGGTAAAATCTCACCACAGACACAAAGTGGCCCCAACTTGTCATGTTTCCTAAAATTTTTGCTGGTAGTCATTTATGTACTCTTAGGTGGGGCTATCTCTAGAGTTTTCAATTGTGAGATGGACACACAAAACCCGTAAACATCTAAGTAACAGCTCCTCCTTCAAAATTTATGTAATTCTGACACTTCTTTGAAAAAATGTTAATGATTTACTTAATTGCTTTGGGGAAATGCAAGGGAAGAATAAAAAAATTTACCTTTCTTCTTTTGAGGTCTGCAAAATACTGTTCAAGCTGAGGAAAAAGATTATAATGCCATATTAACCAGGTTTGATTCCAAAGTGTGATCAGAATACACACTGTCCTTACAATTTTCCAAATTAATGCTTTTAAGTAGAAAAGTGATAAGAATAAAGAAAATGATCAAATGAGGGACATTAGATATTGCTCCCCATTTTCCAAAGGCAACTTAAAATCAGTACAACAATGTATCAGTACTTTTCATTCTCACCAGGGTCCTATCAATAACATGAACAAAATAGGAAACAGGTTTTCCTGTCCAAGACACTGCACGGCCATTTGGCTTGAGTTCAGACACCCGCAGTATAGTGCCAATATCTAAAAGAAAGTAAAAACAAATGAAAATTGACAGTTATGTTTGCATCTGAAAGAAAAGCACTGAAAAGCATACATAGGCCTTTCCTAATTCTAATGTGTGGTTCCAGAAAATAATTATCCATACCCACCCCCATGGAAGATCATTGGAAATTCTGAGGGGGAGGGGGGTTCAAGGGCAGTAATTTCCGAGGGGGGGTATGGATATTTTCTGGAACCACACAATATACTTCAATAAGGTTTCTAATCTTGGATTTTGAAAGGCTAAACTACAAGAAAGAACAACTCTCTAAAATTTGCCATGCTCACACCCTGTGCCTTTGAAGCTCAGTTGGCAGTATCGCCCAGCTAATATCTGGAGGGTACATATCTGAATCTTGTTGAAGCCTGGATATTTTCAGGATTCTCTTCTGCAATTGCTTAAACTGCAGTCCACCTGCAAAGATCACTTCTTTGCTTGATTTTCATCCCCCAGGTCAGACGAAATTTATTTCATTACAAGTTGTTATCAAATTCCTCTAAAGTTTGCCTGGCACATCAAACTGCTACCAGATGTTTCATTTCCCTGAACTGCATAACCACTCAGACAGGAAAAATGCCAATTGCTTTCAAACTCACCTGATAAATTACGTGAGGTGGTTCTGAAATTGAGGGAACAAAATGCTTTGGATGAAATGATCTTGGCACCTGTCAAAAAAAGCAACTCAAAGTCAGTGGGATAATGATAAGAAACTACTTTACAGACATTTCTTTAATGTGTAACAACTGTGGGCAACTATAATAATATGCAGGGCTGAATATTTTAAGAGCTGACATGAATTGTTGCTGCTTCAGCGGAATAGACACCCACTTCAAATGAGCACAACTCTGCCAAAATTTCATTGGTGCATCGCCCTTGAGTTACCAACCTCTAACATTCACCCCCCCTCTAATTTTCAAGGATGATTTCTGAGACAGGAAAGGATGTTTTTGAATGTCTCCCTTTTTATCACTCCATATCATACTCCCTTAAATAAAATGTTAGGTTTGGACAAAATAATCACAAGCATCAAATGAGCTATTATTAAAACTTATGAATTAACTTTGTGTATAAACACACACTCTGTTTCAGTTGACAAGTAAATGCTACATTACAAAAATAAACAATAAACAACAAAAAAACAAAACAAAACAAACTAGAAATATAGCTGGTAAAATTTAAAGTGCCTGCCCTCACACTTAGAAACTGCACACCATTTATATGAAAATGAAATTTTTCATCCATTATTTGTACTGGACACACCTTCTCGCATTGATGCAAATCTCTCCTTCAATTTATGATCAACATCTGGTCCAAAGGCAAAATTGTTGACAAACACAATCCTAAAGTTACAATGATATGAATCAAAAAAAAAAAAAAAAAAAATTAATGCTCTAGGCTAAGACATCAACTTTGTCTGGATTGAGTAAGGGAAGGAAAAAACATTCCAATCAATAGTACCAGCCCTAGGAATAGCAGCATTACATGTGTATATATCATGCATGTGACTCTGCCATGTTGTGTGCAATTTACATGCAAGTTATGTAAGTGTTATGCACAAGTAAAAGGAATATATGAAAGTGCATGTAAAAAATTGCATGCAGATTCTTCCGAGTATTTACTGCTGTACATCAATTTCTAGCCATAGTTAGCAGCTTTTCCTCACAGAAAATGTTTCATGTCTAAAAGCACTAACATGTGATGTAACATTGGATGCAATGAGGGGTAAGTAAAATCTTTTCTCTCTTTCACAGTTGAATTACTCACCCTGCAGATTGTATCTTTTCTTTCATTTTTTCCTCTAGGAAATCACCTTTCACAAGCTATTGACAAAAAAGACCTGTTACTAACTATTTCAAAGGTGTGCTTATATCTACAAATTTAAAGTAAGTTTTCAATTTTTTCAATTTTTCAGTCCATTAAATTAAACCTTTCAAGACAAATTATTAGAGATGTGTGATCCTAATTGTTATGTATTAACCAAGATTTCTTCATAGGCTGTCCAAGCACACTTCACCCTTGGTCTCTAGTAGGTATTGCAGCTTAAAAAAATGAATCTTACAATCCACTATTCCAAAATCAGTCTTACCGGTCAAAATCTCAGAGAGTCTTAAATGTCATTTCTTGCTACTTGTTACCATCTAAGATTGAGGACATTTTTGCTAGAGGGTCAAAAAATTTCAGGCAACAGTCTCATTGTTGAAATCTAAGACTTCACTAGCTGGAAACCCAGGCACTGAATCATTCTGCACACAGAATAGCTGCAATAGAGGTCTTACAGTAGAAATCTGGGATTTATCTACATTGAAGTACCCACCTTGTAGGGTTTGTAAGTTTTCCCAAACCATTGCATCCATTTACGGAATTCCCTGTCCATCTCCTGAAAGCAAAAAGAAAAGGTTCCCTTCTCAAAACCTTGTTTTCCTTTCCACTCTCAGGACCACTGACCAGTAAGGTACGTGCATTTTCTTCCAGCAAAGTGCATTATATTTGTTTGTTGTCTATGGTGTTGTATCCAAATATTATTACACGACTCGGGCAGTCAGAGGGCCAATAACTAAAATCAACCAATCAAAATGCTCTATTGCTGGTCAATATTCTCTAAGTATTGGACCGGGCACTATCCTGAATGGTCCTGAATGATACCGCATTTGTGTCTCTTTGAACTTCAGTCATGTAATAAATCTCTTATCGAATATCGGCCCTCGGTCTTTTTTGTATGGACCGAGCTGTGTTCAATCCGTACTGTCAAGACCTCGGGCCAATATTTTCCCAGTACGGCCCTCGGGCCGATATTCTCCCAGTACGGCCCTTGCGCTTGGTTAATAAGATATATATATATATATATCCCTTAGTTGATAATTTTCCCACTTCTCACTATTTGACTGCTAGGAGGGTTTATAAGACAAGTACAGTGTAAGTGCTGTTATCAACATTCCTCAGTGATTTTTTTACTCTTCTATCTCCCACACCCAGTTTCCATGACTACCCAAATTTCCCACAACACATGCAAACCCTGTTTACAAAAGTTTGTGGAAGGCTTTTTGTAAAAATCTCTCAGGTCCATGGAATCACATTTAAATTGATTCTCTTTTGCAACAAGGTTCAAGCTGACTTCATAAACATCACTCACCACTGCATATCTTGCAGGAATATCTGCTTTTTCTATACCATAACATTCCTTGATATTTCCTGATGCTGCAACTTGTAATACAACCTGACCCACACCTGAAAAAAAAATCCCACAGTTTTGTGAATGAATGCTAGCACCAAAAGTCACTCTGCTGCAGAGTTTCCTTTTTTGGCATTCTTTATATCAAATGAAAAGTACTGATAGTGAAGCTCGCAGAGCGTAGCCCCATAATTATACAAAATGGTAGTATTAACCCATCAAGCCAAAAAAATTTGGACTTATGACTGTTCGGGTATCCGTACAAGGTGCTACTTTTAGCATGTGCACCCAACTGTACTGCAGGCACGCCAACACCACAGCTTTGTCCAGTAGTCTAGTGGTCAGTGCACTGGGCTCTGAGTTGGACGACCCAGATTCTAGTCTTGGCTAGGGCAAGGCGTTGTGCCCTTGAGACATGCAGGGAAAAAAAATGTGAACTCTGCTTTTAGGCTAATTGACTAAATCTATATATTATTATCTGAATGGTCTTCTTTTCAGGACAAAGATTATCATATTTTAAGCTCTTAATTGTTGAACAAATTCTTATTGTCACAATCATAGGAATTGTATAGACAACAGATTGCAGAAAAGCATTATAATGTTATCAGGGCTTATTAAGTATTAAAAAAGAAAAACTGTCTTATGGGAATTAAATATACAATGCTGAACTGAAGTAATGACTGTGTTTCACTTACCACTTCCTAGATCAATAAATAAATCATTTGGACTCATAGGCACTTCCTTAATCATCTGAGCCACAAGTTCAAATGATGTTTCACCATATACCTAACACACACACACACACACAAAAAAAAACACCATTAATAATTAATATTAACTTATCAACAGTAGATTTATCAAAAAATGTTACTATAAGTTCAATTCTAAAGTGAGTGATTTGACACAAAAATTTTGATAGCGCAACTTTTCCAAAACAAAAATACAGTATTATTTTTTGCAGGATAATTAGACCTTTGATATGACTTCATGTGCACATCCACTGAAGCATTCCCGCATTCTGAACTCAGTGATTTGTGATAGTGGAAATGGAGAATGCACCATTCACTTTGCGGTGTGGAATGAAAAATTTATGCAGCATAGTATGGATGCGGTTAAATGGAAGTTGCATGACTCGACACTTATGCATTCATGTTTGGGTTAATAGAGAAATAGGAGAGGTGACAATTGGAGTGATAAATTTTTGGGAGAGAGTGTATCAAGTGATGCAGTGAATATTAGCGATAAACACTCAAACAAGGATTTGACAACTGAGTGCAGAGTGTATCAAGTGATGCAGTGAATATTAGCGATAAACACTTAAACAAGGATTTGACAACTGAGTGCAGAGTGTACTCCACAAGTTCAGTGCACAGTCAGGGCTTGACACTTATTTTTCAACTTACTAGCCAAGTAGCCTAGTGACATCTTAGATATTACAACACTTTCAGTTTGTTGAAAATAATGTATTCAAAATTGAATTTTTTTGACACCTTCAATTAGTAATTCGTGTTTGTTTGTCCTTAACATCGCCCGCCTAGATTAGCTCGCTATTTGCAGGTGGTGTTCGTTGTAAGTAATTGTTTTGGAAGACCTAATAAAAACTTGAAAAAAAAAAAAAAAAAACTTGACTTGTTTACTAGCCAAACTGGCTAATGGAAATCGAACACCACTAGCCAAAACTAAATTTCTATTAAATAATTTGGATATATCAACAAAGTTGAAGTGGTAAATTGCAGTGCTTTCAATAAGATTTGAAATAGGTGGCTACCTCGGTACAACACCCGCCGGAGAGCGACTTGATTGCGACTTAGCGTGGCGACTGCGACTTGAGCGCGGTGAAATATACCCGGCGACTCGCAACAGAATAGCCGCCGGAGCTCCGGCGGGTGCCAGGTCTTATTGAAAGCACTGAAATTGGCCACCATAATGATTCCAAAAGCTGACGTTTTGAGCGTTAGCCCTTCGTCGGAGCAAATAGAGGAATTGTGGGTTGTGTGTGCCTTTAAAGGCAGAGAACGGAGCTACGTTTTTAAAAGCACACACAACCCACAATTCCTCTATTCGCTCCGACAAAGGGCTAACGCTTGAAACATCAGCTTTTGGAATCATTACGGTGGCTAATATACCACTTCAACTCTGTTGATATATCCAAATTATTGGTTACTCCCACCGACGCAATCCCAAACAGTTTCTTTCAAAACCATCAGCCTTTATAAATTTCTACTAGTTTGTAGCTAGTTGGCTACCATTTAGTGTGAAGCACTGACAGTCCAAAAGTAACTGTGAGAATTAAATCTCATACCAGCACTTAGCTATCGTGATCCTACTCAGGGGTTTCATTAAGGGCCAGGCCCCGGGCAAATTGACCGGTTGTGAGGACGGTTTTGCCCACCTGATTTGACGGTCTGGAGGAAAGTTTATCTTTTAAAGAAGTTCAGTTCAAAGAGTTTTTCCCGCCTGTGAAAACCAGTTGCCCTCCTGCAGAAAACATTAATGAAGCCCCTGCCTACTGTACCTCAGGAGAAAATGGTTCATAAGCATTCAGCTTGTCTGGATCTCTGACAGAGTGACTGTACACTTGCTGTATAATGTGACGCAGAAGTTCTTGAGATGGTGGAACATTGATACATGATGGAGGGGCACATCCTTTCCACTGGAAAAATAATAAAATAATATTAAATAACTCCAAAGACCAAATTGCCAAAGGTCCAATCCACAAAATAATGCTGAAAATGAACCCTTTCAACCCTAAGAGTGACCAGCCCCTAATTTCAAGCTGACTTGACTCTAAGGCCTTCGTCAAACGGCGCATGATAATCGATGATAGTTGATTCTCTTCAAACTATCATCAACTATCACCAACTATCATTCGGATGGTCAAACTGCCAAAAAATCTCGTGATAGTTGATGATAGTTCACCGGCAGTTGTGCGAGCAAAGTCATGCGAGCAGCTAGTTCCAGACTGTTTCTGCTTAAAATGTGAACACTAACATGGCTTCGCTTGAGACAAACAAACTTGTTGAAGTATGAATTTATCACGACGAAAGAGGGCGACAGCTTGCTTACTAGCAATCAATTTATTGGAGGAATGTACGGAGGATGAATCTGGAGAGCATTGGTGGAAGAGAGGATGGAGAAGGAAATGCATTAAAAGGAGAAACAAAAGGGGGATGTTGAAATTGGTGGAAGAATTGCAAGTGGAGGACACTGCTGCTTAATCACAAAGAAATGTTACGAATGAACTTTGAAACATTTCAGGAAATATTGAGCTTTTGGCGGCCATTTTAAAGGAGCCCCCCGATTTTCGGGGAAAACAGCTGACCAAAAACTATCATGGACTATCATACGCGTGGTCAAATGAGAAAAACTATCATCGACTATTATGAAGAATTTGAACAAGCTCAAAATGAATGATAGTTGGTGATAGTCAATGATAGTGCATGATAGTTGGTGGTCAAATGGAAGCGTGCCCTTCAACTATCATCGACTATCATGCGCCGTTTGACCAGGGCTTAAGAGCTCTACATCACACGAGGGTCAAGTGACAAATGGTCCAGTGGGACTTAAGACTCCTTTTATAGCGTGCCTTCGTGTCTAAAAGTGTTCACTCCTGAACTTGACCTTGGCTAGGGAGGGAATTGTATCAGGCGAGCATGTTCAGCAAAGTTATTTTAATGTGTGTAACAGTAAGAATTACGATGAATATATGAGTTCATATATTTTGAACTGTGGTTATAGATACATATGATGCACGATCCTCACAGTAGAGAATATATGAACTTCATATATTCATCGTATCTGATTTATCATCACGGGCTTATTACGAATCAACGTAACAGCCTGCTCCCAGTTGGCTTGTTAGCTCATTTGATAGAGTGCTGCACTAGTATCGCAGAGGTCAGTGGTTTGAATCCCATACAGGCCTGATTTTTTCAGGTCTGATTTTTGCTATTGCATAAATAGCGCTCTCTACTGCAAGGATCGTGCATCATATGTAGTAAGAATTACATCACGACTTTAAAGTTATATGGTACATGCATGTACACTGAGGACAGAAAAGCATGTGAAACTGTCCAAAGTGTTCAAATTTTTCAAATTCATATTTTGGCAATGGTTAAAATTCAATAAAATCACAACAATTCAACGTGTACATGATATACATATTCTTGCCTACATTAAACCACATGGTGCATGGTGTACATTTAAATATCAGCTAAATTATTTCGATCTCCTCTGGTTAACCTCAAGAAAGACAGAGTTATGACCGGAAAAGGGTTTCTATCCGTTATCTAACAACCTGTGACTATAGTCTCCGGTATTGTTTATACCCTCTTCCGGTATGCGAAACATGGTGGCATGTCTCAAAGCACGACATTTCACCACGAACGAGACAACCCAATAAAAACGTTAAAAATCGCCCAACTATCTTTATCTTAACGATAAAAATGATCTCTCAGGAGTAAAAAATAGAACCCTATCTTTCGTTTTCCAAATCGACTACTGCTAAAATTGCGTTTTCATTTCGCCCTAGGCGAGACGTATGGAACATCGTGGTGTCAAAAAATACACGCCACGTACTGTATACTCACCAACTGTAAAATTCCGTCGATCGCTCGATTGTACCGTTCACAAAGTTTGGACATGCTTTCGTAGCTGAAATACAAAATAAAATGTGTCAATGATCGAGGACTGCAATTTCGGACCAGACGAATACCACCTGTTATTAATGAGCAATGTTAGTTTCACTTTTATTTGACACGAAACCTCAATTTGTAAATCGTAAACAACGCGGAATAAATACAATTACCTGGTTGAATCAAACTCACGAAGAACATAGTTCTCGACAGCGAGTTTCAGGTCAGGAAAATCGGCGCAAACCCATCTAGGAGAATAGTACAAAGAGGTAAAGTCGTGAGTTTGTGCAGTCGATAGAAGCTATAGTTACCTGCTTCTAACAAAATTAAAGCGAGTTTCCTACAATTTCCAAGTTTAGTCACTAAGGGAAAATCTGCTACGCAGTCTTAATTTACCTGATGGTTTCAACAATCTCTGCTGCCTCATCGCGTCCGTCCTGAAATGTAAATCATCGAATAAATATTTAGGTAAACATGACAAAGAGCGTAGATGTTAGAAGCTGTCTTGGTACAAAATTCCAAACTTGACCGAATACCAGAGGAGAAACTTACCGATTTCTGTAGAGGCCACGAATAGACAATAGGCTCTGCTCCGGCAGGACTGTGTAACTTTAAATCCGGGGCCATATCGTTCAAATACATGTCAACAAATCCACAATCCCTCGTCAAAGGCGGCCAGCAAGTTCCAAACTTTCTTCAGACGCCATATTTGTTGCCACCTCTCAGTTCCGCGACCGCGCCATGCGAAGCTCAGCTGCACGCGTCTGATCATGTGCTAATTCAGAGCCTTGTGATTGGATAAAAGGTGATAAGATAATTGAGGTATTGTTGTACACCTGTGACTGGGAAATATTTAAGACCACGAAGTCTCCGAGACGGTTTTTCAACGGAGATAAAACGTGATAACGTGACAAGTATGAGAAGAAAAGCCGAAGTATCGCTTAAATATGGGGTCTTGTTATATTCTCTGAAACTACGTAATGTACTTTTACATCCTGTTTCCGGTTTCAATTGTTAATTCGGGACGCCTACAACTTGACATATTTCACATCCGCTTCTCTAGAGTGGGAAGCAGTAGTTACTACTAAAATCGCATTAAATAGATTCAGTTAAATCCTCTGGTACACGTTATGATGGCAATTTTTTGAGAGAGAAGGGAGTGTTGAGTATTTTCTCTGTGACTACCACCTTAATATCCCTAAGTTCACAGATTACTGACGAGAACAAAAATTGGTAATTTACGACTACGGAAGCGGGAAAAAACTTTTAAGCACTTCTTTTTCCGTTTTGAACCCACGAGCACGAATACGTAGAGAGCATCTTGGAATCTGAAACAAATAGCGGGGAAAAGAGGAAATAAAGGCTGTATCATGATTGATTACATATTTAACTCTAGTCTGCTCATATTTGATAATTTTTTTCAATCAAAGTACCTGTAACCAAGGGTGCGTAGGGGGATGGGAGGGTGGGGAGGTTTGTGGCATTGCCGTGATAGCCTTGCGGGAAATTGATCCAATTCTTTTTCAACCCCTGTAGATATTTATTCCTTTCCCCTGTAAGATAAGACAGGTAAGAAAAATGAAAACGCCAGTCGGCTGTTTTTGTTATCAGGTTGACAGGTGACCAAAGTTAATGGCCTTAACAGGATCGAGAAATAGAAAGTATTACTTTTAATTCTCAATCAGATCGTTGAGCCAGCAAATACCACTACGAATTTATTCGGCACAGCCAACAATCTTCCACACCTATACCAGTTTATTCGAGTTCATGACATACGGAGTGCGCGAGGTCCGTGCCTCATGACAGAAAGCCAAATATTTTCACGCCCGGCCCAACTAAACTCAGTCAATAAGCATTTCATCATATGACCACGAAGTTTTGAAAACCTCAGCATAGATAGGACGCGATAGAAGCCGGGTACACGCAGCAAAACGAGCACAAAAAAAAAAAAAAAAATGGAATTATAACTTTTCCTTTATTTTTGCGAGTCAGAGCGAGAAAACCCCAATTCCTTGAAAGACGCGACTTTTTTTTTTTTTTTTTTATTTCTATTTTCCTTTAAGTTCTTACCACAAAGCGACGCGAGGGCAACAGGGTAGGCCTTTATAGATTATGCTAGCATAATTTTTGGCATAATTTGAGCAAACTGGCATAATTTCTGCCAAGTAGCAATGCTAGCATAATTCGCATATTTTGATATATATTGGATCATTTATTTGATCATTGTTCATCTCTACTCCCAAGCACTTGGTGACGTTATTCGATGTTTTAAGTTTTAGTTCGTTTAGTTTTAGTTTTAGTTTTTTGAAGGTTTAGCATTTGTAGTTCACTGTGAATCACTGCGCGGCGTCTGAAACGGTCTGAGCCCGGGTCAGGGGTGCACCGGAACCGGAAGTCACATTGTAGGCCATTTATAGTCTAGTACTAGTGTGCATGTTAACATAAACCATCTGTTTATTTGAATTTTATTGTGGATTTGTTGCGGTTCTTTCATGTAGACCAACGGCTTCTAATTAAAAAATGTATTTTTTGGAGTTATTTGCAATTTTTCAAAGAGCATAATTTTAAAAAAAGGGGCATAATTTGGAAAAAAAGAGCATAATTTTAGCATAATTTCGCTAAAAAAAGAGCAATGCTACTTGCATAATATGCTACCTTTACTAGCATAAACTATAAACAACAGGGCCGGACGGCATTTTCCGGACCGGCTCATTTCAACCCGGCTCTGCACAGTCCGGCCAATCATTATCTATCGCCTGGGGAAGAGGGATTCTGGTTGTGTCACGATGAAATTTACTTGATCCCCATGAGGCTCTGAAACAATTTTATGATCCCGCTGATTAGCAATTAATTGGCAGTCAATTGTCTAAAGTCAGTGTTTCCTTACTCGGAACTGGTCAGCTCAGACGACCACCACAAACCGTATAATATTATCCAAACTTTAATAATTATTCGATCTAAGAGAAATACATTTGTAATTCGAAATCAGAAAACGTAAATTTAGTCTTAATCTCGTGGCAAAATTCAAGAAAACATGACTGGAAACTTACTTCTGTGGCGGGTCGTAAAAACAGGTTTCTCACTTCAGGTTAGCAGATTCGGGTAAGCGAACAGATACAAAAATCGACTTCTCTCTCACTGATTCTTCTGAAAAAACTAGTTTAAATCACGACAAGCTAACACTTTAAATCATTGTGAGGAATTAATGTCAATCACGAGTTGTGTTAATTAAATTATATCTGTCATCATAGGCGACGCCTATTTACTAAACGAAACAGTCAGCAACGACGGATACTCCCCGTTTCACATGAAAATCACCACCCAAAATCCTCTGCTCACCCCTTACCCGATCCCCGGGCGACAAATAACTTTTTCTGTGTCACCAATTTTTTTAATCAAGGGAAAGGGCAGAATGTACGTGGAAGGCAGAAAGAGAAGTCACTTTGAAGGAGAAAAAGTAAATAATTCAGGGCTTTCCACAAGTATCCACCACGAGGTACTGAGAAACCTTTGTGACTAGAAATACGTTCTGACAAAGTTTCTAAAATCGAAATGGGTATTTTTAACATAAATTCTTCTGAGACTGACGTGATTGATAATTTGAAGGCCGCTTAGGAGCAATTTAAAAATCTGCAGCACTTACAGTAGTTATTAATTCTCAAATGTTAATCTGGCTAGTTTTTAATCTTAAGAACCTAATTTTTTTTTTTTCTCGTTAATTAATTGCAAAATATCTTTAAGAAGGCGTTCTCAAGAAACTTTAGACCCCTCCCACTCCCCCACATACTGTTTCTTATCCACCCCCAGCTGATTGGGTTAACACGTCACGTGATAACACCTATTTGCCAAGCGCGGGAAACATCGAACGCGGGTGACACCAGTGAACCTTTGTGAGCTTTGCAAGTGGACATAGACGTGGACAACAGATCTCACATATTCAGATTTTGCTGATTTTTAAAGTCCTTTATGAGATTATTGCACCTTGAATTGGACGATGAGGAGCATAAAACCGTTGGAAAGGAAAAATTCAGGATGTAAAGTTTATTTGTTTGGTCCGAAGCTGGGAACTCATGTGAATTAGGAGCTTCGCTTCGAAAGGGTATGTTTAAGTTAAGTATGGTAGGTACTTTCTCCTTGATATCTTACCTTTAATTTGTTGAGAATGCTACAAATTCAAAGACAAATTTTAAGAAGTTCCCCGTTTATTTACAAAGGCAACAGAAAAATGTTAGAAACAATGCCTTTACCTCTTAATTCATCCACAGGAAAATCTAACAGAAATAGAAAAATATCCAATACTTACAGCTGAAAGTAAATATCTCCTCTTGTTTCACATTGCTTTGAATGCACATCACATGTTTAATTCTTCCCGCTTGCCATGAAAGATCTATGCAGTCTGATGTAATTTTTACCTTTATTACATCCATTTTGAAATCGCTGGTGGTCTGTAATCTGATTGGCTCTAATTGGTGCGATTTATTCACGAATCGCACCATTTTTTGCTCTAAATCGTATCATTTTTATGCTTGACTGAGTTTTTGACACATGACGTCAAAGTCTTGCTGTTTTGCATACAAAATAAGATGTAAAAGCGTTTCCGGTTCCGCTTTCTATTTAAAAACTGGCTCAGCACTGCATCAGTAAAATATTTGAATTGACTAAGTCCTGCATTTGGGCGATTTCAAAATGGATGTAATAAAGTGGTAATTGAACCTCGTGTTGTGCAATTTTGGTCTGAAATCATACTTGTGATTTCAAATCGAACTTGCGCTGTGCGCTCGTTCGATTTTGAAATCACGTGTATGATTTCAGCCCAAATTGCACTCCACTCAGTTCAATTACCATTATTTATTACATCCATTTTGAAATCACTGGTGGTCCCTGTAATCTGATTGGCTCTAACTGGTGCGATTTATTCATGAATCGCACCATTTTTTTTCTCTAAATCGCATCATTTTATGATTGACTGAGATTTTGACACATGACATCAAAGTCTTTCTGTTTTGCATACAAAATAAGATGTAAAAGCATTTCTGGTTCCACCTTTTACTTAAAAACTGGCTCAGTACTGCATCAGTAAAATATTTGAATTGACCAAGTCCTGTATTTGGGCAATTTCAAAATGAATGTAATAAAGTGGTAATTGAGCCTCATGTCGTGCAATTTTGGTCTGAAACATACTTGTGATTTCAAATCAAACTCGCACTGCGTGCTCGTTTGATTTTGAAGTCATCCATATGACTTCAGCCCAAATTGCACTCCACCCAGTTCAATTACCATTATAAATCTGGGTAAAACTATGGAAAATTCCCTTTTACCACCTGTAAAGAGGAAACACTTTGAAATCTATATAGGATTTTTTTCTGAATTTCTCTCACAAATGCTTGAGAAAAACTTATGGCCAACTGATTATTTTAGGTCTTATCGACGATGAATACACTTGTACTAGGAAAACAAATTTACAAATCGAGAGTGATTTAGTGTGGTCTGTACTCTTATCGACTAATGATATTCGTCATCACAGTGGTTTAAATGTTGTGGCCAGAACATCGACGTCAAATCAGAAAATGATTATAATCTCCAATTATACTCGGAGTTACTAGCTCTCTCAAGCTATTTTAAATCCGAGTTTAAATAAAGTTATACGTATGTATGTATGTATGTATGTATTCTTTCAGTGCGCGACACATTGCGTGACATATTGTGTCGACACGGGCAGCTTCATTTGCTCTCTTAGCAACAACGACAAATTGGCCAATCAGATTGCAATATTTCTGCCAACTGTGGTAAAATTACCTTTCAATGACTTTTGTCTGAAACTTATGATAGAAGCTCAACTTAACCAACTAGAAAGGTAAAATTTCAGACCACTATTTGCAAAATAAAGTGAATTTCCATTGGTTTATTTCATCAGAGTTCCTTTTTTTTACTGAGCCAGTTCCTCTGACAATTTACATTGGCAGTGAAAAGGAATAATAACTCTCAATCTCAATAATTTTCATCCCTAGTATTTTGCTTTCTTTGTGGATAGCAATGCTACCAGGTTTTCAATGTTGTCTCAGTTCCAACTATATATCTGTGGGAAAGGAAAAATCATTTTCAGTGATATCTTCACAAGTGAATCATCCCAGTGGGTCCAGCCCGTAGGCAAGAAGGAGGATGAAATCATAGTGCATTCCCAAAGCAAAAACAATGAAATGGGAATACCAACAGAGAATGAAAACATTCTAATGCCCCAGTGCAAGATGTTTTGCAGATTAAACCTAGAGCATGACTTCAAGAAAATAGATTATCTTCAAATAAACAAATTATGTCAAAGGGTGGACACAATGAAAATGGTCAGATATTTCTTGCTTTTGCAGCAAGAAACTAAAGCTTGGATCTGTTACTCAAGTGAAATGTACATTAATTGTTAATGCCCAATACCATCATGGTCATGCAGAGCAGTTACACAGTTTCATGTAAAATTAGCAGTGATGGGAATGATGACCAAAATATGCAGAGGGAAATGCACAATGACTGAACATAGACTTCATGATCATGATCTTCCACAGTAAGAGTTCCTTTTCAGTGTCCATATCCTGTTCAGGTTCATTTGCACACTAGATTGAAGACAAAGAGGATATTTTTTTTTTCTTTAGAAAATACATTTCATTCAGCTTCATTTTTAATCTGTAATTTTTAATTTTTAATCTTCATCAGAGCCAGGTTGAAATTTCTTCTCTGCTCTTTTGAGGTTCTCTAATTTAGTAACATTTTTTATGTCCTTGCCTTGAACTCTATCTTGCTTAGTTGTAATCAAAGGTGTTACTTGCACTTCAGGTCTTGGCTTTCCTTTTACAAAGTGTTCATTAGCAAATCTTGTCTGTCTTTCTTCAGTTCAATTAACTTTGAGACAGAAGTATATACAACATTGTTGCTATAGCCATAGGTTTATTTTGACAAATGTAAAATTTGCCTGACCAATTTTACAATTCCTGAATTAGCTCTAGTGATCACCTACAACCACCCCAAAAGCTATCCTCTCCTTTCAACTATTTTTGCTGTCATTAAGTCACATGCAAGGCAGATGAATTGATAGTTCCTTGACAAAACATGAAAAACGGATTGATTTTGTCAGAAACCTGTGCAATCCTATGGAACAGTGTTCCTGGATCTTATAAATTTTCACAAAACAGTATTTAAACAATCCAGCACATTTTTTGCATGTTTTCTCAAAGTTGCTTTTCAATCTGGAATTTAATAGATGAAAAGCCACTAAGAGCATGTGCTGCCACTCTAAAAACATTTTTTCATTCATTGACACCCAAATTAATTTATATAAATATCATTTCTATAAAAACCTACCAAAGTACTTGAATTGGTTAAAAAAAAATTAACTTTTCCCTAACTTCTTTGGAAAACATGAATTTTCCTTGACTTCAATAGAGTGAAATTCCCAGACTTCTCTCTGACCTTAAGGAATCAGTACTTTTACCCGACCATTTTCTGACCTGTGGCAACCATTTAAGGTTAAGTAAACTCTGCACTCGAGCCAAGCTGTGGCCCATCCAGTCGGAGCTTTTCCGGTTTGCCTTGTATGAAGCAACTTGAGGCAAAACCAAGGTCAACCCTCAAACGGAGCAATTTCCTTTTTGCCTTCTCAACTTCCATTGATTAATAATTTTCCGACATTCCTTTCCTCTTCTTTCCCTTTTTCTCCTCACGGATAAATTCGCTTAACTGTTTAAACTGTTTTGTATTACCATTAATCCAAAATTAGTTCACGATTCGATAGATAAGACCTGGATTAGTTATTTCTAGATTAGTTCAGTATCGTAGTGATAAGAAATTCTCTAGGTTTACTACTTCGGGAGAGGTATAATAGGCTTTCCAGGAGCCAAGGCTTGAACTTTTACTACATAGATGATCTATAAGTTCTTTTTACCCTAATTTTAGAGATTAAAGAAACTTATCGTACGGGATAATTTACAACGTTACGTAGAACCGCTTGGGCAACCATTCGTTTTAACAATCAAGAAGGAGAAAAATGCGAGATCGACAAATGTTTTATAAGTTAAAAGGATCCCGCTTCAAAATTCTTCAAGAGGTCTGCACTGAAAACTTGAGCTACCACTAAACGATCTGATTCGCCTCCGGACATAGGGAAGAGGTTTATTGGAGAGGGGGATGCTTATCAAAAATTATTGAGAGATCCTATTTTTCTTCGGAACACTGATCCATCTTGATTGTCTTGATTGAGGGCTGTATACAGAAATGATGCATTTTTCTGGTTGAAAAAAAAAATCATACAATATTTAGTACAGAAACTACCAAACACTTTGAAATACAAGTATATTTTAAACTGAAACGCCACTTAGTCTGTCTATATAGCTACATGTAACTGTATATACTATAACCATTTGCATAGCACTATTCTGACAACAAATCCTTCGCGTTCTCAATGTTTTTTAGGGGAAGGCGAAGGAGAAAGGGGGACTGCTGGATATGACATTAATTTTTTGTGGCTATACGTTTTCATGAGAAAAAAAACAACAGTCCACTTACACAGGCATGACGTGTTAGCTTTCCTTTTATATATGTCTATTAGATCCCGAGACAAAGAACGGCTGCGAGAGGAGACTATTCGTGAGAGCGAACCGCGGATTAAGAAAGCTTTAAATCAGTTCCAGTGTTGGCCACACGTCAAAGCAAAGTGGGGGATTTGGGGATTGTCTGTTTATAACGCAAATTAAATGAGAAACGTGGGTGAATTTCAATGGGAGATGAAGTTTCGATTTTTGGTTTGACTCCGTGACTTTTGCGAATTTAGGTGTTACCTTAGAGAAAAACTCCTCTGACATCCATTGTTTATACGAATTCTTCTGCAACATTTTGTAATACTGATAATTTTTTTATAACCCTGCGTATTTTGTAAGAGCTGTTGCAGCATTTTGCAATTAGAGCTGCAGCATTTTTTTAATAATCGTAGGTCTACGTAATTTCTAACAACATCTCAACGCAAATTCTAATAATCTCAGCTTACTGACGACAAAAACATACCGCACTGTGCAAAAGTAATGCAAACCATTATTGACGAATCTCGTGCTTTGTTCTCAGTACCGAGATATCGTCGATATCTCGCAACAACTGTTGAAATGTTTCCTTAGATTTATCATTCTTGAAGTAACTGTTGAAGTTAAGTGTCGCTTTCTTCTTTCAAACCGCCAAAACTGCATAACAGATTTTTATTCGAAGGAGAGAATCCGCAAATACCTAATACGTGGAATAATACTGTGTTGTAAGTTTTAAGAAACTCGACAGTTACAAAATGCTGCAGCCCTTATTTCAAAATTTGTTGCTCGCCTTTGTTACAAAATGCTGCAAAACCTAAGTAAAAAGCACCAGTTATGATAACGTGCCACAGAACACGACTGATTAGCCGGAAAACTTAAAATACTCGGAGATAGTTTTTCGAGCCCGTTTCTCGGGATTTACGGTTAGAAAGCAACCAATCGTTTCACTTCCCTAGTTGTCGACGCAGCGCAAAAATCTCAGTGCAAATTGATATAATCTCGAACAATCTCTCCCTCTCTCTCTGAGCCAATTTGTTCGAATGAGATTAAACCGATTGGTCGTGTCAGTCGTGGGTGCACCGCAAACGTAAACGTAAGATTTTCCCATGGTATGCTACCTTCAATCTTACCCAATTACCACTCGGCTTTCATTTGGCAATTAGTCAGTCAATTACCAGGGGTTTTTTGTCATCCTTTTAAAATACTGAATAAGTAATTCTAAAAACCAGGGAAGATTTATTGCTGCTCGACGCTTCGGAATCATCATGATGCCATTATTAAGAGACTACTTAACTAGCATGCAACTAAGGAAAGGTACAAGATAAGCATAAATTACAATAAACGGCCTAAACAAACACCTTGGCGCGGATGGAATATTAATGTTTGCACGTTCAATGTGCGTTCAATTATCTTGTACCTTTCTTTAGTTGCATGCTAGTTAACTAGTCTCTTGATAATGGAGTCATGCTGATTCCGAAATGTCGAGCAGCAATAAATCTTTCCTGGTTTTTTATATGCCTTTGCTTCAGCAAATCTCTACTTATCAAATAAGTAATTCTCTACTAGCAAATGTTAGCCGGATTGCAAAGTATCCTTGCCCGAATTGTTAGAAATTACGTAAGCACCCATTTCCAGCCCTTCGCTAATATTCTCCATCTTTAATCAAAATGCTAGATGTCGTTATTTCGAGTTTGTTTTCAATCCCATGATTTCTTGCTAAAAAAATGTTTTCTTCCTATTGTAGCTCGTCCTAGGCTCTTAATCAGTGAAACGAAGCCCAACAGTCAATGGTGTGATGGTAGGGACCGAAGGAAAAACAGGGGAGGTTTGGGTCGACTCGCGACCCGACTAAAGCCTGCTTCCTTCCCTACACTCTGCTGTTACTATCGCGCCGTTCATTTATTTCGCTCCATTTTACTAACTGAGCACTTGGAATAGGCTATTCTTAGGGAATCTGGTACTATTTTAAGCTCGTATAAGAATTTCAAGAACGTCAAAACAAGCATCCCAACACTACATTTCCCCTCGACACCCGCCGAACTATTCAGTTTTCAATTTTAATTTGATACTATTTCCCAGGGCAATCCTGAAGAATTTAAATGTTTTTCTAGTAAATGAGACGAACTCCTCTCATTCACTGACGTACGACACTCATCAATGGTAAAGTACCAGGGACCGTGACGGCATCTATTTTGCTGGATTCGAGAACAAACGTCTGACTTTCGGACGTGATGTTTTTGTGTACCCCATGGGGTAGGCACTGTTTCGTGTGTTTCATTCGTGTTATTAAGGGAGTCTTCCTATTCTAATGTGACGATTGATCTTTTTTGGCTCCTTATTACTCTCCGTAGACCAAAAGCTTTCAAAGTACCTCTCTAGGTGTTGACCCAGCGTAGCTTGAATATTCAGTGGACTTACATCCTATACTGGATACAATACTATACGTGTTCAAAGTCATGTGAGGGATGGGGGGAAATTGCTTACTGGAGTATGTAGCGACGCTCCTTCTACAACACACTTTTTGCTTTGCAGCTGAACGACAAGAAGTATTTTGTTGCTAGGTAATAGTAGGAACATCAGGATTTGTTTGTGTTGGGAAATGTATATAAAAATAGCGGAGGGACTTGAAACCGCCTCAATAACAAATAATCGACCCAAAAAATCTCACTGAAGACTTACAAACACACAATGTGGCAAAGTAAGCTATTTTTCCACTTAAATCCCGGATGCTATGATTTGGTCCCGAATGGAAGTATACCTACTGGAATACCATTACGTAATGACAGTCGAGTTCAGATGACGTCGTACATCGAGCTCGGGCTGCTTCAGACTGAATTAGGTTGAGCAAGTTGGCGTGAAAGCTACTTTTAGTTTTTCTTTCTCCTTCTTATAGATACTTTGGAACTAAAATTATTTGCACTTCCCTGCAATTAAATAAGTATTATTCAACGCGACCTTCTCTTGGTCTGAAATTGGGTATCCGTTCTTTCCGAGAGTATGCTCATTTTCCCTTCCTTAAGAAAACAGTCAGACAACTAGAGAACAAGCTAAGAATATAGGTCTAATGAAGCATTGCTTAACAATAGCTGTCCTGCATTAATGATCAATGGAAGGACCAACTGAAGTTGATCATAGACTTTCATGACAACCAGCTCACGAATCTATTACTCAGAAAAATAACCCCTCCAAAAAGAACCCCTGACTAAATGTTCGTGGAATCTATAGGATGAAAACAATACTTTATTGAAAAATCGTGTGCTTTTCCTTACCTACAAAACATTAAGTTGCCTCACAGGTCTAAAATAAAACACTAACACACTCGTCACAGAAAATCTCACCAAGTTACCACACAAAAAGTATTTTTGAAACGGCTGTGCCACATTATGTACTCTCTAAATTTACGAAAGATTTTAAATCACTCCGCCGGCCACTCTTGTGAGCTCGCAGCGTGTGAGTTAATTGCAATATAATGCAGTACTACTTTTAGATTCTTGTTACATAAAAGCATATTTGACAGTACTTTATACGCTTATAGCCAGTATAAGGAAGCAATGAGGCTGTAGAAAAGATCAAAGTATTTCTTTCTCTAGGTCAGATTTCGGTACTTTTCTTTCATAGGGAGACAGCTCTGTTTTGTTCTAGGTTTATATCTTGTACGGGGAAGAGGTTAGTTGCGAGGGGTAGTCACTGAGTAGGATACCCCGCTTTCTGATTCTTTTCTTTGTCGGGGGTATAAGCTCTTTCTTGCTGCTCACATGATGTCTTAAAACCACTACCGAATTAAAAGCCATAAGCTTGAATTAACCGCCCTCCCTGACTCCCGATCCAGCAATTATTTCGCAAAAATCAATGATGATCAAATGGGTTTTGAAATTGCTTAACCTTCATCATTTCGCAAAGTTCCTTTAATTTATTCTTCCTCTTTCAATTTGTCTTTTCAACCATCCTCAAGCAGTGGTTTTAGAAACCTGTTTTGCATGCAAAGTGATACATTTAGTAATGGTTCTCCGCAATGCTTTGCATTTGGAAGACCTCAAAATTCAGACAACCCCATGGAGCATCATTCCTTACATGCATGTATATCTACTTACCCCTTGTTTACCGATGATAAGTTGTACTTTTGTACGATAAATCTGCTATTTCCAGTTTCAATTTGGTATCAAGATAGGCGTGATTAAGATGGACATCAACACTCGAATTATCTCGCTGCGCCACCGGAATTAGCAAATTATCACATCACAATAGTTTATGTCCATTGAAGGGCATCATACACGTGGCGCTACCAGGGTTCAGTTCATCGTCTTAAATACTCTACTCTATCGGTTATGTTTGTCTCTTAATCGTGCAAAAATAAATCAAAGCCCTAGATGAGCATTAAGCTCGATATCAAATAGCAACTTTGCACATCTACGTGAATTCCATGAGATTAAATGGTTAGGGTATTTACGTTTCAAAAACCGATAAAATCAACACTTCAGAGGTATAATGCCTCGGTTATCGACGGGGCTATCAAATTTCTCTTCTGACCCGTTTGAGGAATTTAGAATTCCTCTTTTTTTTTCTTATCTTAAATCTAAACGTTCAACCTCCCACGTCAATAAAGTTGCTTAAAAAATAGATACCTTACTTTCAAACAGCCTTTTTACCTTAAGACTCAATAAGCTAAACACGTCTGCGGATGTCCGTGACTCTATGTCTTTCTTCCTTTGCATTTTAAGAGCAGCCACATTCGTGAACTTTTAAATCTTGTAGGTCTTTTTTTGCTATATTAGACTCGTCGTCCCAATATAACATAGAAAAGGGCTTCATCTTAGTGGGGCTGCAACAACTGCCGGTGAATCCAGGTGGACTCAGATTTTTTTTCACTGCCTCTTGCATTATGATGGCTCGTTCATTAGTAATTCTCGTATGAAGACTCTTACAAGAACCTTCACAGAAATTGGCATAGAATCCCTGTGGGTGTATCACCCAATGCCAGCCGATTTTTCCGAAATCCACATAGAAATTGCGACGACAGCACGATACTGCTTGCCCATCAGGGCAGTTGTTAACTCGGCGCTTTTTCCTTGACAGTGTTCTTGGCTTCTCCAAGTCGATAACGAGAAATGGCCGTAATCTTCCCCGCGAGTTAATTAGCTGACCAACGTCCGAATCACAGTCCGAGCAAGAGATTTCTAATTCGTGTACGCCGTTGTCGGTTCCATTCCTTGCATCGTATTGTTGAGTTGTCTTGTTAAACCATTGCCGAACGATTTCTTTCATGTCTATCATTTCCCATCCTGAGCCGGTTCGTATTGCTTTTAACTTGGCCGTCACCGTTCTGTTGATTGGTACTTCGGAGGTGCTGTTAGGTGATTCTTTGTTAGGGTCCTTTATGTGAAGTGTCTTCTTCCTTAGCTCGTGTTGTCTGCTTTTCCGTTTATGAACCCACAGAAACGCAGAGGGCACTGAACTGGACAGCGATTTCGGCTCAATATTAAACTGGAAAATCAACTTCTCGGAAAAATTTTGCTTTGATCTCGAAGGTGAAACCTTAGCTAAAATTGAAGAGAAAGAAAGCGGTTTATTAGCCTAAGTTTGTTTTAGTTTTCTAACATACTGAAATGGGATTTATGATTACCAATCAGTTAGCAGCAAAAAAAGTCCAAGCTCAATTTTTGCCCTATTTGTCTCTTCACAACGCTTGTATACCATATACATGTCAACTGTGAAAAAATTGAAGCTTCTAATTATTTGCATGCTTTCTATTGTTTCACCTACTATTAACCGTTGTTTTGCATTAATACCAATTGTTCCTAGTGCCCCTCCTTTTATATAAATCTTGACATTCTCTCATAGGCACTGTCTGGATTATTTTGTTATTGTGAGATGGTGGAATCGCACGTTTCTGAGATTACGTTTCCTTAGTTGAAGAAGTTAAGAATGACGAAAATTGTTTAACCCTCTCTCCACATTTTGCATTAAACCTACGTGTCAGGACTTAAGCAATTTCCAAAGCACTCTCTGAGCAGTTGTGAAAGGACATATAGACCGACTCCGCCTCCTAATGTTCGTAACACAATGGTCATTAACTTAGAGGCAAAATTCAAAACAAAAAACGTTATTTCAGTTAGCACCGTATGAGGTGCCGAGAACTAATATCTAGAACGTCAAGACAGCAATGATTTTGTGTAATTATGAAGTTGTTGCAACATTAGCTCTTGAACTTTGCTCTGCTGCTGTCTGCGGTGACGAGTGAATTGACAAGAAATATGCTGAAATAATTTAACTGCTGCCCTCTTGACCATGCCGGTATCAAAACGTCCTGAAAACAAAGGGAAAACTTGAAAGCCGGACCATGACCTTGATGGAAATTATCTGTGGAGAAATATGACAACAGGCGACTTCGTTTCTATCCCTTAGAGCACGCAAAATTGTTCCTCTTACCTTTTTCGCTTAAAACAATGAGTTTACTCGTCTTGTCATACTTTCCGTCTTCGTACTCTCCCGTTTCGTTGCCATCGTCACTCATATCAATGAGATTTAAACTTAAGAGAAGCTCTGCGATCATTTTGTCCTTTGTTTTTTCTATGTGGACGACCGGTTGTTTATCCATTTGAAGTCTTTTAAGTATTTTGGCTTTGATAATCTCGATTCTCAGTTTGTAAATTTCTGAATCTTCGGAATAGATACCGTTGTTTCCATTGTCGATCGGTTTCGGATCTTGCACATATCCATTTGTGGAGGGAATTGACGTCGGAGTTCTGACATGTGCTAGCGACATGTTACTGCGAGGCGCTGTTGTAGCTTTATCACGATTCAAGCTATAAGCGTCTCCTTCAGGAAACGTTATCGCGGTTAGATAGAGAGCCAAAATCGCGCTGCAGGAAAATCCGGCCATTTTAGCACGAGCATTGACTGTTGCTCTTGTCTGATGACGATGAGTCAGAAAATTAACACAAAACCTGTTTGCACAGCTCATAAGCTCATAAGCGCAGGAAACTGTTTGATTACCACCTCGAGTGATCAAAGCATTTCAACAACGAGGATTGTAGACAAGCGCAAAGACTGTCAATAAAGCGATGAATTGGCCAATCGCATGTACGCAACCTTTCATCGGATCACATGTCTAATTTATTGTCTTACTTTGTTGTGCAGGCCTCTTGATCTCCTTGGAAGTGTTTCACCGGCGAACTGATTTTGACAAGGCTAACCATATAAACCACTAATCTCTCAATCAAGAGGTGATTGCAATTTCCGGCTCTTGAAACTTTCTACTCATCCTATTACCTGCCGTACTCGTTCGGTTACTGGTCGCATTATTCTGTTGAGAATGTCAGCTAATAGTTTGGGAGGTGATAGCTAAACACTGCACTCCCCTTATCATCAACAGATCGTTGCCAGTTTTCTTTAATCTCATTAAAATCAGTTTATTATTTCTCTTGCCTGTCATGGTGTACAGCCTTTGATTGTCAACACATTTATCTTTGATGTTAATTGAAAAAAATGTCTTTGTAGCCGAGGTACAATGTGAACGGTGTATTGTTGAAACTTTCAGGGTAAAATGCGACTAAACGAATAATGATAGGTCCCCAGAGATTAAAGAATTAGTGATATTTTATTCAGAATAGGCTCTTGTAAGCTTAAACCCCACTAATGAAAAGAGGTCACAGCTGATATCAGCCTGCATCATTTTACAAATCTCATCAGGCTACGATGTCAGCGCTAATAGATACATGTTCACAAAATCAGACTGGAGGAATCTTAATACTCCGGATTCCAACACTTACCTCAACTTTAGCAGATGATGGCACTAATTCGAACTACTCTGCATTAAATGTCTGAAAAACGACTTTTAAGGTGGAAATTCTTGACCCATGTGGGATCTTAATGACCGTATGACTGAAAGCTTTTTCAAACAGAAATGCAATGCGTTCGAGTGTTAATATACCAGGCAATTTTTTGTGTATATTATTGACGAGTGTTTCGTGACAAGGGGAGTAAATTCCTGCACACGTCTTTTTTAGAATTCGTAATTCTATAAAATTTTGTTTCTTGCCTCCCACAGAAGCTTATAAAATCGCCCACAAAGATAACAAAAATTGGCTACAGGGTTCTTTAGTGAGCCATTATCTATAAGGCCTGTAAGCTATTTAGCAAAGACTTCAAGGGTCATGTTTCTAGTGCACGGATGAAGGGGGTTTTGGTGGTAAGTGCCTTGTTAGTGCGAAGGAAATGCAGACTTATGTGCAGATGTTGTTGGTTATGGCATGGATAAGTCATCCACTGTTACTAAACTAGTTTGAAAATTACACGCACTTTGGGTTGCAAAGCCAACGCACTCATTTCCCAAAGCTTGTCAATCAGTTTTACATCTGTAGGACTAATCACCGCGGAAAAGTAAAAAGAAATTATCAGCTTTTAGGGGACTATTTGCCGCCGTACCTAAAAATAATTACACAGCTAAATTTTTGATTGTATGATGAGATAAACTATTTTATCTCGTAACGCCCAGAGACTTCCAGAAAAACTCTTAAAGTTTATTTTGAATTTTGTCATATTTGAATCAGCTGCTTAGATACTAATCTTAGCAGCGCGCGATTTTGTATCCGATCATCAGACAGGCTATTTTCGTTAGTGTCAAAACTGAAATCACTGAAAATGTTATGGCGAAGCAACGACTGACTAAAACTTGCGAACAGCTGCAACTTAAGTTTTTGCCCTTAGGCGCAACAAAATTATCATTCAACCTCTTCCGCAAACAAATAGCAACGGAATCAATTTCTCGTTATGTTTGATACGTGGGTGTTTAGTAACCGACAAACAACCATTTATAACGTGCTACTCAATAAAGCTTACCCTCACAAATAAACTTTTTCAAAGGTTGCATTGCTTAAATAGTTTCACGAGTTTATATTGGGTTAAGAAGAAACTTGCCAAAAGCATTACTGATGAATCACCAGATAAGCGACAGATAGTTTCATTAACTTGTAAAGATACGTGCAGTGTTCAGTAGTTGCAAACTGCCGTTATGAATGTTTCAGCATCCGAAATAATTTGTCTCCTTTTGGTTTGCCAACATATTTCTCAGCAAACAATGTTATCAAAACGCTAGGAAATACTACCTTGTCAATGCGGAAAAATGTTCAATGGAGTGAAATATCTCCTGACATGTTGTGGATAGTTTATTATTAAATACATGTACATTGACAATCTGCGACCTCCATTTGTTTATTTTTGGTTAAAGGTACTTAAAGCAGATTTAGCGTGGAATTTGAAAATTCAAGACTTTGATATGTCGGTCACTCTTGGAATTTATGGGTGTGCAGTAAAGTTAAAGCTCAACAGGTTTTTTTCTTTCATGGCGGCTAAGATGTGGGTGTTTAAAGGGTTAACCACAAATTAAAGGAAGGAGTTTAGGCCAGAGGAATTTACTAGCATCTTTTCTGAGGACTTCTAGGCAATTCAATTAAAAGTCTTAGTTGATTTGTGCAATAAAGGATTACGTCTTCAAATAGCCAAGTAGTTAATCGAACGGAGCTTATCCTGGTTTCCGTAGCATAAAGCGGCTTTGAGAGTAAAGCATCGATGAGGGATGTCCCAGACTTTTTGTCAGGTTTCTTAATGGTATTCTGTTAATCTTACATCGGCTGCTAAAAAGAGAGACAAATAACCTGAGAACTTGGGATCACTCGTCAATTAACTGAACTATAAACATTATTTATAATAAATCGTTAATCTCTTTTCATTCGAGGACTTAGACAATGAGAAGGAAACAATAGTCTGAGCCCTCTTTCCCGACAAACGTCGGACGGCGTTCAACCAGCAATAATTACTTTTTCGTGAGTCAAGATTTTCAGGCTGAAATTTAAGACTCTTCAAAAATGGAAGAGCAAAAAATCGAATTAGATGGATTGTTCCGGAAGGCCCACCAGTTTAGTCTTGTATGTTAACCTGCGCATTCCTTGTCTAAATCTTGTAAGGCAAGGTCTGGTGTTACATTCAGATAGTTTAGCTGACGAAATCTTTCTTTCAGTTTCTGTCACATCAGCGACCTTCGGTGGGTATCTGACGGGTCAATTTGGATATTTTTAAGTTTGAGCACTCTGAAGGGACAAGTGTTCTTGACCGACATATTCTCATTTCGTCGATTCCCAGTCTGTATTATTGGTGTGGATGACCGATACCGCACGCTCGAAAGAATTGTAGGAAATCTATTGGTAAATCAATACGTTTTATTTTAAGCTGACAATTGCAATCGCATACAATACTAGAACAAATCAAAACGAAAACGGCCAAATTTGAGGAGAAAAAAATGCATAACATACCTTAGCCCCACGACAAAACCGTTCTCAATTCACCCATACAAATGAAGGAAACTGCATTTTCTTAAAACTTATCGTACGCTGCTAAATATTAGTACGACGAATTTATTCAAGGCAAGAGCAGAGAGCGATAGTGTGTTGCATGTTAAGTTCAGATTTCCGAGGTGAACTTGTGCTCACGCCCTTAAAGTTCCGTAGTGGCTGGCACACGTTCAGAGTAGACCAAATCAACGAACGAGTGGTTCGCCAGAACATAAGTGTTTCTGTATTTAATGGACAAAACTGAATAAAATCAAAACTCGTTCCAATCGCGGACGTTGGAGACCTTGTCGTTAGTGTTGGTAAAACAGTTCGTTGAACTGATACATTTTCTCCGTGCACGTCAATGGGAGTGACATGTCGTAAACAAGATTTGTACGCATCAAAAATCCAAACACGCAAGGTATTTAGTAGAAGTAGATATCAACAGCAAGCTTTTAATTTTTTCTTTTCGGACGCCTTTAACCTGTCACGTGAAGTTTAGAAATTATTTAACCCAACCAGTCACCTGAAGATGAAAATTTGGGAAGCCATAAAGGATTCGAAAAAAAAAAGCGATGGCAATAGGATGGCTAATATACTTTCTCCAGTTGATGGTAATGTACTATATTCCTTGTCGGTACGGCTAATGGTGTTAATAGCTAGAACCCCCATTATGTTATATTGGAATTGGCTAAAAAGCTGAAAACTTCGCGGCTTGGAGTCCGGCGTGAGCAGTAGATTTTGTTACTCACTTATTCAGACTCGGTATGTAATATGGCCTAATTAATGCTACTCGTCATCACTAATTGTATTAGCATAGGAGTAAAGTGAAGGCATTAAACTCTTTTCAGGCACTCGTGAAGCGTTTCTGGCTATATTACTTTGTAATTCGTACTTGCACCAAATACAGATTACTCAATGTGCTTTTCTTCGGCAAAATAAAAATCAAAGTCATTGCAATTTAGATTCAAGGTATCTTGCATGTGTTTGATTCTTTTATCCGGGGTGTCAGCCGACTGCTCATAAGAAGGGCACTTAGCGTAGCTCGGCTATCACGAAGAAAGGCGACACGTTGTCTTACGACTCGAAAAGCCGATACCCTTAAATCAAAAATTGTTTTAAAAATAACATAATGAGAAGTCAGTCATCGCCTGAGTTCCCAATGCAGTGCTTCCGCAAAAACGCCCACGCATCGTTTCTAAGATATAAAATTGTGAACCATGCAAATCGGCAAAGCAAAGAAACAACAAGGTTGATGATTATTCCGAAAATAGTCTAATCCCTCTATTATCGAACTGTAAATCAATAACTGCATAGTTTCTTAATCGAAATGTAATCACTCGTGTTATGCAGCTTAAATGGTTAGCAGGTTGACTCTTTGCTGTATAGTTGGGTCTTTTTGTTACTTTCCTTGTAAGAATGCTCTCGCAATCCCTTCTTTGTGATGTAAAGAGACACCATATACCAAATCTTTAATATCCTATCTGGTTTCAGTAATGTCATATATCTGTGCGTCAACCTAAAGCGAGAAGGTCGTCATTTACTTTTGCACGGACTTCTCGAACTTCCTTTCATCATATGTCAAATGTGTTATTCAATGAATAAAATTGTTGTAAAGAATTAGTGATATACAAATTTCTCGAGATCAGTTTTGCTGGTTAGAGAGGTGAGCTCAAAATTGATCTGACCTTCCTGAAGACAAAAGTTAAAAACTTTATCACCTAACAAACAAGCTTAAAGGAGCAGACTAACAGCAATGCGTGTTCTTTCATCGGTTCAGTGATTTCTAATTCACTTAAACCTTACTTACCCTTTTACAGAATGGCACTTAACTTCTCTAAGTCACAAAAGCACTCCATTAGTACAATAACTGTCTGCCGGTCCTCGGCTACATGTGTGACTTTGAGCCAGCTTTTCTGCATCTTAATCTGTTTCTACACTTCTATGCTCTGCCGATGTTGAATTTAGCCTCCCTCTCTTTGAAGTTTCTTTCAAGGCAGCTAGGAACAACTGGATAAAAATTTCTCTTGTTGGCCACAAATATTGGTTATTGTACTAGAATTAAAGGTTCTGAATAAAGTCATCAATTGTTAGTGGTCTTGATACGTTATTATCATGTTAGGGTATGAATCAGTGAAGGGATAAAGGAATTTCACTCAAGTCTTTGTTATAATCAGAGTTGGATAATGAAATAGTTTTTTAACTTGCAGTTCTAATTCTGCTGTTGCCGAAGAAACACAACATGGTGAATCCGACCTCGGGTCAGTAAAATTCCTCTGTTATCATTTTTTTGTGTATTAACCGCGTTTGCTACATACAGGAGGTTTCTTTACTGAAATTATATTGTCCAAACGAGATTTTCCTCTCATTTTTTATACATTACAATACCTTACTATTGAGTAGTACCTGGATTATTTTTTTCCTGTGTGGTGTATTTTTTCATTTGCAGCGTGTGAATTTTTTTAAGACTACTCTAAGACATAAGTTAAAGATGAGTTTTGAATTCTAGTCGTCACACAATCCAAGCAATCATTGCATGTCGAAAAGACTGTCAATTTATACTCCTTGGATGTGCTTAGTTCATCGATGTCAAACTAGGCAACATTTCATTTGACATGCATGCTCAAGTGTCTCAAAATAAAGTACCCAGTAAAACAAAGCTACCTTGGAAAATAAGGTGAAGGAGAAAATAAGCAGAAGAAAACTGAAACTATCAAGAGTTAATTGAAAATCGTGAAGTATTCGCGTCAGTGCCCCTTGGTCCTTCGTACGAAGTTTCGGACCTGAACTGTCAAGCCAGGTCTCCAAGTCAATTTACGGAAGACTGGGAAATATTTTCACGCCTTTTGCGTTTAGAAAGGCAACAAAACGAGTTAGTTGCTCTGGTAATGTTTTGAAGTATGCATAGCCAGCGATTCAAGAGATAGGCGAAATGCGTTCGTTGTATCTGTCTTTGTAAACAACACACGTGCGATGAGCGACTGTTTTTTAAAGAACTCTAGTATGGAAAAATCGTTCCATGGCTTGATCTTTTGAGGTGTTAAGAACATCATTTAGTTATTTGAAATGATTCCTTATCATCTTACATTTCCCTCTCGAGATTGGACGGTTGGTGAGGTGCAATGGAATTTTAGGCAATATCACTAGGTAGTGGAAGTATAATGCTTAAATCCATGAAATAATCGCTGCTCGCAACCTTTTAAACAAGAATTTAAGAACAACGTCATCTTGTCCTTAGCTTGTAGCCAATTTCCAAGTTATTTAAACGGATTTCACTACATTAAAGGTACTAATAAACGAATAATGAGAGCAATGAAATACAAGGTATTTCAGAATTACATCTTGTAACGCACTTATTGTTAGCCAGCTGTTCATATTGGATATCCATGAAGTTGTTTGTACAAGATGTCATATCTGATGATAATGCACAGGATAAATTCGACTGTGCTTTCTTTCATAATGACTAACATAAACTAATTGATAGGTCAGTGTGCAGAATTAGAATTCCTTCAACTGAGATACTAAGTATCTCCTCACACAAATAATTTTTATTTTTCCATAGTATTGTATAGTACTCCTTGCTCGCGATGCTTTCCCCTCAGTGTTAATACCTATAGCTTTTAAGAAAAAGTTTTGGAAATATTTAAAGATCAAACTTGTTCGAAACATTCTAGATTTTGTTTTGCTTAGATCAGAATGATTTCTTCAGGATAAGTTCGTGAAACCCATGTTAGACAAGGAAATTTGAATTATGATGTTCCATGGTTCTTCAAAGAAAAATAAGACACCTGTCTATGAATTTTCTTTCAAGCTAGTTTATCAATATCTCTCTAACAATTAAGTTTAGCATCCCTTATCAAGCTTCAGGCAAATCTACTTTAGGGGCAAAGTTCTCTCAGGGTGGTGCGCAATCCACTCATTTTTAAGATATTTAGTAGTCGTTTTTTTATCGCAAAATATACGGTGTCCTTGTGTAATTAACTTATATACCTCCTAAGAGGTAGATTTCCTTGGCTTACAAAAACTACATTGTCAAACGTTGTATCAAGTGTCTGTGGTGCGATCGCTCTTTTCAAGACCAGGGTCATCTGTCTAACCGGCACACGCGTTGTCTTTTGATGAAATTCCAATGTGGGATTATTGAAAGCAGCCACCTTAAAAAAAGCAAAATGTTTTGCGACATCGAATAGGTTTTAGCAAGTGGATGACGACCAAATTGGACGACTTGTGACCCATCAAATGAAAATTATTACACAAGATTATTTTTAGGGATGCTGCGATTGATATTCCATGGGGCTTAAATGATTACACTGAAGCTTCTCGAATTAAAATGACCATCTCTTACAACATTCTAAAACTGATTTGTGATTCTCTCGTGTCCTTGTCTAAAAAATGATAAACTCCGTAGTTTTGTATGCAGCCAAAATCGCATTTTAATGTTAGACAGTTTTACTTGGGTTTTTTTTTTTTTTTTTTTTTTTTTTTTAACTGCATTATTTAGATGAATGGTATGGAGAAGTCCGTGTACAGCATTTTTACATCAATGCGAATTAAGACATAGGACTGATTTTATCAAATAATGCATATATTTTAAACAAAATCATGATTCTTACCATAGGGTGCTCAAAGTAAAGAACGATTTTTCATTTTGTATGTAAATATCGTATGGCTATTGTTGGAACAATATTATTTTTTCATAAATGTTTTTGCTGCTACACATAAATTAGGACAGGAAATCCAGCCTTATATAGTAGAGTCAAAAGTTGGCAAGACAGATAACATTTTTCTATTTTACCTCACTTGTTGTACATACACAGGAACAACATTCTTTCCTTAGTAAATATAAGAAAAGAGGAAAAATAACTGCGTATCTCTTACATCTTTCATTTTATCTTTCAACGTAAACCACAGTTTATGGTGATATAAACTGATACTAACCGACGCCTTTTCTTTTCTAGCTGTTTTATCTGGTTACTTTCTTGTATTGTTAAAAAAAATAGAACCGCTTTTACCGACGAAAAATTTCAAGTTTTACCCCATGGCTGAGAAAAATTTAAAAACTTACTCATTTCAACATAACCACTTAAACGCCTTGTGGTCGATGAATATTTCACTCAGTACAAGCAGCGATATCATGTACTTATAACAGGAAAAAAGAAAGTGCACTATTTAAAGAAACTTGTATTTGGAAGAACTGTATGTAAGTCAGAAATAAAATAACGACGCTTGTTGCAGATAATAGGATAACCAGCTGATTTCCAATTCTTAACTGTTCGACTGAAATCCCAATCTTAACTGTTCGACTGAAATCCCAAACTACGATGGCCAGTTACCGTTAATCTTCTTATGGTAATGTGATTTTTAGTCGCGAATTGATGTCATGTAGACTTACATCTGTTTGAATGGTTATGCACTGAAGCCGCGTTCGGCAAAGAAATTGATTATAGCCATTCTTTTCTTTTTTTTTCAGTTCCCCTAGTATGCTGCAGACAGCCGTGACAGACCTTCATTGCAGTTATCAACGTCAGCCCGTTTTAATGATTTTTAGCGTTTCCGTGTTGTGACCATATTGATGTTCTATCTTTTTTTATTTCTTCCTTTCTTTTTTCGCAGCATATTGCAACCATTTGAGTGTGAGTCTTTATTTGCAATTTTTTAATGACCTGTTCTATCAGGCTCCTTTAATTTTGTTGTTAGGACTGAGTACCAATGTTTCACTTTTTTTTCCCAAAAGACATTCCTTCTTTAAGGCTTCGAGAATAGTAGCTTTTTCTTCCGATTGATCTATTTAATGGTAGAGTTTTCAAACGAGACGAAATCAGGGTTAAAGCTATATAATTATTTCCCAAGTGAGAGGTGGCAATGATGAATTAATAAGCCCTAATTGAATACCTTCCCATTTATGGCTTCATCTTTTCATCAGCTATATCTATAATTGTCTTATTGATCAAAGGACTCGCGGCTTGTGCTTCAAAGACCAATTAGGTCCTTTAAGATGATTCCATAGAGTGTTCAAGGGTTTTAATTGAGTTAATGGTCAGTGAATTGCGTATGAAAAGCAAGCCTCTGACCTTTGCATGCCTTAGGACAAATTTTCAAAGCACTAGAATCTACGGCAACCTTCTGAAATGCCGTCGGTCGAGAAAACGGTGGAACATTGAGGAAAAGGTTTGTTGAGTTGTGGGGCTTATTAAATCAGCCACAACCGGATGAACATATCATTCAATATTCCTGACTTCTAGGCTATTTTAGTAGTCAAATCCCATGGGTTATTCACTATTCCTATCAAATTTTAGTCAAAAATATCTGTCTGACAAAACGTAAGATCAATTTTTGGGTTCGACGGTTCCGTTCCGTCAGATCATCTTAAAATGACCCAAGAAACATTTGGAAAATTTGCCCAAAACTGGCGAATGTAATGTAAACTTCACAACGATATACAAGCTACATAAGAGAATTGCAGGAGGAAAGTATTGTAACCCATGAAACCTTCAAAAACCTGTTCCCGGTTGTCACGTGTACAGGCATACGTATGTCAGTTAAAATATTATTATGCAATACTTTCTTATCAAATTTGTGTTATCGAAAAAAAATTATATTGGGAGTAAGAGAAAGATTATCTCTGATCAAACCGATTGGGTGTCGTCTTGCTATGGGATGTAAAGGTCTTAATTTGCCTTTTCGCTGAACAAAGGTGTGATTGGTCGTAGCCTTGAAAATTCCTTTGCTGGAAACCTGTTGAGACTGGTGATTGCTAGTGCATAGGTGCAAGCAAAAGCTTAAGCAAAAAAAAAAAGAAGAAAACTGCATAAGCAAGATAGAACCCAAGTGACAAGTAAACTGAACGAAAGGCGAACGGGCATACTTCGTTTCTCTGCATTCGAGATGATGTGCAATTGTTTCTGCTAAACTTCAAGCTACTTTTACGTAGACTTGAGTATTACAGCAAGTAAGAACTTCTTAAAGAAATAAATGTAACAGTCACCTGGCAATCAGCTGTTTTACCCCCCTGAAGGCCACTTACAACGGGTTCGTTGTGAAAGCTTGGTCAACTGCATGCCACGGAATAATGAACCCTAAATTGAAACAAAAAAGAGCTAAGCTGGTCCATAACAACTATCGTACACTACTGATTTTTAAGTCTGGTATTGTAGAGACAAAGACAATCTGCGGCAAGGAACTTCGGAAGATTTTGCTGTCCCGTTTGCTGTCGTAAAGATGTTTTCAAATTCTTTTAAATGAGTGAAAGGTTAAAAAAAAGAATTCCAAAAATTTAATTTTTTGAAAAACATTTCTGAATAAGATAACAATCGGTCACCTTACAAGCTCATCAGATGTAAAGGTTTGTAAACAACATTTTGGAGACCTGCCATACGTTGACATTCCCCTATTGTAACTATTTGAAAGAGCAAAGTCAAAGGCAAGGCCAAATTGAAAACAAATGATAAGCAAGAAAAGATATTTTTTATGTCCAGTTCGATTTCTTAGATGAAGTTCATCATTTTGGCAGTTGTCATTGTTATGTGCATCTCCATAAGGCAAAGAAATGCCTTTTTTCCTTCTTATACACTCGCGTAGAATAGGAAAATGAATCATCAAAAACAAGAATGAGCGGGTAAATGTGGTCGTTTGGGTCAATGGTAAAAGAAAATGGGAAAAACACTTAAAGCGCAACTGTTCGGTTACAGCACCAAAGAAATGAAGTATCTTTGAGGTGGAGCATATGTCTAATACAGATAGCCATTCCTTAGAAACTGGAGATGAGTTTTTAGGTCATGAGCCGTTCCCTACTCTACCTGATAGTGAATTTAGGAAAAAGCTTGCCTCGATGACGCCACTAGATTTCTCTCTGCTTTCTTATTTTCCGAAGCCTAGCAATATCAACATATCAAAATTTTTTACCGTTTTTAATAGTTTATATCATTTGTTGACAAAGCGAAACAAACGAGCAAAAAAGTTTTTGGAGTATTTTTATTTCAGGTTTCGAGTTAGACTCTCTTCAAACTCACTCTAGCGTGAGAATTAAAAGATGACGTTAAATGAATAACCTATTTTTTTTTCAACATCTTTTGATTGATACAGCAACAAAAGAAGAAAAATTTACCTTAGGCCGATATCTGGTATTGAACCTTGGTCTATTCCACCTTCGCCTTACAAATGAAATTCGATTTCTTTGTAGTTTTGTATCTTCGTGTATGTTTGCTCTGGTGGTTTATGAATTACCAGATGAATTAGCAAAAACAAATACGTAACTCGTTCACAAGTTACAGTTTCATCCGTAACTTTTGAACTTGCGGTTGGGAATCATGCGATCGAAGGCCAGACTGCTAACCTCTTGAATTCGCGAACAGGACTTTGAGCGCAATACTTAACGAGTTTGCTTGAAAATTCCTCGAGGTATCTGATGAGTTCTTTTGGCCTAGATGAAACTTCTCGTCAAACAAGCCATGAAGTATTTTTTTCACAAGTATTTGACATTTGTTTTATTGACGGTATAAATAATTAAATGTTTAAATAAAAGAAAAACGGAGTAAAATGCTTTGTCTCTTGGTAATGGGAGCAGGGGAAGGGTCCAAATCGCGAATTACGAACCTCTTTTTCCTAAGTCACTATTCTCGTGTGTAGTTTAAGCAGTTACGCGAATCACGTATTTTATCATAGTTTACAAGAAAACGGCCATCACGAGTTAGCTGGTATTGACCCCAAATTCCTCATACGAGTTCACAGTGCACAAGGTCTATTCTCTGTTAAAGCAACTTCCACTTCGACTCCGAAAACGCAAGAGAATTTCTTGCGATTGAACATCGGGCTTTTGAATCTCATGGTGATCACCTTACCTATTTGGTTCGTATACAAAGGTGTGCTCGGCAATATGAATGCCCCTCCTGATCGTATGCGAAAAGTGTATTCGACGAAAAGTTCGTCGGGATATCCGTCTGCGATTTGATCGTATCTTCGATTCCGCCTTGAGAACAAACGAAACCGAAACTCGAACCCATATTTAAATGTGACAATCGAATCTTCGATGTTCGCTGCCATTGCAGTTAACAAGCAAGTCCATGTGGTCGAACTGTGCATGCTGAGTTAACATTAGCCATTTTTGACATGTTTTCTTCCCAAATAGTGAAAAAAAATCGCCAATCGTTGACTCTGTAACTTGTAACAGGAGTCTATCGCCGGAAATTAATTTTGAGTGAGTCAATAAGTGTCTGAGATTAGATTCAGTTGTCAGTTTTCACGAAAATTTACTCTTGCTTCACGAACACGGTCCTTAAAACAAGAAGATCGCGGGTCAACTAGACTTTCAGTTTACAGAGCGCAGCTACATTTCAGCTCTGATCAGATGAGTTAAAAAAAATTAAACACATCACCGTAGTGTAATATGAGGATATTAAAAATGAATAACAAAAGAAAATAGAATCGAATGCGATGGAGGTAACAAAATTGTATTTGTTTGATGACAGAGACAGAAAAAAAATTTATTGAGGACCTATGCATGGAACAGCTAAGAAGTATGATGAAAGGGATCCGTGAGAGATGACACTGTTTTCTGAGCAAAACGATATCTAGGAAATTTTCGACTTTTCTTTGCAGATTGCTATTCACGTTTTCTTTATGACCAGCAAAGTGATGCATTCGATGAGATGGCTTAATTAATGGTGTTAGTTGAGCCAGTCAACAGCCGGGTTTAAGTAAGCATCTCATGGTGAGAATGTGCGTAATAAAAAAACTTCTTTCAGATGAGAAACTGTAATTAGCCATTTTACCTCAGTGAATTCTTTACTGTGCTGCTTACTTATAAGTTTGGTTTGTTTTCCAGGGAGACCGAAGAAGTAATCTTTCCCTGAAAGAAAGGTTACTGATTACGATTTAGAAAGATAAACGTACAGTAGTCCGTCAGAGAAAGTAGGGAAGGTTGGGGTGGACAATTAAAAACTCCAGCCATATTCTTTACACCACAACTTGCTAATCAGTTTCCTCGTGTGGGGAGTGCGATAAAAGTGTGATGGAGTGTGATGGAGTGTTAAAAGTTCGATAACGAGATTAATATTTTAGCAACTTCAAGATCTCTCCACCGAAGAACCAGATATTAAAGCCAGAAACATTAGTTTCTAAGTGATTTTATCAGTTTGATTTAAAGTAGGTTTCGATGGTAGCCACCCACTAGAAAAAGTTCAATCGTATGGTAGGGCATTCCTTGAAATTCCTAGCAGTTGTGGGCTATTCTGATCCTATCTTTAGGGGCATTAATGAAATTAAATACATTTGCCTAATATATCATTAAAAAGGTAGTTTGGAAAATAAGGAATGCCGGAATTCGGAACCGGAATACCCGGAATTACCGGAATGACCGAAAAATAACAAATTTAAAAAAAATAAAAGTAAATAAAGAAATAAATATATAAGAACATTGAAGATTAAAAATTAATGGTAAATTCACAACTTAATTAAATAATTTAATACGAAAATTTTCTCTGAGGGTCCCGTAAAAAAAAAACACTTACCGGCACTGTTCATATGGAGATGCACGTATTAGAATTAAAAAAGTCTGCGTCAGGCCAGTAGCCCATACAGCCTAAGTGACGAAATATTTCTACTTTCCCTTCCCCCTGGATGGGATGCTAGTCCATCACATGGTTACTCCCCGTTTTAAATTCGTCTCCACCCATTTACACACCTGTAGGATGTCTAGCCAGGGAGCCATAACCTTTAGGCCTGCACGCTTTTCCAGCCGGAACCATTACAGAAGATTAACCAAATGCAGTATTTCCAATTAGTTTAAAAATCTCCCAACTATTAAAAATTGATACTCTCCCTTAAATCATGATTAACCACACATTGGGAGCTATCAAAGCAGCTACCTTTAAGACCAGCCGTCTACAGCTAAAATTGAGAGATCGTCAGTTACTCGACACCTTTTCGCGTCTATAAATACCTTGAATATATACCTTTGAATATAAACCTTGTTTAGAAGAATCCATCAGTACAAGATATATATTTAAAGGTATATATTCAAGGTATTTATAATAGACGCGAAAAGGTGTCGAGTAACTGACGATCTCTCAATTTTAACTGTAGGCGGCTGGTCTAAATGGTAGCTGCTTTGATAGCTCCCAATGGGTGGTTAATAATTATTTAAGGTAGAGTATTAATTTGTAATAGTTCGGAACTTTTTAAAATTGAACTATTAAACTAATTGGAAATATTGCCTTTGTTTAATCTTCTGCAATGATTCCGGCTGGAAAAGCGTGGTGGCCTAATGGTCATGGCGCCCTAGACATCCTACAGGTGTGTAAATGGGTGGAGGCGAATTTAAAACGGGGAGAAACCTTGTGATGGACTAGCATCCCATCCAGGGGGAAGGGAGAGTAGAAATATTTCGTCGCTTAGGCTGTATGGGCTATTGGCCTGACGCAGACTTTTTTTTACTTCTAATACGTGCATCTCTATGAACAGCACTGGTAAGTTTTTTTTTTTTTTTTGGGACCCTCAGAGAAAAATTTCAAACTAAATTATTTAATTAAGTTGTGAATTTACCATCAATTTTTAATTATCAATATTCTTATTTATGTATTGATTTACTTCAATTTTTTTAAAATTTATTATTTTTCGGTCATTCCGGGAATTCCGGGTATTCCAAGTATTCCGGTTTCAAATTCCGGTTCCGAATTCCGGCATTCCTTATTTTCCAAACTACTCATTAAAAATATGATAAATTATGTTTCGAGATGAAAATTTTCTGGAATTAAAATGCAGTGACAATGATTATTGCGATGAGGGTGAAACACTCAATAACTGTGCCCCATGGAGAAATCCGTTCGCGATTTTCGCAAGAGATCAAATGTAAGGCGAACAGTTTGTAAAATTGTACGGAATTTCTTTATTTATGGTTGCCTTTGGTCAGAAAATGATTGGGGGAAAAAAATTCCTTCAAGGTAAGGGAAATTTCACGGAGTTTCCATTTAAATCAGGGAAAATTTTTAAAGGAAGTCAGAGGTTAGGCCTGTCTCGATTGTGTTCGTGTGATGCTGAAAAGTTGCTCACTGGAATGCCAGAAAGTTCCTAAAAAAATGCCAAAAATACGAAAAGTTGCTACTCACTGAACAACATCTTCTTTCACAAGTATTTATCCATATCTAGTTGCTCAGTCGAGGTATGGAGCAACGCCACTTTTTCAACGCCTCATGAGAACTGTTTCCTTTTTCTGCTTAGCTTACCTCGCGTGGGAAATAGCCTAAGGCCATAATCGCCTTATTTTTTATTTTTTTATTTTTTTTCCTTATTACATAACAAGTCATGTAACCATGCTCCTTTTTGTGATTGAATGCAACTTTGATATCCCCTCAACGATAGAATGTATGTAAATGTAACCAAGCTCCACAGAACTTTAAGTGAAAAAACCAAGCAGCATTATCATGGTCATTTCTACTCATGAGATGTTCTCCTCAACCTCTTCGAATTGTTTTACGTTTGTTTGAAAACGTGGCTTTACTGTTAAGAAGCTTTCTCAATCAGAAAGATACAAAGCAGAATATTAAAAGGAACTTTTTTACGGCTTCCATTTCATCGACCATTGAGGTTTGAAATTACATAGAGAACATGATTACCTTGTAACAAATCGTCGGACTTACTGTGTAAAAATTACTTATCAAGAGTACTTATCAAGAGCAGACAGGATTTAGGGTTCTATAGGAACCAACCTTGTACAGCATGACGGGCCACAAAAGAACGAGGAATATTCTTGAAGCTTCGGCTAGGCTTGGCTCACGGTATAATGCAAACTAGAGACCAAAGCCATCTTTATAACCTAAATAGGTCAATAACTAAGTACTGCTCACATTTGAGTAATCCCAATCTAACGTTAATCCAATCAAAAATCCAAGGAATTAAATTTACTCAGCAAGAGTTTCCGGAAGTTTTCGGAAATCTTCTCCTTCAGTCAAAGCGTTTTCCGGCACGAAACATATTGACAAATAACTCACCAGAAAGTAGTGGTTGATGGTTTCGTTTGGATGCTCACACAGCGAAGTATCCTGTGGCCTGGAATAGTGAATGCTAGAGCCCCGAAACAAATACAGGCGCGATTTTCTCCCTGCCCGGAAGTGAGATGTTGCACAGGAATGGGGAATAGGAGATTCCAATTCATAGATGTCAGCCATTCAAAAGAAAAGATAGAAGGCAGACTGACAATTCTGTTTTCATTGGGTTAATTCGAGAATAGCCTGAATGAAAACAATCCTCAAAAAGGGGTTCTTGTCTATGACTCAGCAGTTATTAGCAACGTGGGACCAATTTCACATGAACTTGGACTTGAACCCTTTTCCGTTTTATGATATTCATGCTGATAGTATCTTCAAACAATAAATTGTGAAAAGATAAGAGGCAGACTGAAGATTCTGTTTTACTCAAGCTCATTTGGAACTAAACTGAATTTTAAAAAATCCTCAAAAAAAGATGCTTGTCTATAACTCAGCAATTACTGGCGATATTGGACCAATTTTGCATGAACTTGGACATAAACCCTTTTCCGTTTGATAACGATTTTCAAGCTGTTCGTATCTTTAATCCACAAATAGAGACTGAGAGACTTCTAAGTGTTCGATAACACGTGAAATTTATCTCTCAGGATTCTGTCAATATCGAGTTCATTTATTTAGGTGGTCTAGACAGGGTCTCCTGCAAGGAGAATCGAGATGTTCTGCTTCTTGAAAAGTTTAGTATGTAAATTAGTTATGTAATTTTCAAGTTGATTGTTTTGACGTCCTCCATATCAATTTTTCCTTAGTCCTCGGCTTGTCGATGCCTCCTTCAGGTTTCTTTGTCCAACTGAGCAAAGGGTCTGTAGTCCTTGTGGTCTCATCAGGATTAATGGCAGTTTTTGTATAAGGCAAACTTTGTGTGCCGCGTGACTCTCCAAATTCCAATAATATTGCATATGACCCATGGAAAATCTATGGTATCACCACCTTTCATTTGGAAACCTAAAAAGTTTTAGATTCTTTTATACCAGAAAATTAAAACAAAAAGTTGTTAAAAGTGAAAGTATAGTTCATTCAGCATCATTTTAGGAACATCGTAATCGTAACGCTTGGAATATAAATGCAAATACCATGCAGTCGAACCTGTATTAAGCGGCAATGTTTTAAGCGGTCACCTCTGTTAACCCTTTGCACACTAAGTGGACAGATATGTCCAGATAATACCGTTACTACTTTTGATACTTGTTTCTTGTTGAATTTAAGACACAACATTATGTAAGTGTGTAAATTATGCCGGCTAGTTGATGTAACACCTATTGCAACCTACAACGCCCACAATGAATCCTGATTTTCATTGCAGTGAACCGTTCGTATGGCAACAAATCCCAAAGTCCAGCATTTTGCTCCAAGAGCAACACCAAAAACGTGTCAATCTTTTGAGATAAAAACTTGCTAAAAACATCAAAAGTTTGCGTTCAAATCACACCTCATGGTCAGATCTTGGAGTTTGGCTAGAAAATTCCTTCTCATTTTATCTGCCAGCCCTTGTTTCTCCATTTTGATGAAAGCCAGTGTCGCGAACACAACCGTTGCCTTGTCCATGGCCGAAAAGAATTCTGGGTAATCCTACCAGCAAAATATCGCAGCGATTGAAATTGTTACCGGTCAAAACTTGGCTGCATAGCCTTGGTAGGTCCTAGAAGCTATCCACAGATGGGCCAGAGAGACAACTTCACTTGTGAACTCGCCAAGCTGGCAGTAAAGCATTGTTGGCGGTCCAGTCTACATGAAAACTACTCTCACCTCTGTTTTCATCTGTTTCTCATTCAGAGACTTGCCTCTACCCACATTCCAGCTTAATGATGCCGACATGGAGGCTTCTGTAGAGGGAAATGGAAACCGAATCGATTTCAACTCCTCGAAACACGAAATGTTGATTTAGGTCACGTGACCCTCAAGTCTGAGCCCAAAGTACCTCGAAACGGCAAATATTGTAACGGATACTCTTTATAGGGACAAATAGAGTGAGGTTAAGTGTGTCTCGCCAAATTACAAATGAAAAAATAACGAGCCCTTGGTCTTCTACGGGTGAAGTGGTTTTCAAAACCCCGAGATTGTTACTTCCTAGTTACTGTAATTTTAACCTCTATTAGGCGGTCACCCTTTCCTGAGTCCCAACGGCTTTTTTGTATTGCCTTCCACCTGTGGTCACTGAACGGTCACTCGGAGGGGAACCACTCATATAAAACTAAGAAAAATCTATCAAGTAAAATTTAATCCATATTTAGCTCCGAAATCAGAGATAAAACATGTTTGAGCAAGTCTTTGTAAATTAAGTGGCCAATAGTGGCATGAAAAGGCGATTTTTAGCATTTTTTTAAATACCCCATTCTGCCATTTCCATTGGTGACCGCTTAATAAAGGTTTGACTGCAACTCGTAAGCTATTCTCTTCACGACCTATATCTTTTCCTATTGTAAGAAAATAGTCTTTTGCAAGCTGCTTTCAAATTTGATTACCACATTGACTTGATTCAGTAATTTCGGTGTGCTATGCAGGGGTGGATCTAGGGGGAGGGTGCAGGGGGTGCGTAGGCCTCCCTGAGATGACGTACAACTTTCTAATACAAGTGGTATTCTGCAAAAAGAAAAAAAAAACTATGTGGTTTATTGGTGTTGAAGTAGAGCAAGAGACAAGGTTGAAGAATTTATGTTAAACGGCGTAAAAATGGTAGTATGGCACTGGAATTTGGAGCATTAGCCCTTCTAACTTTACGTCCGGTCACCAGTCAGTTACGCCATTCTTTAGGGGTGCACTCCCTCCTGGATCCGCCCCTGCTATGCTCCTTTAAGGCCCAGCCAAACGATAAATGTTGGACGATCCAACATGTTGCTTACATGTTGGACAGTCCAACATGTTGTAAATTAGGGGGTGGCCAAACGATACCAAACATCCATTCAACATGTTTGATCAAACATGTGACGCATAGGATTGTGGGTAAGGATATTTCCCAGCACACACCACATTGTAATATCCACGGATGCTTGAAACATGGCGGAGAGGAAAGAGAAATTTAAGCGTTGTTTATCAGTGTTATTAGTGCTTGACGAGCTTGAAGAAACCGATGATAGAGCTTGTTTTGACTAGTTCGCGGGCGAGCTGGGACCTTAGTCCAACAATTTTATTCCTAATATCACTCACGGTTATATCGAGTTCCTCTTCGATCGAAAAATATGCTCGTTCTCTCTTGTCTTTCAGGTGGAACTCGGCAAAAAAAAATCCCATTAGCAACCATTCTCTTCCAATAGGTCGATCAATCGGTCGGTTTCCTCGTCGCTCCAACGTCTTACTTTTTGTTTTGGTGTTTTTTTGCTAGAAGTTTGAGCGATATTCTGCGCTGCTTCCACGCTGGCTGCCATTTTCAAACTACACTGACGCAAGCCAACGGTGTCTATGGTAACGACTGAGTTTGCAGTCACAATGCGCGTGCGCACATGCAACATGTTGAGACTGGCCAAACGAACAAAACCTCGCACATCCAACATGAGAACAGAAGAAATGTTGGACGATGTTGGATCAAATGTTTGATACTGCTTCAAACATGTTCCAACATCATCCAACATGTTGAGTGGTCATCAAATACAGTGGCTAAACGGTGAAATGTTGGTTCACCCAATATGTTGGATCGTCCAACATTTATCGTTTGGCCGGGCCTTTACACTCATTGGAACAATGCTAATCAGGCTCCAGTTGTTCGAAGGGTTGATAACGCTATCCACCGGATAAACGTCTATCCGCTGGATACCATAGGAAGTTTTTGGTTAACACTCACAGCATCCGCTGGATAGCGATTTATTCGTTTCAAGAACTGAGCCCTGTTTACTAGTGGAGAAAGCAATTGCTTTGGTTCAAGTTGATTTCTCTACAGTAATTTCCTGGAAATTACATTCTTAATTCCATCCCTCCTCGAGTTCGTTTAGGGTTAATCACATGTTGAATTCTCGATTAGGGAAGAACTGCTGTTTTTTTTTTCCTTTTAATACGAGAACGGTTTGCACCTTTTTAATTCTTTCAAGGTGGCTGTACTTGTAGACCATCTCTGCTTTTCATTTCCCGCACTGTATTTATAACTAGGAAATTTGAAAGTTGCAGCTCGTTAATTTATGGAAAAGGGTAGTACCTTGGGAACGCCCCATACTACTTGGTGTTTACTTTGTTGTTATGTAACCAATTTTACAGGATATTTTCTCCCTGAGTCTCCTGTTGTCTATTTTTAATTTCGTCAGTAGATTTCTAAAAGTTTTTATGTTGTCAAGCCGAGTTACTGTCACCTTTATAGTCAGATGGACAGCATTTTCTCTGGTTGCTTAAGACAATAAGCGACAATAAAGAAGACAATATACCAAAAAGTGTCATAGAAAGCCTAAATTTTCCTTCAACAGAAGTAAAATCTCAGTAGAGCGTCATTTGCAGAGCTTACTCTTTAATTAAAAGCTCGATCGTTTTAGCTATTACTTTGTAATTTCTGCTAACACTTCCAAAAATAGTCAAGTAGACACGTGATGAGAATAAAGTACATGGAAACCAGGGTACAAAGTGTAATAGTTTTCATGGCCAAATTCACACAACTATTTTAATGACGATGACGAGAGTCTATGATGAAATCCCGACATTATGGTAAATAAGGTTACTTCTCCACTTGATTTAATAAGGTTTCGTCTGCTCCAAGAAAACGTTAAACAACTCAAGAGGGCTTTCTGCTTCGAAAGTCAAGGTTTGTCGTCTAAAGGACTAGACGAGGAATTTTCAAGCCAAGCCGTACTGGGTGTTTTTCAGTTCCTAGCTTGGTTGTTCGTGAAACTTGTTAGGAACCCTCAGCCTGCAGAGCTGGGGTCATTTATTTGGCGGTTTTCAGGCGAGCGAAGGCAAGCAGGAAGTGAGCAAGAGGGGGAGGAGTGAGGTGTAAAAAAAAATTATCGCGAAATTTTTTCCCTTATTTTCCCCGCGCGTATCTCGCTCTGCGCCCTCACCTAGTGCATGGTTCCACTCTCCTGAAAGTTGCAGGTCAGAGATACCTTATCTTCCTCAGCGGATGAAATGTCTCTAAAGTAGCACGGAACATGGGAAAAATCTACATCATATGCTAGAGGCGACCGGCCGTTCCGGACGTACCGGTCAACGAGTGGTACTCGTGAGTATCCTTAGTGTTTTGGTCAGATCACAGGCAGACCACGCTATGTGTTCGTGGTGAATAATGTTTGACATGAGACGAACAAACTCTATGAGAACTATAAATAAAGCTCTGAAAATTGCATATGGAAATTATGTCTCTGTCTGAACATCTTGCTAAAGTTAAATGAAATATTGATCGAATCTTTTGTGGTAATTTTTCGTCCTCGTGGGCCGTCCGTCTATTTACGGACCGTGATGTATTTTAGATGTACAATTTTCAGAGCCTTATTCGTAACCCTCATAGATTTGTTTATTTTCGGAGTCAACAGTTATTAACCACGAACACATAGTGTGGTCTGCCTATGGTCAAATACCTTATGATTAACGGCGATACTTACGTAAATCCCCTTTGGTTTCGAATCACTTGTAAGTCAATAATGTTTTTTTTTTGTGTGTGTTTAAGACGGACGGCCAGGCTCCCATGAGGGTGGTGCAATGCCTGCCGAACACACTTCTGATCCAACCCATGGCTAAAGTGCAAGGCCTTAGGGTTGGGACCGCCAGAAACGAGGGACACCAGTCGCCAACTTCGCTAGGGAGTCGAACCCTACCTCCTACAAAAATTAACACACACACGCCAAAAATTAAACACGCGCACTCGGTAACATAACTACTTTTTAGTTGTCTTTGTTTTAATATTTTAAACTAATTTTGTTTTAACTAATTCTTAGGAAAGTACTTTAGGGGAACCAGGGTTTGGATTAGGGATTAGGGACTCACACAATTGACTGTTGAGGAACGCGTAGGTATGAGGCTAACCGCCGTCGATCCATACCCTCAGCTTTGAAACCAGCAGGTTGAGAGAGGATCTCGAGGACCTCACTTCTGGATTTGGTTGAGATAATAGCCATGGAAGAGAGTTGCTTAGACGTCTCTTTAAGGGCTGGCACAGCATCTTGCGAGGAGTGCTGGGCCTTCTTGGCGGATCCTTTCGAGACCGGAGGCGTCGGAGGAGCAGAACGTTTTCGGGAGACAGTAGACCAGGGACCATCGTTATCTGTTGCTGAAACTTGGTCGGCAGGTATGCAGGACGTGAAGCGATCGTCACTGGCATCCGAGGTGTACTCACACTCTTCATCACAGTCTGCCACAGCAATACTGTCATGGGTCTCGGGTACGGCTGCACTTTCATGGGCCACAGGCGTACTGTCATCAGTAGGCGAGGGAACATCAATCATCTAAGCACTGGACTCAACAGTTCCTGTGACCGCAGGTGCATCCACTGCCTCGGCTAGAGCACCCACGGCCACCTTGAAGTTTCTAGCCAAATGCCCATCCTGACGGCAGCGAAAACATTTGCCCCTAAGGAGACACTCAGCCGACTTGTGGCCAACCTTGCGGCAAGTGACACACTAAAGGGGCTGCCCCCTATACCAAAATTTGCAGCGCACACCCCGGATGGGGATAAACGGCGGAATAACTTTCCGCACCACCATCTGCGCAACACGAGACCCGGTAGAGACCGAAGGCCTACCGGGCCAAACCTGATTACGAACAGATTTCACAGAGCCGTAAGCCGACAAGGCCGTACTAATGGCCTCATTAGATCCCTCGAAGGGGAACCACGATATAACAACAGTGGTAAGTTGGGGTGGAGGAGGAGGGGGCTTAACCACCCTACACTCAACGTCGCCCAACTTGACCACACCCAGCTCCTCAAAGAAGAGTTTAGCCACCTCACCGTTCTCCATAAAAGTAACCCTGGCAACACGGACGGGGCACGCCTGCACAGCAGCCACCTGATGGTCTGACTCACGATCGAAAAAATTTAGCAACAATTCCACCGCCTCCGGGAAAAACATCCCCTCAGGGAGCCCCCGGCAATCAATGTCGATTGTCCTATTAAAGGACACAACCATAGCAAAGCTCGGCCCCAACCCAAAGACTAGTCTGAGGGATGGGTGACCAAGGCCAAAAGAAAAAAGAACCACCTGCCCAAGAGGGAAAGACCACAAGTTTTCCCTCCCGGCAGGTACTCACTTGTCTGGCACTTAACCTCAACAAAAACTCCAAACCACAAGGGTGAGGAGCGACCCTTACCAAGCAAAGGACAATCCCGCGTCAGGTAAGTCAATAATGTATGATTAAGACCCAATTTGTTCCTCGATTTCATATGTCCTCTAATATATGACTGGTACTATCTCGTCAAATTAAGGAAAACGCAACGGGAGTGATATCTGTCAACAGTCACAAAGCAGTTTGACAGTATTGTCTAGTAAATGGAGTTAGGCTCGCACGTAAATTATTGGTCTAACTTTACTCATTTGATCACATTGTGCATTTACGTTGGAAAATCTTTCTTTCGTATTCCGAAAAAAATGGGCCGCTAAGAAATATATCGAGAAAGAGTCAAGAGTTATATCTGTGAATGCCTTGCTGGGAATCACACGACGACTGCCCTTTTCCAGTTACGGTACTTCAATAGAGAGATTAAGCACCACGTATTTTTTCCCCGCGAACAGCAGAGAGGGTCACGTGACCAGACATTTCCCTCGTTTGCCGTTTGCCGGCCGCCGTTTCTACTCGAGGAGGACATTTTTCCCGTTTTTAGGGAACGCGAAAACGTGAGTATTTGCAGCCCATTTTTACGGCCTATTTCTACAATTTCATCGCTTGCTTTTATAGCTAAGCTTCGTTTATCATTTTACTTCTATATGAACTGCTTGTAAAGCTAATAGAGTTCAAATTCAAGCGGAAAATACATTACTTCTTTGTATCCATTATTTCTAGTTGCAGTGAATGGCGACCGAGAACATTTGCCTTGGGACAATTAAGAAATATGGGCCTTGCCTGTACTGAACTGTATTTCAGTTGATATTTTTAACAATAAGTTGAAAAAGTTTCTTTTTGAGCGAACATTTAGTTAATACCTAGTTAATTTCAAATGTTTAGAAATTTTTGTAAGCTTACATATATATTTAACACTCGTTTTTGTTTTGAACTTCTCTCACTTGGGTAAATCGCTTTAGAACTTTATATTTGGCCCATAAAAATTATGTACAGCCATTTCCTGTTTTTATTTTATTTTAAAGTTATAGTCATGCCTCTTTTTCGTCGGGAAGAAGTTAAACAGACGAACATCGTGGACGGAACGGCAAACGACAAACGCGGCTAGCCTACGTTCAGCGTTCGCCGTTTTCGCGGCGCTTAATCTAACTATTATCGCGTGATGTTGCCGTGTGGTTTTTTAAAATAAATTTTTTTTGGGATTTCCGTTTTACCCTGGATCCGCAAGAACTAGCTCCCCAGTAAAAATCAGGAAAAATAAGTCGCTTTAGTTCTCCAAATGCAGAACAAAGAAACGAAAAAATACCTGAAGAGAGACGGCAGCGCAAGGTATAAAGTTTTTTTTGTTCGATTGTACGGTAGTGTCGGCCTCTAGAAGAGCAAAGTTCTAAGCTATTATGATATTCAGTGAAATTAGCGTTTCGTTTAAGTTGAGTGCCGTTCATCAACAAGCAAAAAAAGTTGAGAATACGCTGTACTACCGATTTTCTTCCGAATTGATGTTCTGCTGACTGAAAAGAAAATCTGAATTTAATTTAATCTCGGTGCCCTCGGACCGCGAAAGTTCTTTTACTTAAAAGAATGTCCAATCCGCAAACAGAACTCCCTAAACTTTTTCATACTTAATGGAAAGCACACAAGTCTTGTCCCCTTATTTCTGCGGGAAGCGAAAAATTAGGGTAGGTATTAATTTAGGTGGTACTGGAGGCTAATTTGGTGAATTTTTCGCCATTTTTGATCATAGAATATCTCGTGACAGATTTGTTGTAGTGACTAAATTTGCACATACAATACAAGATGCTACATATAATCTGGAGAAAAAAACAATTATTTCAGATGTCATGAAAGTTGTGGAACTGCATGGAATAAGGGGGTGTGTTCGAAAGGCCGTTTTGGAGAAAAACTTCTCTAAATTCGAGCCAATTTAATGTTACTCAAAATAATTTGGCACATGTACAAAGAATACGGTGATAAAGATTTCAGCGCAGTCCGCCAAAATAACATTTTATTTTGACAATGATATCGTCAGAAGATGAAAATAAAAAAAAAATTAGGTTGAGATTCAATACCTCCTCATTTGGTCAATTTGTGGCGGACCGTTGCAGACTGCGCTGTGAATTTTCTTCATCGTATGGTAGTTTTGGTTTGACAAGTTTCAGATCAAAGGAATTTATCATCCCAAAGGCAGACGCCTTTTAAATGGAGCGGCTTTAACGGTAGAACACAGATATTGGTGGAATAACGGGTCGGTTAAAGGTAGAGAAGGACTCTTCTGCGCTGCTCCATTTAACCGGCAGTAATATTGGAAACTCTGAAAAGTTCGAAAATCATGAACTTCAACTCGCTTCAGTAAAGTTGATATCTTGGGTTGACGGTCGGGATCCGCAGCAGCCAGACAGTGCACTCTTATATTATCCAAAGACAGCTGAGCATAGTTTTAAAGGAGCTTCTTTTTATATCTTATTCATTTTGTCGTTTTCAAAGTGTGGTTACGTGTAGTCTTCTGTTCTTTGACGGGTAACTTCGACCACTAAAATGTTAGTGACGATCGAGTTACTCCCTCGACGATCCTGGAACGACCAGCTCACTCATTCCGTCACTGAAAATATTGGCCATTTGCCAGATCACGTCTCCATTTTCTCGTTAGGGTCCGCCAGAAAAACCTTCCGTTGTATAAGCCCAGTCACAATCGAGTCATGGTATTTTACCACTTGTTGGTTGACCACGATCCAGGACGGTGACAAAATTGCATGGTCTTAGCCCACTAAAAGTCCAGACAATAAACAAGCTCGCGTGCTCCTGGCTGTTACCCCATGGGCTGTTCGGAAAGGCAATGTCCAGGCAGTCAAAAACTTTGCGTGTTCTTAGCCGTCTGACATTTGTTGAGTATTCTGTAGAAGCTAATCTGGTTTAGCAACCCATGTTGAGAGGTAAAGGGAATTTTAGAAACGAAATTATAGAATGAATTCATGGTTTCGCAAGTCGATTAAATCAGGAACCATAATGAGTAAAGTACATCTTTTCATGTAAAGAACTTTGGGGTGTACATATTAATAAGTGACGTTTCATCCTATTTACAAAAGGCGCCTCTGACAACCTAACACTCTCCTGGACTTCCATTCTGTTGTTGGCAGGAATGAAGGCTTACTCGTCGAGTAATTTCTCCAAAAAGCAACAATCAAGAGAGTGGAAATTTTGTAATCTCAGCCCAGATTTATGGGTTTAAATTGTAGGTACCAAAATAGTCTAAAAGTTGTTTTGAAGGGTTAAGTTAGGAATAGCACATGCTGTCACGAGTTACTGTAATTGTCTTAACAGGAGTAAAATACCAAGTTTGAGGGAAAGAAAGAGCTTAGAAAGAGAGAAAAGTAAAAGCCATTGTAGCTCTTCAGCTTCTCAGTGTATCCCCTGGCAATGTACCAACGTTTCCATGTGAGGAGCGAATCAGTGATGCGAAACAAATCCATCAACAGTGTGATTACGCTGCAGTTATTTAAAAAATCTAGTAGAATGACTGCGGTTGGAGCTATATGGTTAAAAAGGCGTTTATATCTTTGACCATGAAGGATAGAACGTGAAAAAGGCCATGAATTTGTTAGTGTATTTTCCTACAAACCTAAAAGACGCAAACCCTCTTGGTAGCGACCATACATGTCTTTCAAGCTCTTATCTACCTCACGGAATTTTAGAGGAATGCAGCCGTTTTCCCACCATGCAATAATAGTAATAAAGAAAAATGTAAAATTACAGAACATTGTTTGATTTAGACCAAATTCGCGAAACAAATATCACAAGAAATGAGTGTTAGAGAACATGGCGAATCTACATTGTAGTCTTTGGGTCGAAAGGATAAAGGGCACCGAGATTAGAGCTTTAGCGATAGTTTTTTCTTTATAGGACCCTCGATCTTCAAAAATTGCTCCCAACTAAAGTTGAAGACAATACGAAATCTGCAACGCGATTTTCTTGCATTGAATATATCGACCTCTCAAATTACTCTAACTCCTACAAATGTGGCTCTTTCTGGAATGAGGTGCTGTTTAAGATTCTACTCAACTTCTTTTTATGCTCCCTTAGGCCTTTCAGATGTAAGAGTGAACCACACATTTTTAGTCCAAGACATCGAGTCAGTCCCACGTGCGTTGCTTTCTCTTTCCTGACCTTTTGGTATAATCAAGAGCTCAACGCCAACACCCTCTGATGTGATATTTTTATTTAGTTTTTCGAAACGATAACTTCTTACTTAGAACTACTTAGAACTCTTTCTTGACCTTTATGTATAATCAGGAGCTCAACACCCCCTGATGTAATACATATATCTTATTAACCAAGCGCGAGGGCCGTACTGGGAGAATATCGGCCCGAGGTCTTGACAGTACGGACCGAGCACAGCGAGGTCCTTACAAAAAAGACCGAGGGCCGATATTCTTCCAGTACGGTCCCGAGCAAGCTTGGTTAATAAGAGATTTATTATACGACTGAAGTTCAAAGGGACACAAGTGCGGTATCATTCGGGACCATTCGGGACCATTCGGGACAGTGCCCGGTCCAATACTGAGAGAATATTGACCGGCAATATAGCATTTTGATTGGTTGATTTTAGTTATTGGCCCTCTGACTGCCCGAGTCGTGTAATAATATTTCAATAATTTTCATTCAGTTTTACGAAACGACAACATCCTTAGAATTAGTTCTTAATTCTGGCGAGATTTAAGGATAAATTTAAAAAAATCAGAAACTCAGTTCTTGCTGATCCTTTAAATTTCCTATCTACGTGTAAAAAAAATCTTCTTTCTACTTAAAGTTGGTTTCCAATGTCAACTTCCTTTTCCTTCCAATGAATCATACAGCCAAAGTCCTTAATTAAATGAACTTTGAACGCAGACTTTTTCGGAAACAGCCTCTCGTTTTTTCAGCGAGTACAGAGTCCTTGTAAACGAGTGTGGCCTTTTTGGTTACACCCACGGTGAGGCCATAATAGATGTTTGCACCTCATCAAAGTGACGTAATGACCACTTGAAGCGTGCGCAATCAATCTATTGCGAAAATATTACCGGAAATGCATCTTCAGTCTGCAAAACAAGAAGCGAGAATGAGTCACGTCTACAAAAGATTTCGCAAGATATCATGTATTCCGCCCACATCATTACGTCACCTCTCTTTGTGATTTAGTTTATCAAACGTAAAAACGTTGTAACTTACAAAAATACTCATTATAAAATTAAATTAAATTGTTGTATTTTTGGGACGTGATCATTGGTGATAAAGCGCTGAGGACCGTAGCTAATAATTTTCTTTGTTAGGTCAAACGGCTAAGCAAATAGAGCAAATGATAAGAACCACTGAAAAAAATTTATAAGGAGAGTGAATGATACGTTGAGCATAGCATCGGCGGGAAGGAGGCGTTAGGATTCATACTTGTGCCTCTTAGTTGCCTTTAACTGCTTGGTACTTTTCAAGAAAACAGAGGAACTTGCAGAGTCGTGCACGAAACTACTGAAGATTAATTTTTCAAACCGCAAGCCTTCCGGAACTACCTTAGCACGCGCTTTTTTTCATTACATGTGTTGATTTCTAGAAATATGCCTGAGAACTTTGTAAGCATTTGCCAATACCTAAAATCACCGAACAAATCTGACCCCGGCAACTTTTACTAAATTACGGCCAAAGCCAAATAGACTCTTTTAGACACGAAGAGTGAAGGCTTTGAGAACTTGAAGAAGAACTGAAATCCTTTCGTGTAAAAGATTGGTTATGCCCTTGGAAGTCCTTTCAATACACTCAAAGAGGGGGGCATTGGGGCCTCTGGGAAACTGCAAAACTGGAGAAAAAAACCTCCAAAACCGAAAAACCGACGAAAAAAGGCAGCAAAACCGAAAACCGCATGCAAACCTGACAAAACCGCTACATCTTCACCTTTAAAGGGGTCAAAAAGGAAAAACCGAAAACTGCATCGGAGTTTTCGTGAAAACCGAAAACCGAATGCAAAAACACGTAAAATCCGCAAACCGCTCTGAACATCAAAACCGAAAAACCGAACCTTTTCGGCCCAAAAACCGAAAAACTGATCCAAAAAACAGTCAAAACCGCAAAACCGAAAATCACAAAGCCCCCCTCCTCAAAGGCAATGATAACCTTAGGAGATATTGGTATTTGCAAAACTAAAGAGCTACGAAATCGGTAACATTTACCCTTTGGGCCCTGAGTGGGTGTAGAGTTTCATGTGCCCAAGCTTCTTTTAAGCTACTGAGTTTTTGATCCCACATGATCCCAAGGCTTAAATGTAAGCATCCTTGAACAGTTATTTATACATTGAAAAAGATATTAAAATGAACGGTTAGGAAAACACATTTATAAAACCTATATGTGATGAATTACGATTGCTTGGGATGGAAGGCCGGATCCGCCGACTTCAGTGTACAGATGATTCTAATAATCTACGATAAAAGCTACCAACCACTCAGTTACACACAACTTACAGCCTTTCAAAGTCACAGCAAAAAGTGACTCTATTGAAGTTCAAGAGGAAAACATTTTTCAGTTTTGGTAACTGTCAAAAAAATATGGCCAATAAAAGTTCTCCTTTCGTTGGCATGAAGGCGATCTGCTGGACCTGGGTGATAAATTACAACTGAAACAGATAGCTTTGTTTGGTCTGGGTGTCATGATTATCTTAAGTGGGAAGCAGTTTAGAACTTCTCAAGGCGAACGGTACCCTGGTCACAGAGGTTCTCTTCTCTCTCTCGGAGTACGATAATTCGGCGCGAAGCGCCGACCAACGAGCTGCAAAGCTTGGTTGCATGAAAGTGAGATTCTCAACGGTCCTGACCAGAGGTTCTCTCCGCTCGCTGCTTTGCAGCTCGTTGGTCGGCGCTTCGCGCCGAATTATCGTACTCCGAGAGAGAGAAGAGAACCTCTGGGACCAGGGTAGGCGAACGGGCGCATTTCTACTCAAGAATGAGTTGGATTCGCCAATGATCAAGCACAGGTCACGAAGTTTTCATTCCTTAACCTTCCTTAAAAGAACCACTGATGTTTCTGTTCATGAATTTTACAAAGAATTATCTTTAAATATTCAGCCACTGTTATTTGCAATCCACGTGTACAATGTTCTTTCTCCTTTATGAAGCTTATTTATTTATCACTGTACTGCCTCCTTCCTTTCTGTTTAATGGAGTAATAATTTATCGACTCAACATGTTGAAGCCTCTATGGTACTCTTAGTTAAGGACAGTTAATTGACGAAATGGGCGAAAAAAATGTATCGTTATGTAACTACATGTACCTAAGCAGATCTTTCTTTTGTTGAAACTTTCTCCATTATAACCTGCTTGAGACAAGTATTTTTTTCTGTCAGAGAAGGAACTAAAGCTGATGAAAGCTGTAACTTGTATAAGAGAATTGAAATAATTCACGGCATAGAGAGCGTGGCTTAAGTCATAGAGGGTCACTGCTTCTATTCATTGATCAACGGCTTATTCTTAGTCGTGCATATCTCAACAATAGGGAAATTAAACTTTCTGTTATCAATTGATCTCGACTCTTTGTACTGATGAAAACAAGAGTACTTACGCGAGCGAAACTAAGCGTGAAGTCACGAGACTCAGTGTTCAGATGAATCTAGATAACTCCGACTGTTAGAATGGTGCAAGTCTCGCAATTTCAGCCTGAGTAAAAATCAATGTGTTTGTAGGATCCATATGCCTTGAAGCTCTCTGACGAAGGGCTAACGCTCAAAACGTCAGTTTTAGAAACTCTTTACACTGGCCAACTCAGTCGATAAAAAGGAATTATCTTCCATTTTTATCATGTTTATAGAAGGAGGATTGTACATGTACAATATATAGCACTTTGCAGCGTTTGGCGGTACGGGAATAACTATTGCCTAGGGCGAGTTCATTTCCGTTCTGTTATGATAAGAGTCTTAAAAATGGATATCATATGTTTTGGAAAGTGCTAGGTTATGTTTGCCTAAGGTAACTTTATGAGGCATAATCTTAAGCGTTGTCTTGACCTGCTAATGCATGGTGTCAGTAACCTAAATTTTTTCAAAAGTAATTTTTGCTGACATAAGCGAACAGCTTTTGTTATCTCGTGTTTTATCAGTAAACGTCAGCGGCGTTGATGTGAATTTGACGAGTTTTATTGAAAAGCTTTCAGCAAGATTCTTACAGCAGTGCAATGGTCCTGTTGTCGGGTTTTTCGTGATTAGAGTGGACGATATGGTAGTCTCAGGGTGAAATCCCGGAAATAAGATTGCATCGTCATGTTTAATCTGATTAATCACCAAGGGTACAAATTATCAACTAAAAAAACTTGAAGCATAAAAAGGAAGGCTTGTCTTGTCTTATGGAGAGAAGAGCATCAATCTGTAACGTTATGCTCAGGTTTTTAAGCGGTATTGTTGAGCGGAAAGTTGAAGTGGCAGCTGAGCGTAAAGATAATAAACCAGCGTTTTAAGAGATAGTAGCTAAAAGCAGAAAGGAAATCATCGGATATGAAGCTCATAAAGTAGTGAAGAATTTCCGGTCATATTGTGAATAAAATATGTGACGCAAGTGGCAGAGGTAGAGGAAGTTTTCGTGCCTTCGCGCGTGCGACCACCGCGAAGTGTATATTTTCCATCCTTTTTATTACAATTTTCAAGTGGAATATTTCATCGCCAAGATGTCAGCACTTTCCGAATATCGTGAGGATTGCGTAGCTATTTTTTATGTTATTTGTGCTGTAAAGCTCATGCAAGGAATGAAATTTTCATTTGCCTGGACCGTTTAAGTTGTCTTAAATATCTTCTTGGACAGGATCTCTTTTCCTAGGGGGGCGAGGTATCTAAAAAGAGATGAAGTCTCTCATGTGAGGTTTATGGCATGAGTTTTGAATTTCGTAGATATTCTTCTGTACGGGACAAAACTTGATGGGAAGATTTTCTTCTATTTCTTAGAGTATTAGTGTAAAAGTTTTTTTTTTAAAGTAATAGCTGATTTTCGACTAAATAAAGGAGAGCACTTAAACATTAAAGACATTCAGATTTTCTGACACACCCCCACCCCCCACCCGGCCGCCATCTGTCCTCCGATAGTAATGTTTCCGTATGTGATTGCAAGAGTATCCCGTTTTCGTACAAACGGCCCGACTGGAAAAATAGAACTGAACACGTACGAGCGAGCGAAAAAAAAAAAGAAAAAAAAAAAAAAACGCGTTACCTAACCCACTGATCGAGAGCATAAAGTACGTTTCTAGACCTTTGAGGAATCATACAATTTCATGACCAGAATCTTTTTGTGAAATATCTTACCACAATTTACCTTGCGCCCTGCCAGCTTACTATTATCATTTTCTGATAAGACCACTCGTGATAAAGCATGATCAAGGGGTGTTTGCATCAATTTTCTGTCTTTTTTGAGCTCTGACACTTTGACCTCACTAGAGATTTATTGATTGATTGACTAGGTTTTTTTTCCCTTTTATTTCTCCGCAGTGACAGTGCTAATCTTTCACGATTTATGGTCGCACCGTTATACTTGGATTAAATTCTAGACAGACCTTATTTTTCGACTCAATGCCTTAAGAGCTCGGGTTAAACCACGCGCACCGAAAGCCCGCATTTGATGGGAGATTTACACTTTGCCACAACAGTTCATCTGCTTTAATATTTTGCGTTTAAGGGTTTTCGTCATAATATTCTGTTTTAGAGACTGTGGGTGGTTTTAAAACGTTTCCTTTAGTCCAGTAACAAGATCTGTATAATCCTAATGTTGTACTTTTGGACTCTTTTGTTGTTGTGAAAGGATGTCATTAGATTTCATTCTTCCGAACACAAAACGCTCGTTTTCATTGGCTGATTTGCCGTAAGAGAACACATTTGAACTTTGACTCAGCTACGCAGTATATCGGCTCTGATTGGAAAATTTTTATTGTTTTATTTCTAAACTGAGTGCTGATTGGCCACTTTCAGTTCTAGACGTCACTCATCTCCGCTGGCGTTTATCGATCGGTACCCTTTTGTTCTCACCAGGGGTGAGGAGTGGCTCTGTAAAAAAGAAGAGAGCTTGCAAGTTCTCTGCAGTCGCACTTTGGATCTACAACGCGATATGAGATCCATTTTATTCGTGTTGTTGGCCACTGGGGCATTTGCGGGTACGTGATTCTATCGCTTTCGTTTTACTTCAAGAAAGGTTTTATTCTTTGACGATCAGATTAGGATTTTCCACTCAAAATACAGGGCTCCATCGATTTTGCATCGTTTCTGGCTGCAGCATTTGTTTGCGTGTGCCCTATTTCGAGATGATTTGCAAATTTTCAGCTCTGTCGATTTCGCTCGTTCTGCGTTCTTATTGGCTGTTGTCCCTCTAATCGCAGAAACATAGAACGATTTTCCAACGATATGTTGTCAAATTGTCAAAATTCGCTCTTGTACAGAGGCAAGTTTGGTCACAAATTGCCCGAGCAAGCCAAGAACACGAAATCCGTCGATATCTCGGGGACACATCGGTTTTCTATCGTACTGCTCTGGTTCTTTCCCGAGGGGACTTAATAGAAAAGATATATGTTGAATGCTGGAGGGAAACAGAAAAATTATGGGCAATAACTATTTATATCCTTGGTTAATCTTGTTTCAGGTTCTCCTGAATTGTTTATTGTTCCTCCTGTTTTTAATTATGTCATAGTATCTTGGTTGCTCTGGAAGCTCGATACCTTGATTAACGATTTACTTTCGTACATTTCTTGTAGCGCCCACGTCTCTTCATGGAGAGAGGCCGCCGGAATGCGACAAGAGTAAGTAAAGTTTACATGTTCTACATTTGTTTTAAGCGAAGATGTCGACCCTTTAGATGTGAACGTTTTCCAAAATGGCAGATTGCCACAGTATTAATTTGATCTGTGGGATTTTGCCGTTTGAGATCACTAAAGGAGTACTGTCACATAGCTTTGCAATCATTATTAGGTGTTTTCTTCCAAGCTTGCGTTTTCTTCTTGAACAATTCTGAGTCATGGGATTCGCGGTAGCCCAAAAAAAAATTCCGGAAATGACATCGAATCTCCGACGGACTTGTTGACAATCAATTCTACAGAATGCATGGGGTTTGATTGGCTTACAGCACGCTGGAAGCACGCGCAGGACTTTGGCAAAAGTCACGGGGCACCTGTGTTGCGTTACAAGTTTTGCACACTTTTCAGATGTTTGACCTTGCTTCCTGCTTTTCCTTTATCTAGGGTCGAACAGATTTCATCATTTAAAAGAGTTTCCTTACAATTATGAAGGAGAATCAATAAGTAGTGTTGCAGGCTCGTCTTCAGCCCGCTCAGGGTTGAAAATCCGCGCAAGATGTGTCGTCAAGTCCATTGCACCATGTCAGCATGTCTTGAAGGTAAGTTTTTTTTATAGACTCTCGAAACTCGATACTTATTGATTGATTGGATGTTTTTTCTTTAGTCACGAGGTTGTTGTTTCGAAAAATAACTCTTCGTAAGAACTATTCAACTTGATAAGACCACCATAATCGAGGAAACTAATCTTTGCAGTCAATCATTAGTTTTGAAGCATTACAAAAAAGCGATTTTTGTTTCGTGTGAAATGCTGCCTTATTTTTGTTATTGGATGTAATTTTCATCCAATCCCGCAATATTCCCCTGATCTGGTCTTATCCCACCCGCTAATCCACTGTTAGACTGATTCATTTTCACCAGGAAGGTTCTTAGGTCTCGAAACTTTGAAAAAAGATTTGACCTTTGCGAACAAAATCGCTTTCTTTGATGATAAAATATGTCGATGACTCGCCGCAACTCTTTCCCAAATATTTCGTGTTATCCTCCGCGCCCGGTTACCCCTAGGGTAATTCCTTCGAACTTTTCGAGAAGCAAAGATACGCTGTGAAGAGGGGATCCAATTGAGAATCTGTATGTTGTCGTAATACTTGATTTTGCCAATAAGTTCATGTATCGGTCTGCAAAATGAATGCTTTCTTAGAGATTAGGGTATCAAAACAACTGTAGTTTTGTCTCTTAAGCTCTTGCTTCGTAAAATTTTTTGAGCTCTTGAAGTGAGTAAAGCTTCCCCATCCCCTTCCCGCCTTTCGAGGATTAAAACTGTATGTTGATTCTGTCGTTTCAATTTCACATTTTGGCATCCATTCCGTGTTCGCATTTCTGTCTTCGTTACGTAACGTTTTAGATAATTGAGTGCTACTGATACTCTGTCTGAATGGGTGATTCACTTCTTAACCGGACGGTATGCAAAAGCCTGATGGATAATCTATGGATTTTAAGAACTCGAAGCTATAATTTTACAAAACATGACGATCTTTTTTTTCCAATTGGAGAGAATCGACGCTCGCTGACTTTTTTTTACGATTGCACTTGTTTGTCAACGGCTAGTATAAAACAAGGCTTTGATGGGGTTTGTACTTCAGTTAAATTGATTGTGATGGATTGAAGACGAAAATTGAGACAGCTTTTCCATGGAGAGGTCAGGAGAGCAGAAATCGTGAAAACAAAACTGGTCTAACTGGTCCAAAGTCGAGTTTCAAATGATTATTTTTAGCCATTTCCAAAGAGCGCGCGCGAGAAAGCTCGCGAGAGAATTGTGGACCCAACCAAAATCTTACTTCTTATGTCGTATGAACTTGTCAATGAATTGAGCATTTTGATCTGGAAATACTCAATGAGAGTTCTCAACCAAGAGACTGACCAGATTGTTTTTCTTATTCATCGATCCCATCAGAATGGATATTAATCGAGTACCAAACAGAATTCCCTCGCAATTGAAACGTACAGTATTAAATGATGAAAGGATGAAATTGACAAGGATCGATTTCATCATTTCAACTGATCATGCAACTGCTGAAAACTTGCGCTCTGCTCAACGAAAAATAAAAAAAGTTGATTTATTTAGTGAACGCGAGTGAACTGTAGGAGAAATGCATAAGATAGGATACCAGAATATTCATCACGCATCTAACTGCATGCCGAGTCAGACAACATCCGGCCTTATAGGAAAAAAGATAATTTTAATGCTCATTTGTCTCTCATTCCTCCGAGGTCAATGTTCAGTTTGCGGTAAACTTATCCACTTTAAGTTATATCCTATGTGCAATCGGTCGTTTCACAAACATATCGCTTCCAACGTGAATTTTGACCTCAGAATAGCACCGAGACAGAAGAAATATGGATTTGACTTTACCTCAGCACGAAACATGTTGCTGCAAGACTAAATAAGAGCTGTGTAATCCATATTCTAAAGTGACCAATGACCACCGCGATGGCTTTCACGTCTTGAAATAGCTCAATGCAAGTAAAAGCGGAAATGCCACGAAATCTGGCAAGAAATGTATTGAAAAAACATTCCTTACACTTAAGACCCCGAGTAGTCATGTGCTTCATTTGTAGGTTACAAAAGAGGTTTTTTCTTTCTTTTTCAAACTTTTACCGTGGCTAATCAACTGCTTAATGAAAGAACTGTTCATTGACTGCTTAATACAAGAGCTGTACTGGCGTACAGTCGCCTCCAACGCAATGACGCAGAAACGCGAAATAAGGCGTCTGAAGTTCCTGTAAACATGAAAAATTATTTCTTAAGAGTGCACTTTGTACCCCTCAAAATTCATCATATTTCCATATCGCATGCCAGACCGCCTCTTCGAGTATTTTCGCATATGTTTTCCTTTGGTGATTAATTGTCTTACAAGTTTGCATTGTGGATTGTGGAACTTCGCCAATGCTCTCAAACGTTTTTTTTGCACGTTAAAAATGGTAAATAAAGTCTACTTTCGCAGTATGCTGAAACTTCCCTTAAGATTATTTATTACAATAGGGGTGGGATGGGGGGCGGGGGCGTTGTTTCGAAAAAGAAATGAAATTCTATAACAAGAAAAGTAAACTTCAGTTTTCAATCTCTTCAACTATTAGATTACTTGTGACATCTAACTTGCTCCCATGACAAAATACAGAGATTGAAAGTCGAAATCTACTCCGCCCACTTACTACAGCCGAAAAAAACTAGTTCTTTCTTAAGGTTGAAAACTCGTCAAACCTGTTTATCTTCCAGATCGACACAGTTGAGCTCTGGGAAGCACAGAGCAAGAACCCCGGTCCCTTGGATTATCAAATATCCCAGGGATCAACAGCTTTTGCTGAAGAGCTTCAAGCTCAAGACCTTGTATTCAGAATGGATGCAGGACGCATCACTGAGATCCTCGCCCATCCAGAGGAGCCTTCTCATGTTTTGAACATCAAGAGAGGTATCCTCAGTGCACTTCAGGTGCAGTTTGTTGAGGATCATGCCACCCTAGAGGAGGTAAGATTTCTGTTATGCTGATTCTTATATGTAAGTCGAGCTGGAATAGAATCTGACGAAATCTGCTCCAATATTGCCCATCCACGCTCCATTTGGACTTATAGCTGTTCCTTCTATATTTTTGAGCAATTTTGAACTATAATTGGTTAACGTTATCGATTTGAATAGGGTGTCAGCGTTTACATGATGTTGCAAATTATAAAGAGATAAATCCTTAGTTTATCCTTTGCATTCTAAAAAAATTTCATTATTTATTCTCCTTACAGTCTGCCATACAATTTTCACGTGGTCGGTTCGGAGAATTTAGTTTTTGATCGATTACTGATCATTCCTAATTCTCATCAGTTATCTGCTTGCTATTGAATTGATTTTGTCAGGAGAAGTTCTGTTCTGGTCACTCATGTGGGTTAAATAGTTAGCTTATTAGTGCATTTGAAAAAGGTGGCCCTTCTTATTTACGATACGTACATTTTTATTGTCTCATCTCTTAATTATAGTCTCATTCCTAAACAATCATTCGCTTTGACGACGGGCCAACTCTCGAAACGTCAGCTTTGAAACTCTTTACGGTGGCCTATTTACGTTATAAACTCATTGGATACAACCAAAATGATGTCTTTGTACGTGTTTGCCCGATCATTTATCTTTCGTGTGTTCCTGTTGTTTCTTCGTTGACTCATAATTCTGTTTGAAATATCGCTTTTCTCAACAGAGTTTCTCAGTTGGCTTAGAAAGTCTTAAGGACGTCATGGCGTATCTTGTGAAAAGAGTTATATCGTCCATAATGCTTCTCTTATAACTAAATGTATAAAGGAGATTAATCTTAAGTATTGTTTTGTCTTGCATTGTAGGACGATGTCGTTGGTAGGTGCAAGGCGCGTTATGAGATTAAATCACGCCATCTGAGCAGACGCCCGAAAATCGTTTACAAGACACGCAATCTGACTGAGTGTACAGATCGTGCACAGACCGACATCGGCATTCACGTCCATTCTTATGAAGAAAAGGTAACCAGAGAGGTTTTTCTATCACTGTTTTCAAAGGGTCAAGTAGCTTTGTCTACAAGTCGAGCCACTAAACACAAGCGTAAGCTTGACAGTTGTAAAGAACATCGAGGTCCAAAATTCAAACAGGAGTAAAACAGGGACAACTTATTCACGCAATAACCACGATAGTTTCTTAGTCAAATAAAATACTCGGCAAATAAGGACGAAAGCGTGACATGGATTGCATTGCAACCAAAGGAATACCATGTGACGTCGACTGTCTCTTTATACCGTTATAGTCATCCAATATTTAAGGAAACCTTTAGCTGCGTTTTAAATCTTAAATCGTCGTTGCGAAACTATCTCCTTTTTGTTTTGTTTTGTTTGTTTTTTTTTTTTTAACAGCCCATCAGCCTACTACATTCAAACAGCACATGTAAGCTGTACCTGACCGCAAAAAAACGCACCCAGAAGGTAGTGTGTGAGGAGGACCATCTTTTCCGCCCGTTCTCTGGCGGTTACAAGAATGCCTCTGGAGCAATAACTAAAATAAGGTAGCAGATGTTCTGTGTGATGAATTAACTCAAAGTAAAATCGACTGGTATGGTTTTGTTTAAGAAGTACAGCGATTTCTAATTTGGGCATGTATTTCAAAGTAATCATTACTCATTGATAATCTCATAGCTTCTAATTAGTAATTTTTTTCACTTTCACACTTAACCCTTCTGCATCAGCATGCAAGAAATGTCCAGAAATGCATGTAGTAACAAAAATGGCAGATTTTACGAAATTTTGTTGACAATGTTGACGGATTTTACGAAATTTGTCAATCTGTGGAAATTCAGCCAAAAGTGACGATTCAGACGAAATTTCGCCAAGGTTGCTGACGAAATTATACGAGTAAGTAGATATGAGTAGATATGATATAAAAGGGCCCCAAAAAGCTTACGAATTTGGCGAAAGTGACGATTCTGACGAAATTTCACCAAATTGCCATTTACGTTACTGCAGTAGGTACATTCTCCACATCGTGTTCTACTCATTTCCTAAGGTATCGACGGAGAGAATAATTGACAATCAAGATTCTCTTTAGTTAGTGATCATTTCTCTTTTTTTCGTGATCTTAATGCTTGATTCAGGGGTGGTATGGTCGGGAGATATTGGTTGTTAGTTACCCTTGGGGCGGAGGGGGTTAAAGGGTTATAAAGAGTCATTCTTCTCTATCATAATGATATATTTTCGTTCCTTTATAGACAAGTTTTGGAATTGCAGTCTATCCTCACCGCATCTGAAACTGCAGTACCTCTCGGTAGGTGATTTATTTTGATATTTGTACTTTCTTTTAATCAGCTCATGTAAATCGTAAGCAATCCTGAGCTCATAGCAGTTTATAAACATTAGGTGGATATGATAGTCAGCTGGATGTAATTGTGGTTATTGCGATTATTTTTTCCCTTTCCTTTTGTTCAAAGCCAGTCACTAAACGAGTAGACCTCGTTTAATGGCAATACCCATGGAAAAGAATCAAATAATTTGAATAATAAAACCTCAAGAGCAGCGTTCTAAAAGAGAAAATAAGGGAAATTAATAACAATCTCCCGTATGTTAAACTATCGATCATATTTGTGACAACACGAGGGTGAAAAAGTTAAACATATACTTGAAATTTGGACTTCAGGTCTTACTTTCTAAACATAGTATTTTTGTTACATTTTTAGAGAGACTTCGCCCAGTTTCACTGAGGTATGCCCATGCTCAGCCCCAGTCTAACCAGGAAGCTATTACGGATGCATTTTACTGGGCAAGCCGCCTAAGTAAGGAGTCGAAACAGTCAACAAAGCCCGAGTCGGCCCAGCACTTCTCTAACCTTGTGTTTAGCATCCGCAAGCTTAGCACGCCAGCCATGGAAACTTTGTGGCAGAAAATCCATAACGAAGAAGATCCTAAAATGCGGTAAGTGAAATTTTTTTCTCTACGTAGAAACACTGTCCACAGGCTTGATATTGAAGTTTTGGCAATGTCGTTACACGAGAAAAAAATGTCACATGAAAGTGCTTTTCGGCGAATTTTGTTGGAGTAATCGCGCACCACCAATCATATATCAAATATCAGAAAAAATATAGTTGAATATCCTCCAAATTCACAGGATTAGAAGCAATTTCTTACTTTTTATTTTGTAACATAGTAAACAACAGCATAGTCAATTTCAGCTAACTTGATGCGAAAGTCGAAGACAGCGGTTTAGAAAATTTTTGATTGTGTGAACCCTTAGTTATCCACGCATAGAACATGAGATTTCCTTTACTGATGTTACGTTCCTTTTTCTCTCTTTTAGCGAATACTTCTACGATGCTCTGCCTCACTGTGGTACAGGAGGATGCGCAAAAGTAATGAGCAATGCCATCAGGAAGAAGCTGGTCAACCATGAGCGTGGTAACATGTTTCTCGCTGGATTGGCTATGGCAGGAAATCCCACAAAGGAGACAGTCGAGCACGTGTTAGAGCTGTGTGAGGAGAACCCTGGAAGAACCGCCATGTTGACTCTTGGAACACTCATTCACATAGTTTGCGAAAGCAAGCCACAGGAATGTAATGATCAGGTAAAGGTAACGATACTGTACCAGTCTGATAAAAGCTTTAAAAGATTAGCATGTAACATCTCCTTCCAATTCCAATAAGTTGTCTTGTAAAAAGGTTATGAGAAGAGAAAAGCTTTTCAGCTAGAGGCCGTTATTTTGGAATAAGGCTATACTCTCCTGTGTAATTTACAAGGAAAAGTATGGCAGTGAGTAGGAGGAGTTATTAAGTGGATCGTGGGAGTTGAGGGGTAAAGGTTAAGTTGTAGAGTATCCCTCAAAATGTGTATTCTTAGATTAGCACATGCAAAATACGAATGTTTGGTTATTTTTCAAGTTAAACATGGTAGTCCTTGTTTTTTCCTTCTGTATTTAAACTTTGCTGAGACTTAAATTGTTATTGAAACACTTCACCTTAAAGCGCGCATAAGATGATAGTATTTACGTGGATTTAACGCCATGAAAACAATAGTTGTCATTATCACGACAATCGTCATTATTATCGATAATGTAATTTTCCTTAGTAATAGTATAACTATCATTATCATCATCATCATTATCACTAATCATAATAATTATTATTGTTATCAGTAGTAGTATCAAAAGGCTTTCATAAAAGATTTCTGATATTATCAATTTTCTTTTCAGGATCCAGAAAACCCCATTACAAAGGCTGAAAACTTCTTCTTGTCCCGTCTGGGTCAAGAATGCAAGGGCAAAACACCGGAAGATTTTGAGAACTTTATCATCACCCTGAAGGCCATAGGAAACGCTGGTCGACCTTTAAAAGCTGAAAATGTCTTACTCAATTGTGCCTGGAACTTAGAAGCACCCGTGAACATGAGCATCGCAGCACTCGAGGCCCTTCGTCGCTTGCCTTGCAGTAAGAAGATGACAGACCAGGTCTTGCAGATCTATGGCGAATTTAACGTGGATGTTGAAATCCGTATCGCAGCATATCTTGCCCTCACAAAGTGCCCAAGTCCAGAGGTGTTCAGGAGCATCGCCGAAATCCTGAAGAATGAAGTGAACAATCAAGTTGGTTCTTTTGTTTGGTCCCACATGACTAACGCCATGGACTCCACAGAGCCAGTTCATGGTCTGCCTCAAGCTGAAATGATGAAAGACGCCCTCAATGGAATGAAGCTACGAGAGTTCAACCTGAACAGATTAAGGTTTTCACGTGCTTGGGAAGGCTCATTTTACAGCGGTAAGATCAATTTGCACGAGTGGGGTAGACATAATTCCTCTTTCACAAGAGCAATACAATATTAAGAAGACAATTGACGAAAAGAAAGAAGAATATCAATTAGGTTAATGTAAGTTGTTTCAAAGCCAAAATTCTCCAAACTAACTCGATTTCAGGTGTTGCAGCGGAATAAGGATGAAGGTTCTCAAAACTTTAGTGACAAAACACAATTTCAATTTTCTTGTGTTCACATTTAACAGATGTCCTGAGGTTCGGTGGATCAGCTCAGAGCCACCTTATTTATCATCCGACCAGTTTCTTCCCACGCAGTGCCATGGTTAACGTTACCGTCGACGTCCTCGGAACATCCATCAATGTCCTGGAGGCAGGCGCACGCTTCGAAGGGTTCGAGATTCTTATCGAGCAGTTTTTCGGAGAAGACGGTTATTTCCCTGACGATCGCATCATGCAGATGTTCAACCTGAAGCCTCACGAGGAGAGGGATAAGGAGGAGAAAACTGTGAAGACCTGGAAACTCAAACAAAAGAGGAGCTTGAACGAGGACTTGAACAAGGTGGAAAATCATTTAAACAAATTGCACCATATGGTAAGTTTGTACGCAGAGTGGTTTTCGCTGCGACTGGGTATGTGGCCACAGTTGTGGTTTTTTTATGGTTAACAATAATCGAGAGAGACTGATTGAAGAGAACGTTTTGGAATAATGTTGTCATTAGTAGAAAGTGAAAATGAGGAAAAAGCTACAGGAACTAAACACGATGTGATTATTTGCAGGGTGTTTGTTGATGTTAATAATACATAACTTGCCTGTCAGTTTCATCCTATTAGGACGTGTACAATCATATGAAATAATACCAAAAAAAACTTTCAACAAAGTGTGATCTTAGATGATAGCTTGGAGATTGACTAGATCTTAAATTCATATGTCAGATTTCTCATTTTTAACCCCTTTTTTAATTTTTCTTTTCTTTCATGATTGTGTTCCAATGCACTGAATTAAATTTTTGTCAATAAAATCGATCAGTTTTTGTCACGTTTCGTTATTCATCTTCGTTTGTTAACGACATCTTGTCTAAAGCCTGAAAAAACCTTGGATTTTTCATTTCAAAGAATTCATATTTCGTTACTTCTTTGTAGATGGACAACCGTAAGCATCACCCATCTGGGGCTGTTTCTGTGAAAATGTTTGGTAACGAATTGAGACTTCTCAGCTTTGACGACATTAGCTGGTTGAATGACGAAGTGGACAAAATCAACGTGATCGACATCTTGATTGCTTTAGCTAAGGGAGGCAAGAAGAGCTTCAGTAAAAGCATGATGTTCCTGGACGCTAAGACTACTGTCCCAACCATCCTTGGTCTTCCGCTTAAAATGAGCGCCAAGGGAACCACTGTGGCCTCAGTGGAACTCGCCGGGAAGTTTGACATCAGGAACATGTTTTGGGGAAAGATGCGTTTTGATATACGTGGGCATGTCAAACCCAGGTAAAATAATTGAGGACAGTGTGCAGTGTTTGTATAAAGACAAGTTGAGTTTTAAAACAGATTTAAAGTGGATGAGTTTTTTTTTTACCGATTATCATTAGTATCGGCCTGGTAATCAGCAAGTTTAAAAGATTCTCGCATCATATTCGTGACATGTTAAACCTTCGCTCACATGAAACTTAAATTAAAATATATTTAAGTGTCCACTTGAAGTGGTAATTTTGTAAAGTCTCCCCAAAAACATGATAAAATAAGTGAGTGACAAAACAAACTACGGACTGGCATTGCACCCTTAAGATGTTTACTTAAATCTCCTAACAAGCTATTTAAGGCGCGATCGCTAAAGGGGTTGATCTTAGTTTTTATGTATTTATATATGAATATATAACTTTTTCGGATTTGCTCCATCGTTGTCATAGTTAACAACGAAGGGAAGCTGAAGAATGAAGGATTGATTAGATTTTCCAGGGAGTCGAGGGAACCGTTCATCGGCCTTACAGCAGTGTTGCCCATTGTGCGGTCTTTTTTCCTAAACCGCGTCTCACTTGTCGATGGCATTTTTGTTTTGTAGTGCTATTGTGGACGTGAGTGGTCGTATGGGAGTGAGCGCAGTGTATGCCGAAGCTGGCGTCCTTGTCAATTCCTCATTGTACACTGTAACACACCTCAAGGGAAATGCATCATATGCGCAAGGAGAAATCTTGAAATTTGAACTGGGTGTCCCAGAGGAACCTGTTCAGTTTGTCAACGTATCGTAAGTAAAGCTTTTCTTTTATATTGACATCTTTCCATTTCATGATGCCATCATTGTGGTAGGAAACACAGTCTTACTTAATGATGATTGTGGTGTTACATGATAAGTCTTTTTTAACCCTTTACAACCTTAACATCAGTATGCATGTTCCCTATACCTCTAAACTACACATTTCTTTTGGAACTGGCAAGGAGAATTTGTTTTCCAATCAAAGTTCTATGGGTTGGCAATCATCTCCTACATTCTCATGATCTTGACGAATGACTCGGCTGTATTACTATGAGCAGAAATTAGATGCTTGTCACTCTTGGGGCTGAAAGGGTTCATTTTCTCGTAGGTCATCACTTTTCGTTACTCTCAACGACGAGAAATTAGCTATTGAAGGGGCGCCGAGAAGGATTGAGGTAAGCATTTAAGGACAGAGTCTAATGCATTGTTACTTATTTAAGACGATGCATGACATGCTTAGAACAAAGCAAAGCTACAGCTGGTAGGATGGAACTCTCTTAAGAAATAAGATAGAAATAAAATGTGTAACCCGGAAGTAGAGCTTAATCCGACAAAATTTAGGAGTTATTTTTTTGTTGTAAGAGTTAAGGAAAACTTTTACGCCCAAAAAATAAAGAAAAAGCAATATTTTGAAATTGTTAATATGCATTACTAGGTTTGTCATTTCCCTTTAACTTTTCATCACATTGTAAAACTCCTGTTTTCATCTTTCCAACAGCCTGCACCTTGCCTGAACTTGACACGTGTACTTGGACTTACGTTCTGCAGTCAGCTGTCTGTGCCTTTGGCTTACCGTGACTACGAGTCACCGTACTTCCCATTTTCTGGTCCATCTTCCTTCAGTATTTCAATGACACGCACAGACCCTAAGCTCACTAAATATCAGTTGATAGCAGAACGCTTGCAAACTGAAGACGATAACAAATATGATGTGATTGCTGTAATTTCCACACCTGGAGCAACGTGGGAGCGAAACCTGGAGGCAAATGGAACTATGTGGTTTAAAAAGGATGGCAAACTTTTCAGTGTGTCTACTGCTGCTCTTGGCTTAAATTTTGGCAAGTTCAATGCAACTTACAACAACAAAACGCACGCGGTGAATCTCACGTATTCTGGAAAGGACGCTGTTTATGGACACCCAATCGTTGTTAATGGTCACTTTTTCAACAACTCGGGGGTGGACAGCCCTTATCGAGATATGGGTTTCCAGTTGTCCGCTTCATATAGCAATTACACCATCACACAGTTGACTAAGCTCTACAACGATTCAAATGCGTATGGATATGTCAGTAACTTGACCTACTGGCCAGGCAAGTACATGTTTTCAACTGGAGAAGTTAATGTCCCAAAGAAGAGCATCAGTTTCCTAGCAAATCATACTTGCACCCAAACCAAGATCAGCTTCAATGGAAAACTTGGAGAGGAAGAAGACGATTTTGTTTTCAGCTTTAGCAACAAGCCAACAAAGGCGGGAATCGAGCTTACAGGAAGACATCTCAAAGCTCAGAAAGAAGGCGTCCTCCGCCTGTTTGCTCGTCCATGTCAGCAGTCCTTTACCCTTCGTGGATCATATCTCGAGGCTGGGCAAGAGAAAGGTATTCAATTCACTGGAACCCATGAAAACAAAAACCGTGTAATCAGCTGGTACACAGGTATTGTCAACTCGACCAATGAAAGGTCCTTAAAAATAAATGGCACTGTGCTTGGAAGTAAAGCAGAAGCTGTCTGGTCGTATCTGAATCTGACACAAAGTAAAGCAGTCAAGTTTCAGGGACTCCTCCTTAACCAGTCCGTCGACGCCGTTTGGTCATACGTCAACGCTGGGCAAGAACAAGGGCTTCGATTTAATGCTACTGGCCTGAACAAGACCTTGGAGGCAGCCTTAACGTACCTCAATCTAACAAATGATCAGAGCTTGAAGTTTAATGCAACAGCCCTTAACAAGACCATCGAGGCGGTATGGTCGTACGTCAACCTCACCACAGAGAAAGGAATGCGACTTAAAGTCTTGGCATTGAATCACACCATCCAAAGTGTTTTAACCTTCCATAATTTAACACAAGAAAAGAGCATTAAGTTCAACGCGACGGCTCTGAATAAGACTCTGGAGGCTATGTGGACATACGTAAATGTAGGGAAAGAGAAAGAACTACGAATGAATGTCACTGCCCTGAACAAGACGGCCGAGATCATATGGTCATACTTTCATTTCGGCGACAGAAAAGGAGTACGTTTCAATGTTTCCGCCCTCAACAGAACAGCCCGGGCAAGTTGGACTGTCATCAACCGCCATACAGCAAGGAGTTTGGAGTTCGAGGCCGCCGCTCTGAATAAAACCGTCAATGCCACATGGACCTTAGTTAACTTGAGAAATGAGAAGAGTTTGAAGTTCAATGCTAGTTTTGGAAACAAGACGATCAATTCCTTCTGGACCTTCTTGAATTTAGAACATCAGAAGAGCTTAAAGTTCAACGCAAGCTGTGGAAAGAAGAATTACAATGCTACTTGGACCTTCTTAAACTTGGGACCCGAGAAGACCTTAAGATTTGAGTCTCATTGTGGAAATAGGACGATGAACTCCTCCTTGACTTTCCTGAACATGCAAAATGAAAAGAGCGTGAAATTCCAGGCAATTGCTTTCAACAAGAGCATCGCTTCTTCCTGGATCTTTGCAAGCGTGAAAGACAAAAAGAGTTTGAACTTTAAAGCAAGTGCTCTTAACAAGACGATCGATGCCGCATGGATCTTCCTTAACCTTGCAAACGAAAAGAGTTTGAAGTTTAAAGCCAGCGCAGAAAACCAGACCATCAACTCGTCCTGGACTTTCCTTGACTTTCCCAATGAAAAGAAGTTAATTTTCAACGCAAGCGCCCTGAACAAAACGATGAACGCCACATGGACCTTGCTAAGTACGGACAAACAGAAAAATCTGAAATTGGACGCCAGTCTTGCCAATAAGAACGTAAAAGCCACGTGGACTCTCGTCAATTTAAGAACTGAGAAGAGTTTGCTGTTCTCAGGCAGTGCACTCAACAAAACTGTCGAGGCCTCCTGGACTTTCTTCAACTTGACAAGTGAAAAGGGATTGAAGTTTAAAGCTAACTGCCTAAATAACACTCTTGAAACAACCTTATCGTTCTTGAATTTCGCCAGAGAGAGGAGTTTAAAGTTCAACGTATCTGCTATGAACAAGACGGTAGAGACAGCATGGACCTTCGTTAACCTCACCAATGAGAAGTTCATAAAATTCAATGCTACTGGATTCAACAGAACTGCTGAGACTATCTTCAGTTACAGTTTTGACGGGAAACAGAGATCTATCAAATTCAACGCTTCCGCCATGAACAAAACCATTGAAGTTGGTTCGAGTTTTGTGAAGATTGGAGAGGAACGTGCCATTAAATTTCATGCTTGCACCTCGAACAAAACTGTAAAAGCTGTCTGGAGCTATCTTCGGGGTGAATATGCACATTCCATAAAGTTCAATGCTTCGGCTATGAACAAAACTGTGGAAGCCACCTGGAGTTACGTAAGGAGCGATGACGAGAGAGCGATCAAATTCCATGCGGCCGCCTCCAATAGGACCGTTGAGGCCATCTGGAGTCTCAGAAAGAGCGATCATCAAGATTCTTTCAAGTTCAATGCCTCAGTAATGAACAGAACCGTAGAGGCTGCCTGGAGTTATTACAGAGATGAAAAAGAAAGATCCATCAAGTTCCATGCCTCGACCTTGAACAAAACAGTGGAAGCTGTATGGAGTTACTTGAAGAATGAGAATGAGCTATCCATCAAGTTCAATGCGTCAGTTGTTAACCAAAGCATGGAGGCTATCTGGACGCTTTTGAACTCTGAGGCCGAAAAGGGACTCAAGTTTAATGTTGCAGTCAAGAACAAGACCTTGAATACTACTTTTGTTTACTTTCGTAATCCATCCAACTTGGGAGTGCTTCTAAACGTGAGCTCCTGTAACAAATCCGTCAGCCTGTTGAGCAAAGTCTTCTTACTGGGGACAAACAAGAAAGTCATCCTCCAAGCTGCCTATCAAAATTACAGTGTCGCTCTTGTCGGATTCTTTAAGAATCTGACTTCCCAGAAAACTGCTTGCATTTATCCTGAATACCTTGGTCGGTCGTATGGGAAAATCTGCGCTGTTTTCTCAAACAGCTCGGTGGAGAAGAGTATGTCTCTAAACTTGACGGTCCTTAATAGAACCGGTGAACTGAAGACGCAATGGTTTAAGAACCCAACAGAAACTGCTAACCGCTTAACTGCCAAGTTCAACAAGACAGTTTTCTTTGAATCCTGGATGAGCTACATGCACCCAACGGAGCTGAAAAGCATTCATTTTAACACAACAATCGTGAACAGATCCGCTGATGCTACCTTTTACTTCCGCAATGGCAGCGAGAAAGCAATTGGATTCAACGCCACAGTTTTAAAGAAGCATGTTGGCTTTGAGGGAGTTTGGCTTAATGGAAAGATCCTAAAAGAAGCAGCCGTTCACTTATTTTGGAACAAATCTACTGTAGCGAAATCATCTTTGATGTTCTTGAATAACACTCAACGTAAGGTACTTCAATATCGTGCACATCTTGGCCGCTTTGTCGCTGAATGGGAAGGTGCATACGTCACCCAGAGACCTGGTGTAAAAGAGCTTCTAACGTTCCGCATGCTCCGAAATGGAAGCCAAAGCATTTTCCTAGATAGCGCAAAACTGATCTATACCAAGACCGACAAGACTCACGAACTTGGGTATCAGTACAATCTTAGAGCGATGGGCTACTCCTTCGAGCATGGCTGGGATGCTTCTTATTACAACTACTCTAACACCGAGGATTCTTATCATGAAGGCAGGTTCGCTGTGATTTATTCTAAAGGCAAGAAAGTTTCGGTGACAGGAGTTTTCAGAAACACTTCTAAGGAACTTTCCAACACTCTTGTCGTCGAGTATCAGCCCGACAAAACGGTCACTCAGTCCCTAATTTGGTACAAGCAACGCAAATCAGTAAATCTCAGAGTGGAATTGATTCCAAGCAAACCTTTTACGTGGACGACTACCTGGAACAGGAATAATGGCTTTTCATTCAACAGCGTCTTGGATGTTCTTGGCAAGAAAATCGAAAATCAATTTGACCTCAACAGGAAAACAGGGAACTATGAAGGTCACTTTGAAATTTTCCCCGTTTATCCCCTGACGGTGAGAGGAGTCTTTACTCAGGACCGCGGCCTGTACTTCACAACGGAGATTTCAGCCTTTAAGAGGACATGGAACCACATGATCGATTTTATTGAAGAAGACCGAAAACTAGCAATTTCTGTAGATGTTTTGCCTGGAACACCAGTGGATTTTGAGGCTAACTGGAAGAGTATGGACGACATGGGAATAGCTGTCAATTTGAAAGGTTTTGAGAAATCACTTCGGGTTGTCTGTGACTACGATAAACTCACTAAGACCTTCACCTCAGGCTTAACCATCTTCAAGCAAACGCTGACCTTGACTGAAAAGCTAGACACCGAAACGAGGTCCCTTTTCTTGACCTTCTCTGCGTTCAATCGTACCGCTGGTTTCACCGGAAGGTTTGACTGGAAGAACTATGTCGCCAGCACGTTTGTAAGCTACCAGAACAACAAGGTAGGATGGTTCATTAAATTTAACCCAGCCTCAAGAAGCATCGTTTTTAATGTTACTGTCACGCCTCGTATCTCTGGACAAGTGGTGGGAGAAATGCCGAACGCCAATCGCCTTCAGGTTACGATCCAACGCAAACTTGGAGAAAATGTAGCAAATGAATCACGGTTGATGTACATCCTGAATTCTGAGGCTAGTCGTATTTCGTTCACGTGGAATACTTCAGCCGTAGCTACTCTGGTGAACCAAGCCCAAGTGTTTAAGACCCTACTCAGGAATGTGACCGTGAGGTTCTACAACCTGACTGTCCTAATGACGAAAAACCTGACTAAGGAGGTCGAAGGGCTTGTCAAGAAGTTGGAAGCTAAGATCAAGCCTACCGTTCTTAAGATTTACGCTGAATACAAGACTTACAACTACAAGGGATTGATGCAGAATATTACAAGCGTGGCTCACAACATGTCACTCCGACTTTTGAACATCACTCTGAGGTCACTGAACAATACTATCAACAACCTTACAAGAATGATTGGTAGCGCCAACTTTACACACATCATCGGTAATGCCTCGGAGTTTTACAATACGATTCACCAGAATGCCACGGTTGCATATAGACGGCTCCGTAGAGAGGTGCTTCCTCCCATAATTGGAAATATAACCATCCATCTCCAGAATATCAGCCGGGATCTACAAGGCTGGGCCAAAAATCTATCCATCATGGCGAGTTCAGTAATGGTGCGTGGAGAAAGGGTTGGTGATATTGCCAAGCGTGTTTCCCAAAGGGTTCAAATTATAACCGCGCAACTCGTGGAGAGAGTACAGATCAAAACTCGCGAGCTAATTGTGAGGCTTAGAGAAGTTGAATTGCGCGGGAAAAAGCTTGGCCCCATTTATGACCAGTACATGCTTGAGATGAAAAAGTTCACTTGCAACTTCAATGCATCCTGTACACTTAGGAATGTAACAATCTTTGCAAAGAACCTGACAACAAGCGTTCGCAACATTACCGTTTTCAACAAGACGATCGAGGAGCATTTCAAGCTGCTGAATAAGACTTTCCTGCAGAATTTCGAACAGCTTAACAAGACCCTACGACCTAAAGTAGAGGTCCTCTTTAAGAAAGCCTGTCTCTTGCGTCAAACAGCGCTGAATTTCACAAACAATTTGACAAGGATTCTGCCCAAGCTGATGACGAATGTCACCCTTCAAGCTATCCATCTGGCCAAGAACTTGACAAAAGAATTCAGAAACATTACCATCCAGGTTAGGAAGGTCATTCTAACTGCCTACTCAGATCTACAGACTCGCTTCCCTCTCATTAAGTTTGCGAAGGACGTTTCCATTTCATTCGAAAGAAAAGCCTACCCTATTGTACTTAGGATTGTCCATCAAGTGCGCAATTTCACTCTTGACGTAAAGAACAATGTTACTAAATATTTGGAACCAGTTGTCAAACCCCTTATTCCACAGGCATTCGAGGTAATGTACAAAGTACGCAACATCACCATCCGAAGTGTTCCTATTGGCCAAGTCATGGATAAGGCTGTTCTTGTTTCCTTGAACATCGCGTCCGAGGCACTAAAATTAGTTAACCACACCGTTTACACTAACATATCGGCTCTGATTGCTTTTATCCGCCACAACTCACAAAAGTCAGCTGAAGAGATCTTGGATTTGACTATTGAAAAGGGCATGAAGTTCTTCAATCTGTCAAAGATGATTTTAAACGAGTCACTTAGCCTGGGACTTAACCTGAGCCGAAGGGCTATTCTGGTTTACAATAGTTCGGCAATGATTCTGAACAAAACCTTGCAAAAGCTTCTGAAGATGCGTCCTGATGAACTTGTGAACCTCTCCATCGAAAAACTGCAAATGATTGCCAAAAATGTCACAGCAGAAGTCTTAAACATTATCAAACAGTTGCGTGCAATCGATGTTTCTGGCAAGATCAAAGCGGCATGGGCCAAAATGGACGTCATAGCTAAATTGGAAGCTTTGCAAATTACAGCCAAGTGGCAACAACTAGTGGAGTTCATTCGAGCATTCAACATCAAAGAAAGAGCACTTCTTGTGAGAGACTTCATTGGAAATGCCTCGCTGAAAATTGAGAAAGAGCTGAGAGACATCGTGAATCTTGCCAATCGTGTTTTGACCCTAGCAACTGATCTCGTCAACATGAAAGTTTCAAGAGAAGTATTTGTGAAGGAAGTGATTTCCCTTGCCAAGGAAAGTAGGCGAGTTTTCACCAAGTATGGAATCATGGCCAAGAATACAAGCCTTCACTGGGAAAGTAAATTGCGAAATGTTTCGTATGAAATGGCATGCCTCTACAGAAACATCACGGTCAACAGGACCCTCGCAGCTTATAACATCTTGAAGAAACACAGTTTGGTGCTGTACAATGAACACCAGCAAGAAGGACTTAGGCTGTATACCCTTTACAAGAATCTCCTATTAAAAATATATGAAGACTTTAAAGCAAATGTCATCCAAGGTATCGGAGTTCAACGGGAGAAGCTGTTGAGTGAATTGAATGTCCTGATCACCAAGGCTAGAAAGCTCGAGAACATGACTTATGAGGAGATAGTTACGAAGAGTTACGAGTTCTTAAGTAAGCATGGGCTGGCCATCTACAGTAATATAACCGTACGCGCACTGAACCTATACAGCAACATTTCTACTCATGCTCTTCAATTCTACGGGAACGCAACTTTCCATGCAGTGCGACTATACAATAATTTCACAGCACATGGACTTCGACTGTACAAAAATGCCACCTTACGTGCAAGGCAGCTCTACAGTAATTTCACGTTACATGCAGTCCAAGTCTACAAGAATGTTACTGCCCATGCTCTGAAGCTTTACGAGAATGCCACTGTGATTGCGATAAAATTCTACAACGAAACCAAGAATGTAACTCTAAGAGCACTCAACCTGACTTTGGTCCTGGTCAATCGCACTAAGATGATGGTCTTGCAGTACTACAATGCAACTCTAAACCTGACTATTCACTACTACAACATGGGCCGAAACTACTCCCTTCAGTACTACAATCTCACACGCAACTTGAGTCTTCAGTACTTATTGAAGCACTCCAATCTGGCACGCAACCTCACCCTACATGTCTACAATGTGACACGGAATATTACTATTCAAGCCTACAACAAGACCAGGGCTCTGGTGCTTCAAGGAATTCGTTACATAAACCTAACTGTCGTCCCCTTGGTTAAGGCCAACTTCATTCAAGGAAAGGTCCTAGTTCTGAGGTATGCTGATGGGGCTGTGTATTTCGTTCAGTCAACCGCTCAAGCTATGAAAAAGTGGTATAGTGAGAACAAAGAGAAGACCCTCGAGGAGCTCTATTTCGAAGCTTTCGATCTCGCAGAACGCAAGTTCCTCGAGAACAGAGTGTTCTTAGCGAACAAATATGAAGAGTTCAAAGAGATTGTTGAGGATAGGATCAGGGAGAAGATTAACGATGCCAAAGTAAGATTCACAGCTAAGTTTGAAGAGTGGAAGAAGGAGCTGCACAAACTGAACAAGACTGTGATCAACATTACTGGAGAGGCAATCGCTCTTTACAACCAAACCGCTAACATCACATTCATTACTGCGAAAGAGCTTGTTGCTATCTTCCATCCTTATGTGAAGGTTATGGCGAATAAGACCGTCTTCTACCTTATAAAGGCCAAGAACATCTCTCTTCCACTCCTCGAAAAAGCTGCAAATATCACTTCGCTTGCTCTCAACCAAACGCTAGAGCTGTTGAACGAAACACGGCAGCAGCTGAGAAAGAGCTATACAAAATTCATGGCCCTTGAAGACGTCCAGAGGCTTATCCAGAAACACCAGCTGAAACAACGTTATGTAATGGTTGAAAAATTTGTTCTTGAGAGGTATGACGAAATCGTGGAGTTCCTGAAAGCGATGAAACCCAAAGTTGAAGCCAAAGTGAAAGAGGCGATCTTTTATCTGAACGTAACTCTTCCAGCTGAAATCAAGGGAAGATGTGCTATGATGAAGAACAGGTATGATGAGATTAAGAAAGAGATCCAAAGTCTATTGGCTGATCCCCAAATGCAATTGGAAAAGGCTCTTGCTAAGGCTCAAACTGCCATTAAAGGTACATCCATTGAAAGCATCGTGCATCACGAACGCGTGCAGGAACTAACTGAAGACCTCCGGAACCAGGAACTGATTGTAAGTTGTCGAGGAGTCGTCAAAAACATTTCGGTTAACCTCGGAAAAGCCGTCGAGTTGGCATCGGAAAAGGTCAAAGAACTGATGGAAAATCTTAAAACTAAGGCTGAAGTAATGGCAGATAAGATTAAGACTAAAATGCAAGAAACACGCCAAACTTTGATCGTGAAGTTTGAAGACTTCAAGACCATGAAGCTCCGCGAAATCGTTGAGCACAACTCTGTGTTCAAGACCATCGAGCTGGCCAAAAATGTCTCTCTACAGATCAGAAATATGACATTGGAAGCCAAGAACATGACGAGCAAGTTTGTGGCGATCGGAAAGGTCTATTACAGGAACATCACCGCGAAAGTCGAGAATTACACCAGGATTTTGAAGGCTAAAGTTCAAAACTACACGAGGTTCTTGAGAGAAAGAGTTCAAAATTACACAAAGATTGTCCAGGTAACTGTACAGAATTATACAGATGTGTTAAATGCAACATTCCAGAACTACACAAAGATCCTTAACGCTACATTCCAAAATTATACAAGGATGCTTAATGCGACAATTCGCAATTATACAACGATCCTGACATCTCATCTCAAGAATTATACCGTAATCCTCAAAGGCCATTACGAGCGCATCTATGCCAGCCACTTTGTTTCCTTGCACAGGAATTACACCTTGTTGATTAAGAAGTACAAAGCCTTGGCTCTGGACTGCATCGGCCGCTGTAAGAATTTGACTTTGAGAGGAATTGCCATTTCCCGCAACTGGACTGCCGCTTCAGTTACTTTCACCCGCGTGTGGATCAACAGGACCTTACAGGAGGGTATGAAGTATTACAGACAAGAACTGGAAAGAGGTATGAGGTACTATAGAGAAGAAGTGAAGCCTTTGTACTTCAACAAAGTCCTGCCATTCTACAAAGACACTGTCCTACCTGCGTATCACAATTACAGCAAGCTAGTAACTATATTGCAGAGGAACATCACGAAGACGGCTCTTGAACTTAAGGACAGTGTGATGGGCCTGAAAGAAAGGGTAATTAATATGAGTAGACAAGCTTTCCAGGTGGCACTCGACATCGACTCTTGTCCCGTGCTTCGTGCATTTGGCAAAATGACCTTCCGTGAGTCTGTTCTAAAGGGACGTGTCCTTTGCATCCGTGCTTATAATTACACTTTGAACATGACCCGTTTGGCTGTGGACTTGACAGTGGAGACTTTTAACATCGCTAGGGCGCGCCTTGCCTGTGCCTTGAACACAACAATGGCTGCCATCAATTCAACTCTACTGAATTCCAAACCCCTCTTGAGTTTCTTCAATGATACACGAGCAGAGGTGATCGAAACTGCTGCCTTCGTCACCAAGTACTATGGAATCGACGATGCCGTCAAAGCAAGAATGCGTAGAAGTTTGGAATTCACGAGGAACGTCACCATGGACGTTGTCAACAGGCATGAAGAGTATCTTAGAGGGAAGGTGCAGATGACTATAGAATTTGTAAACTCCTCTCTCCAAACTGTTAATGCTCCAAGATTCATCAAGGCATCAACGCTCACAGCTCTAAAATTTGTCAACACCACTATGAGATATGTTAACCGCACTATTGGATATCTGAACGCCACGTTCGTAGATGTAACCCACAGACTCAACAAGACCGTCCATTTTGCTCGTTCCATCATCACAAAGAAAATCCTGGATACCCGTGTTGCCATTAACAAAACTGTCCAAGATTTCCATGTGGCTGTCAACAGAACCATCACTAAAGCTCTGGTGTCCATACGCAACGCCCGTATCGCAATCAACAAGACCATCACAAATGCTTATATCGCCATCCGTAACGCCAGTGTAACAATCGGCAAGACCATCACTGATTTCCGCTTGGCTCTTCCCAAGTATATTCAGGTTACTGAACATGGTGTCACTGTTGTTATCCCGAGATTTGACGGAAAGATCAAGACCCTAGCTTTAGCCTCAGTGGAAAAAATTAAGATCTTAAAACAGGACTTCCTGGTAAAGATGCAATTTCTCAGAGAGACCACCCCAGTTAAGGTTGAGGCGCTGAAACAGCAGATCTTAGCAAAGATTGAGTCGCTTAAGCAAAACGTAGTGATAAAGATTCAGTCGATAAGACGGGAAGTTCTTGAAAAAATGGAGAAACTGAAACAGGAAGTACCAGACAGGATAAGGCTTTTGAAACAACAATCTGCTGTAAAGATCGCAATGTTGAAACAGATGGCAGTTGAGAAGTACAATGAGCTGAAACAGAATGTTATTGTCAAATATGGAGAGCTGAGACAAAACGCAGTTGAAAAGTTAACTGAGCTTAAGGTTAAGGCCAGAATTATGTCGGGCCGTGCCAAGACCATCAGTAAAGCATGGGTGGCGGTAACTTTGAACAAAACCGTGTTCTACCAGCAAAAAGCATACGGCTATGTCATGAAGGTTTACAACTTAACCAAGAATCATCTCACAGAAAAATACATCAACATAACCCTTCACTTCCTCAATGTTACCAGGGACCTTGCAGTGTTCTACCGCCAGCAGACGTACAGATTTGTGATAAACGCCTACAACCTGGGCAAGAACCATCCTCTTACCCAGAAGTATGCAAATACCACTGTCCATTACCTCAACATTTCCAGAAAACTTGCAACGGTCTATCGTCACAAGATGGTGAAGCTCTTACGTAACATTTACAGGAGGACCAGGTATCACCCCGTGACCGTGAGATACCTTCACAAGTCTGCGCATTACTTCAACATCACAAGGAACTTCTTAAGTGGTTTGAACATGACCCTAGTAAAGAACGTCACCAGCCAATATGCATCACGTGCCTTGAATTTGTCCCGCCAGTGCTACAACGTCACCAACAGATACCTTTCACGTGCGCTGAACTTGTCCCGGCATTGTTATAATGTTACCTTGTCTCGTGCGCTGAATCTTTCCCATCATTATTACAATGCTACTAACAAATATGTGTCTCGTGCATTGAACCTTTCTCGCCAGTGGTACAATGTTTGCATGGACCGCACTCTTAATATATCCGTGCAAGTGTACAAAGTCGCTCAGAACGTTACGCTGGATATCTTAAATTCAAGCTGCCCATCCGAGGCCTTGGGCAAAGCCATGAACTATTCCAAGATCGCTATCAATGCTACAGTGAAGTTTTACAGGAAAACTCTACGTCAAGCTAGTAATTGCTCAGCTACAGCCTATAACCAAACAATCGAGCTTTTCCACGATGCCAAGAACTTCTCGGCGATGGCGGTAAACAACACGGTCAAACTCTACCGACAGGGATTGCTGAAAGCTAAGAATCTGTCGATGTTAGCTTTGAATAAGACGGTCAAGATCTACCAACAAGCGTTGCTAATGGCCAGGAACTACTCAACAGTGGCTGTGAACAGGACTCTGAGACTTTGTCATCGTCTATACAATAAAACAGTGTTGGTCGTTTACAACACAACCTTCATGAAGACGTATATTCCAATGGCTTTGAACCTTTCCCGTCAGTGTTACGGTATCACCAAGAATTTTACAGTCGAGGTTTATGAAGTTGCTGTAAATGTAACCCTCGATATCTACAATTCCACATGTCTAGTAGAAGCCTTCGGCAAGACGAAGAATTATTCGAGAGTAGCTTTCAACGAGACGCTCAAACTTTACAGCACAGCACTGGGCCACGCCGTGAAATACTCAACCATTGCACTGAATAAGACAGCCAAGCTCTACCAAGAGGCACTGGCTCAGACCAGGAACTACTCTGTTTCTGCTTTGAACAAAACCATGATGATCTACCAACGTGTGTTCAATAGAACTGTTCAAGCCATTTACAACACCACTGTGATGAAGAAATACCTTCCAATAGCTCTGAATTTCTCGCGTCATTGGTGCAGTGTAGGATTTAACATGACTCGAAACTTCACCGCCGGTGTCTATGGAGTCGTCCAAAATGTCACCCTCGATGTGTGCAACTCAAGTAGTTTGCCAGAACTATACGGTAAAGTCAGGAACTACTCACGGATTGCCTTCGACCAGACCATGAGGATGTGCCTTGAACTGTATGGTGAAGCTTACAACTTAACCTCGCAAAGATATGCTGAGCTGAGAAACTACACCTTGACGTTGTACGAGGCCATTATCCAGCACGAAAAAACTGTCCTGTATCTGAACCACGCCCACAGGTACCTTTATCACACCAAGAAGATGATTTCCACGCGCGTCCGCAGCCTGCACGGAGCTAAACGCTACTGGCAGAAAAGGATGAATCATCGAGTGTCGCAGATGTCCTATGCTCTGAACCCAATTAATTGGATCCCACCGTTTAACAGTAAGTTCATTGTGTGAAGCTTGTTCTAATATTTTCATTTGGATCCTTGAGTACGACGTTTATCTATCTGTTCAGCGATTCTTCCTTTTACTTCTATCCTTGAGTTTCTTCTTTCTCTTGCTTTGTAGTTTGAGTAAGAAAACTTGGTAGAGTTAGATAAAATCCACGAAATTATAGGCTCGTCTACTCTTATCAACTGTTAATTAGAGGATGAAGTGATGTTTGTTGCAGGCTACGTATTATACTAATGTTGATTTTGTATCCTTTTCATCTTTTTTTTACTCTTACCAATGATACGTTCACTTTGTGTCAAAAGGTACGGCGATGATCTTTGGTGGACCCCACGTGTACACGTTCGACGGCACCTACTACAAATTCCCAGGTTACAGGAAGCCAGGCTGCATGTACGTCTTAGCAAGAGATGTTCGCGACAACAAGTTCACAATCCTTAGTCAAGAAACAGCCATCATCGTACTCACGGAGGACTCGAGCGTGAAGATATATCAAGACGGTAGAGTTGAGACGATTGTCAAGGTATCTCCATCAGGAAACAAAGTCTCCGACGGTTATCACAGCGAGCTTCCGGTAGAGAGCTTCAACACCACAGTCCAAAGGCAAGGATCCTTCATCGTTTTCCGTCATGACATGGGCTTGGAGATCGTTTGCGATGTTGAGCACTATTTGTGTACTTTCAACATTGCAAGGTGGTTCCATGGACGTATGGCAGGTACGATATGGATGGATTTCTAATTTATGGTCCCAGCAATTTGTATTCACTGTAATAATTTTCTTGCAAATACACTGCAAATAAAATCGATAATACTTTTTTGTCGGAAAAGTCAACTACCCCTGGCCTTTTTCTTGTTGAGTCAGTTCTGTCCCACTTATTCATATTAATCTTTCTTAAGGTCTCCTCGGAACAAACAACAATGAATTCCATGATGAGATGATGACTATTAACAACACCCCAGCGAAGAGATTAACCGATTTTGTGAACTCTTGGGAGATCTCTCACGATCCAGAATGCAAAGTACTCGAGGAGGAGCCGGAAAAGCCCAAGTGCAAGAAAACAAGTTACATACAACGATGTCGCGCCCTTTTCAAGGAGAAGAACTCCCCGTTGAGTCACTTCTTCTCAGTTGTTAACCCCGGACCCTTCGTAAAGGCCTGCGAGCAAGATTACAAAGAATGCGACTCTAACACTCCCAAAGACATGAAGCACTGCAATTCAACTGCTGCCTATATCGAACTCGTTAGAATGAAAGGAATGTGGGCTGAGTACCTGCCAGAGTGCGGTAAGTGAAGTGATTGTACTTCCAATGGAGCTTCATCAGAATATTATGGGTCGTTCTCTGTGACGACCTTTTACGGTTAGGTAAGCTAAAAATTACATCTCACCAGAACAGTGGTAAAAATAATTTAAAAGAAAAACGACAATTGCTAAGGATGGAGTTGACTAACCCGAATTGCGAACGAGAAATTTGAGAAAACTTGAACTTCAGGAGAATTTTCTTAGCACACACTAACAAGGACGCATGTCCTTCGTGGAAAGCCTGCGAGATCTCTTACTGAACTGACCCGTTTATGTAATCTTTATCTTCTTAGGACGCTGCGGCGCTAACAAGATCGGTAAGACATGGTTCCAGAAAGCAGACAAAGCTGTAGATGTTGTTGTTTTTGTACCTGAGACCTCCATCCTCAAGAGCTATGCTGAGAAGATACCGACATTCCTCTCCAGCATGGCTGAGTCCCTGGGTGAGTCCAAGTTCTCCTTCCGCTTTGGAGTGGTTGGATTCGGTGGTCGCTTGACACACAAAGGCCCGCACGCCATCACCCTTGACGGTCAGCTGATGAACGATATTGACAGCGTCGAGGATGCGTTTGAGCATCTGAAGTTCTCCAACGGAGATTCTGACAACGACAGTAGTAATGCTTTGGAGGCTATGGCCTACGCAGCCTATAATTATCCGTTCAGACCAGGTGAGTGGCAATAAAGAGACAACAAGGATAAATGCGAAAATATAACTTTTTCGTGAAAAAAAGGAGGGCAGGAAATTAACTGATTCATGGCTTATAGGTCTCTAGCGAGGTCAAGTATCGACGTCACCTCAACATTGTAGTGAAAAGACAAAAAAAAAACCCATTTATTTACATATTTGGGATAAAGCGATATGGGTGATTTTCAGTCGTAAATTTCTGTTGCACACTCTGCTACTAAGCTGACTTGAAATTTCCTCCGTTTTCCACCTCTGGTGCGTTAATGTACCAGAACGATGTTGCGCAAAAGTTTTATGAGAGGACTTCTTTAAACTTCGTGTGAAGCACTTCTGGCTATGTTTTAGATGTGTAAGTTTGTACAATGAGACATCGGTAAAAATTTATTTTGTTTTCCCGCAGCTGCCACCAAGATCTTCCTGCTATTAACAAGCACTGATCGCCATCCAATGGCTGACTTCGCTTCTCTCGAAAGTATCGGCAGCATGTTGGAATCTAAAGACATCATCTTAAACGTAATTGGAAAATACCGAAAGTTCCGCGGCGAAGTCATTGGACAAAACTTCAGAGGGAATGTGTATTACAGAAAGCGACCCGAGGTTGGTTTAGGTACAGCTACCCTTCCTGAGGGCGAGTACGTGTCGTTAATGAAGTCCACCCAAGGATCTGTGTTTGGCCTTCCATTCCTAGGATCAGATGACAAAGATAAATTTGGAGCATTACAACAAGCCAGTGTAAGTGCGTGGAAGGAGCAAATCAAACGAGATCAGTACGCATGCAAAGAGTGCTTCTGCGCACGCGGCGATGCTGGTCAAGGAAAGACCATCTGCAAAAAGAACTCATTCCATACCAAATGCTGAGGAAAACAGGAATGGTGAGTAAAAATGGATCTTTGCTTAGGTGGGAATTTTGCAAGACAAACTTAGTGAAGCAGAGAACAGAACTGAGACGTCATGGTTCCCATCCAGGGGGGGGGGGGGGGGCTAGTAATACCCCTAATCGTTGCGTGCTAAGGAAACGGGGATAAGGTTCCGCTGGATGAGTCACGTGACGCGAGTGCAGACTATACTTTATCCATTCTTTTGGTCATTCCTGGTTGCGGAAGGTTTCACACAGTTTCAGTTAAGTGAATTAGCTTTCAGATCGTTGCAGTACGAAATTAAGGTCGCTGGCTTGCATAAAGTTTAAGGTGGGCTCTTTAAATTAAGTGGCTCTTTTTTTTCAGTGGTTCATTGCGAATCTCACTAACAGTTTTCTTTTGTCTCCTTTCGTTCCAGACAGTTCATGAAAAGGCCAGTACAGTAGAAAGCTCAGCTTCGCCCACGGAACTGTACAAAAGTCACGCTATTTGTAACTTGCTTTATTGTACCTCGAGAATGCTTAAATAAATATATGTAGTGGTTGGGTCACGTTATCGCAAAGTATTAATAATTTATAACAAGTTAATTTTATTTTATTGAGAAGTTCACATCGTTTTGATAAACAGAGCAAGCCTTAACGTGGACGATGATTTGTTTGTGAGAACCTTGTTCTCGATGTTCGAAAAGTAGACGTTATAAAAAATATGTGATATAGTAGTTTTGGGCTAGCTGACGCGGGTGAATTTCTGGCCTTTTTTACCTCAATTCTTAGGAAATTTTACAATTGATGAATGACATTATTTAAGGTTTGTTTGTTTATGGGACGGCTAGCTATCGATGCTTGCAAAAAGAAGAAAAACGGAAACATGATTTCAATTTGAGCCCCAAAACACACCAGAGGGCAAATGATATATATCCATTAGGTTAAGTTGTTAGAGACAGTTAATTTCTTTTTGGTTAATTGCTTTGTTTAACTCACGGTGCTGGAACGTTCGCAAATGATGAAGGCAGAAAAAAGCATCTCGCGGCTCTATCTTCTGATGAAAAGAACGTAAATCCCAATTTTATGTTTACTTTAGGGGGGTTTAGTTTATTGTCAATAAAAACGAACATTGAAAATGAAACATGATTGTTCTTCGTGTCTTTCGAACAAATTTCTGACCACCTCTCTATTCCTTTTTGTGTCCACCCATCCCTCCCTGATTTCTTCTCGAGTTTTAGGGCTTGGCGTAAGGAGGTTCTGAATTTTTGTAAATCTGTTTGACCACCTCTCTATCCCTTTTTGTCTTCATCTATTTCCTCGCAGATATTTTAAGGCTTGAGGTAAGAAAGGAAGTTCTGAAATGTTGTAAATCTGTTTTCACCTTCTCTCCCTCTCTTTTTGTCTTTACCTATTTCTTAGCGGGTTTCAAGGCTTGGGGGTAAGGAAGGAAGTTCGGACTCTTTGTAAGTCTTTTCTGACCACCTGTACATCTCTTTTTGTTTTCATCTATTTCCTCGCGGGTTTTAAGGCTTAGGGGTAAGGATGGAAGTTCTGACTTTGTAAACCTGTTCTAACCCAGCTCTCCATCTCTTTTTGTTTGCACCTATTTCTTCTCGGCTTTTACATGCAAGACTTGGGTGTGAGGAAGGACGTTGTGAATTTGTGAGTCTGCGCAAAAACTCTCACTTCCCTTTCTTGTCTGTTGACGCCTTCGTCATCCATGGTGTGATCTTATCCTGAATCCTCTATAATCCCTGGGTGTAACTTGCATCTAATTTCTCCCTGCAATAGCACCCTTGCATAAAATGTGAAGGTCACGAGAATGCAAGGGGTGGCTTGTTTGAGAAAAATGGATTCTGATTTTCGTGAAGAGCACTAAATACACGGACCAATACGTTACAAACACCTCGTAAATTTGAAACAGATCATTCTAAGACCTCTCAGTGTTTGTATGGGAAGATGTAGCGAATCAAGTACGTAATCGGCTGTTTTAATGAAAAATTTCTGGAAAAATGTTACGGCGTTAGATTTGATCACTTTCTTCATTTATTCAATCATCTACCATAAATCCTCTAATGGCCCCCCTCTAATTAGCTACCCCTAAAAAGCCACCCCTCTTTAGAGGAAGAAATTTACTAAGCCCCCTCTATTAAGCCCCCTACCCCTCCCTCTCCAAACTAAAAAAAAAATTCAAAATAACACTCCATGTCAGTAAGTACGATAAATTTATTCAAGTACTGTAATTTTGGTTTGTCATTTAAAATTGATTATGGTGATTGATTTATTGACGTTATCATGTTGGCATCAATAGATCAATAGAATACGGTATACGGAAATTACAGAGCGACGCTAAAAATATAACATGGCTAAACAAGGTTCATTGAGAAAGTTAGATCATATATTGAGTTCTTTATTGCATATTGAGCTCTTAATTCATAGGCTCCCCCCTCTCATGATAAGCCATCCCCCCAAAGTACTTGAAATGAATAAGCCCCGGGGGGGGGGCTTATTAGAGGATTTTCTGTAATAAGAAAATGCGAAGTGAAATTGCCAAGGCATCATACATGTATTTCTTACATTTGTAATCTTCCATTCAAGCTGCCATACATTTTCCTCGGAATTACACAGAGAATTCGGTTTTCAATCAAGGTAACCATTAGAAAACCCAACCTCTTTAATTTTTTGAAATAGCATATGAACTGATATTTTTGAAAACGTTTTTGTCAGAAAGATGAATAGCGGTACGCTGATTGCGTCTCAGGGATGAGAAACGGGTGGTCACCGAGCTTGATTTTGAGATACAGACTTTCAAAGCTAAAATCAAGGGTGTTTCTGTGAGGCTGCTGCAGTGTTGCTATGGTATCCTGATAAGTCTTACAACAAATGATCAAACATATAAAGAAATAATTGGGCATTTCGTACACCAATTTTGATGGAGCAAACGAAAAAGTGTGTCATTCTCAGTCCACCAAAATAACGAAACATTTTCAGCAGTGAACCTCGGGCCTCCCTCTCCAAGGGAAATCCCTGAGGCGGGAGCGCGCCCCATGATGAACTCTCGGCCCGTGTGATCAAACCATTTGCTACAACTGGAGCGGTGGCTTGTTGTATCTTTTCGATTTCACGACGGCCTCCTTTCAGCGGTTGGGGCAAAACTGATTACGAAATGAACGTCGGGACGTTGAATTGAGGTCTTGGCGTTGATGTGGTCCCGACTCTTTATTTTTGGTCAAGCTAACGGTCAAGCTAACACGTGACTCAGTGTTGTTGACTTTATACGTGGAGATTTTGGAAGGAGAGATAGAAATTATCGTCAAGGGGCAAGCGACTGGATGAGGTGAAAATTTAGCCGTCCTAATTAATCCTCCCTTGGGTCTCGGAGAATGGACCACAAAAATATGCGCTGCTTGACACCTCAAATCGTTCCAAATCTGCCAGTCAGACAGGTTATTCCAAACGAGTACCCTAAAATTGTCAAGGGAAAGCTGACGAAGCGCTTGACAAAGGGGGACATTTGCCTTTAACCCCCCAAGAGTGGCCAACTGAGCTAATTTCGCCTTACAGTACCACTGCTGAATAAAACATTTCGAGAATAAAAATGAGAAGAAGAAAAAGATCACCAACTAACGGAGCTCAAGACTTTAAACAAATTCTCCTTATTAATGTCACAGGAAATGTATGAATATCAGTTCGGAGAATATGCATATTGATGTTATGGTATAAGGGCAAAACACGGTAGTTTTCAGGCCGAGTCGTTTGAGGAAAAGTTAGCAGCAAGCCAGATTTAATCGCCCTGGCAACGTGTCGATCGGGTTCCGAACAATCCGTGCCGTAGAAAAGTAATGTAGACTACTTACCTTGTTTACCCTTTTTTTCTATTTACTTTTACCCAATAATATCTCGAGCCCCAGATGAAAATGAATGCCTTGAGTGACTGAGACTCAGGTCTGAAAATTAAAATATCGATAGTTTGGCCCCAATCCAAACGCTCGTCAATTCCTGTTACCAGAAGGGTGGGGAAGTGTTTTGGTACCGTGGTCAAGGAAGAGGGTAGGCAATTATCAGTTTGACATTCTGCTCTCATGGTAAGGGATGAAAAAAAAAATTATCATTTCAATTTCCGGACAAAGAATAGGATAGACTACAAAAATCATATAGAACTGTATGTGTTCTCTGTCGTTCGCCATTTATTATTTTGCATACTGCGAGTCAAGTACAGGGTGGTTAATTAGTTTACTTAAACGCCGTAGTCATAACCAGGAAATCTACCGATCTATTCTGAATAAACAAAGACTTTTTAAAGGTTACGGTTACATGCAATTATTTAACAACATTGAAGCGATATTTTACGAAGACTGTCACTTTTTCCCTAACTTCCGGTAGATTTTCTTTTCCTGTGGTGCGCGGAGAAAATATTAAAATACTGAATATTTTAACGTTGGAAGTCAGTTTTCGCGTAACACTCCTTATTCAAGTATAAATTTGTTTTACATAGCGCTGTGTGTCAGTGCGATCGCCATTGTTAAGCGCGCGAAATTGGGTATGCAAATATTCCTCTTGTTTTTGTAGACATTTGCATGAAATGTACATGCAGTCACCCAACCAGAACGGCGTGTCACAAGTTGTCACTGAGGCAGATTCGTTTACGATGCGCTACACACACAGTCAGTATGAAACCTCGTCGAATGAGTGGTTAGTGTAGAACGTTATAGATTTTTTAAGCTCATAGCTGTGGAAGCTTGTGTTTGGGGGATTTATTTTGTATCTTTCAAGCGAAAGTTCTGGCATTCACCAAGCTAATCGTGCGTGAGTAGGCCTTCACAGAAGGACAGTGCGAAAGCTGATAACCAAGACATGGATGGTGCCGCCTCGGTTGGAAACAGCGAAACGGCAGATCTTGAGTGCAGTGAAAATTCTGCGATTTCACCAGGAAGAAATCTGTTGAGTTCAATCAAAACTTTCCTATGGTCACCGTCGAAAGACAGCGAGAAAGATCGCCTTGCGAAGCGTAAACGATCCGACTCGGACAGCGAAGACGAGGAAGATGCGATAATAACATCAAACCTTCTCAAGAAACGAAAGTTTACAACTGAGACAACGGTCGTTAATTCTGTTGCTACGAAGTCTACTGTCGATGGGGAGTCCTCTAAGCGAAAATCACTCTTAGGAACTTTGTTTTCGCCTGTCTTTACGCTATTCGGAAAGAACGGTCACTTTCAAAATGTAGGAAAGGAAGGCGAAATAGTTGCGACTAATTTGACAAGTGGATCCAGGATTTGTGGCGCGACTAATGGCGGTATAACTGAAGAAAGGGCATTGTGGCAACAAGGTTCATCGACCATAAATAGAAAAGCTTTGGCCGTGCCTAATGGCGACGTCAATGGAAACGTTGGCGATGAGACTTCCGAATCTCCGGACAACGAATGGGAAGTTTATGATCCGTTTTACTTTATTCGTAATCTTCCCCCACCAGAAGAAGGTGAAGATGCCACAAGCCGTGGTCCTGTGTTACCCTTGCAGACCAGGAGCACTCCAGAATTTTGTCTTGTACTTGATCTGGACGAGACACTTGTTCACTGCAGTCTTAATAAGCTGGAGGATGCCAATTTGTCTTTCCCTGTCCTTTATCAAGACATTTGTTATCAAGTGTTTGTACGCACAAGACCGCATTTAAAGCGGTTTCTCGAGCGAGTCGCGAGTATGTTTGAAGTTATCCTGTTCACCGCCTCGAAGAAAGTTTATGCAGATAAGCTGTTGAATATCTTGGATCCTGGTCGAAAATATTTCCGACACCGCCTTTTCCGCGAACACTGTGTTTGCGTTCAAGGGAACTATATTAAAGATTTGAACATACTCGGCAGGGACTTAGCGAAGACAATGATTGTAGACAATTCACCTCAAGCATTCGCTTACCAGATTTTCAATGGAATTCCAATCGAAAGTTGGTTTGTTGATAAGTCGGACAGGGAATTGCTCGAACTTCTCCCATTCTTGGAAATGATCGCTGCAAGAAAGGATGATGTTCGACCACACATTAGGGACAGATTTAGGATGCACGAAATAGCTGGTTTTAGGTAATGTAAGCAGTACTCAACAAGGATTTAACTACAGGTGAATCTATTTCAACCCAGACAAAGTTTTGTCGGCTAAGATTTTAATCGGTATGATATTTGAAATCTGTTTAGTCCAGTCGAGAATTATTTTTACCGGATTTATCTTTATATACAGGTATCAGAAAGTTTTATTCGTGACTGTAATTGCGAAGGTATCGCGAAATATTGCTCGTTGGTACTGTCATATATACATTACAGACCGCTATAATCTCCTTTATATGGCAGATGAATATCGGAATCATCACACATTTAAAGTGTTTTATATATTTCAAGTATAGTTCCGACATGATTCATCAATTTATATTTTAGAACAAATGTAATCTTTCTCTCGTGTCAAAATATTTTAACGTTGTAGACAGGACGTGGCTAATACAAATTTTGTTTTCATTCATGCAATTGACCGTACAGTTTTTGAAGACAAATTTCAAAAATGTAAAGATTTCTATTCCACCAACATTGTACGCATGTAAGTTTTGTTCTTTGTATATATGAGCGTCGAATAGATAGCCAGCACTCAGTAAGTTTTATTTTTACACTTTTTAACTCTTCATATTCCCATGTTTTACCATCACATTTTACAATGTACAGCACTTTCCAGAAATTTGTGTAAAATAATAATTATTTGATGTACACAAAGTATATTAATGCAGACGGAGGATTTGGTTTTCCGTAGATATAATTACCTGCTCCACACGTATTTACGGTTGATATCAAACGCCTAACACAGAGCTTAAAATATTTTTCACCAATTTTTAGCCGGTAAAATATACCTGATAATTAGATACGATGGATGTGTTCTCATCTTTTTAAATTTATAATTATGGGAAAGGAATACTCTGTGCATGTTTTTGTTAAATTTATTATGGTGTATTTAGAGAGACAGCTTTGTGTTTGATTTTACTTTGTCCTTAATGGAGAAGTCAGTACTATTTGTCGAATTACACTTTATGTCTTCATATGGGAGCGGTATGGAAAAAAAAATAAAAAAGTTTACTTCATGACCTCTTCGTTGATTTTAAATGCTTACGCAGGTAAATAAAGAAAACTTCAGTGAATGCAAACTATACTTGCACCATGGCACAATTGCTAAGCAACAATGACTTAATTTTAGCAACAAAGGAAAACTTTAACAATAACATCCATAACTTTTTGAATTATGCATGGTGTTAGGTCCTGGCGCCCATTTCTTGAACGCCTTGGTTACACAATGGGCCTGTAAAGCAGTTCTGTTTTCATACAAGATGGTGGTTTCAAAAGTTTTGAACAACTATCACCTAGTCAAAAAACTTGGACTGGTGCGACTGTCAGAACCTACTCCTCTGTATCTTTAGATTTTGCTTTTTGAGTCTTAAGGCCTGTTAAGTTACCAGACTTTTGAGATAGACCCCAGCCACCTACAGCTTTGCACTGTTTTGTTCAACAATAAGAGGCAAGTAGAAATTTCCTCTTTTACAACTTCTGTTCATTTTACAATTGTAGTGTTAGGGAGACATTTGTCATTATACTGTGCATGTGTGTCATAAGTTGAACAAAAAGACCAAATCATTATTCAAATAACCCTTGCACTCCTAAGATCACACTAGTAATTTTCCTTACCGTTGGCCATACAATGTTTATGATGTTAATGCAGAGAATTTTGGTTGCTTGTCTGCTTGATATCTTGTTGATGTTGCAAGGGGAAATTCTGTCGTGGTCACTTGTGGTAGCTAAAGGGATATCACAATTTATTTTGGCCGTGTTTTACATCTTGGCTACATTTAAGCTTAAAAGCTTGCTTATCACATTCAGAACAAAAATTGTTACCCTAGTTTGCTTGGTATTTTTTGTCAAGTTATGTCTATTTTTCAGTGCACCTTAGACACATTTTTCAACCTTAGGAAGTCTGAAAACCATTGCATGTTATAGTTTGGAGTAGAAAAATTTGGAAGGTAATCTTTGCAACATTGTTTTTGGGGGCATAAATTTTGGACATAGTTTTTGGACAGGGAAGTCAAGTGTATAACTGGTCAGCATAGTGGAACTGACAACATGCCTTGATTCTTCATGGTGTAAATCATGAGATTCATTCCCTTCATTGAGGGTCACCCGCACATTTTGGAGATCATGTTTTGGAACTGTTTTCTAGAACACAAGGGTTATCATGAAAGAAATCTATTTAAACCGAGAAGCTGGCGAGTTTGTCTGGCAACAAGCTTCCCTAGAAGAATGCTTTGTCACCTCAATAGTGATGACTTGATATCTTTAATTTTTCCTTTAATTTTCTAGTCTGGCTCGTCTCCTCATTGTTGTCAGCAACTGACAGTATAGGTAAAAAATCCTATGGACAGTTATTAAAAACATACCTTACATGTAATTATCTTGCAAAAGACCACCTTTTTCTAACTCATGCAAATACACACAACCTACCCTCCCCTTCCAGTAATTTTTGGTAAATACCCAACAGTCACCATGTCTTGGTAAAGTTTACAGAGAGCACAAAAAGCCACACAGTTTGGGGGAGAAGGCAAAGAAAAATAAAGGACTTGAATTGACTAATATTGTGTTGAGTGTCCCAAGACTTTTAATTTACCTCCATCACAGTTGAGTATTTTTTTTTTAAGAAATGAGGTTGAATAATTTTGGGAAAAGTGCAGTTTTGAGCAGGGTTTTTGAATGGTCTTTGAAAATGAAGGAAATTGGAACAACAAGAGCAAGCACTAGCCCATACAAGGCTGTGGTCTAGCAGTGCCAGGTGGCCCCTAGTGCCTTAATTACTTTTGTTCTTGGGTGACTCAGGAATTTTAGTTTTTTTTATAAAAAGCATATGCTGGGCACCCTGGATTTTGCAGTTTCAGAGCACTGGGCTCCATTCAATTTTCCTTAGAGCACAGCCTTGCCACACCATGGATGAACTTAACTCCTAACCCTGTGAGAGACTTAATCTAATTTCTCGTCATAGTATTACTGCTGAATCAGATATCAAGGTAATGAGAATCAAGGAAATGATCACCAACTTGAGAAGCTCTTGATTGTTTAACAAATTCTCCATATTGCTTCCATAGGAAATGTTTAGATCAGCGTAGAGAATAATTATGTACACTGATGTCAGGGTGTAAAGGCTACAGTTAACATCATCAAGATTAGGATCTCATTCATTTCAGTGAGCTGGGCACAGGAATTTTTTGTTTCTCTTCAGAACACATTTTTCCCTCATTTCGTCTCTATTTGAGAGTTGATTATTTTTTCTGGTTTAGAGAAGAATTGACACCTATCAGTTTCTGATCTCTCTTGGTTTGAGTTCCAATTCCTTCTGGTCACCCATCCTGCTCTGGCTGTCGCGGAAGAGTGGTAACCAGACTAAATTCGACTGTAGCGCTGTTTATGGTCATCGGTAGCTCGCATGAAGTAGTGCGTAGTACAATCCACGCATATCAAAGAGAAGATGGCGGCGAAAGTTTGATAGTAGAAGAATTATGTGTTGAAGGATATGTTGTCATGGAGTACGGTTGAGAATTAGCCATATCAAATAGGGTGCATTGGGCATGAAATAAAATGAACAACACTGAAGAACAGCTTCAAGCGCTTCTCCATCAATGCGAGCAGGTATGAAGGTCGCGGTTGTATGTTGAACGATGAACTTTGTTCAGGTTTTGTAAAATCTGCGCTCTTTTTCAGTATTTTTTTTTAAGAGGGCGCATGACAGTAAATTGCTGTGTTGAAATTTTGAAAATTATGGGCTTACTGACTGAGTTTATCTTTTTTTCTCAGCTCGGTAATGTGTAGACGAGTTCCCCCATTTCGGAAAAAACTTGATATATTTTTTCTGGGGATTTATTCTGTTGTAATACCCCTTTTTGAGCAACTACAGAATACAGGGCCATTGAGGTCCACCTTGTCGGCTTTTTTTTAATCTGTTTTTAATAGTTTACCCTCATTTTATTAACTTTCTTTGCCCATGTTCGTTTTTTGAACATACCCAACGCGGCATATTGACTTTTGTCTTTGAATCAGCCACAATCATTGTTTATATCTTTTACAAAATTTAAATTGTGATACTGAGGGAGAAATTTTTCTTGAGGTGGAATTAGATTTTAACAGTGGCATGTTAGGATAGTTAAGGCTAATATGCTTAGTGAGATACAATGAATATATGAAGTTCATATATTTTGAACTGTGTTTAGATACATATGATGCACGATCCTCACAGTAGATAGCGCTATTTATGCAATAGCGAAAATCAGACCTGAAAAAAAAAATCAGGCCTGTACAGGACTCGAACCACTGACCTCTGCGATACTAGTGCAGCGCTCTACCAATTGAGCTAACAAGCCAACTGGGAGCAGGCCGTTAAGTTGATTCATAATAAACCCGTGAAAGTGATAAATGAGATACAATGAATATATGAAGTTCATATATTTTGAACTGCGGTATTAGATACGTATGATGCATGATCCTCGCAGTAGATAGCACTATTTATGCAATAGCGCAAATCAGACCTGAAAAAAATCAGGCCTGTACGGGACTCGAACCACTGAGGTCAGTGGATGAACTTCATATATTCATTGTATCTCATTTATCACTTTCACGGGTTTATTACGAATCAACTTAATGGCCTGCTCCCAGTTGGCTTATTAGCTCAATTGGTAGAGTGTTGCACTAGTATCACAGAGGTCAGTGGTTCGAGTCCCGTACAAGCCTGATTTTTTTTTTCAGGTCTGATTTTCGCTATTGCGTAAATGGCACTATCTACTGCGAGGATCATGCATCATGCGAATATGCTTAGTGTCAACCAAGCAGAAGTGAAGATGGATACGTTTGTACATGTATACTCCTATATACTAGAACATGAGGATTGTAAGTGACTTAGTGACTTGCAATTGTACCTCTCCTTAATGGTCACGTAGCGGACAGAGGAAACTTCTGTTTTGCAGCAGAGAGGTGGCTGTTACAATAAAGGATGGGCATGATATGACACCATTTGAGGGAAGAGGTCCACCTCTTTTTTTTTCTAAAAAATGTGTGTTGCACACATGAAACACTCTAATTGCAGCAAACAGCCAAAAAGAAAAAAAAAAAAACCATGCCCAGAAGAAAAAAGTTGGCAAAGGAAACGAGTCTGGCACTATGAGTATATCAGGTCACTTAACCGTTGCTCAGGATACTTACACCTTATTTTAAGTGGATATTTTACGAGTTTTATACTACAGTTGAACCTTGATCAAGGGTCCGGGTAATTGAGAATATGAATATTAATGAGGAACAAAAACTTATTTAATTAAGAAAGCGACATTTAATTCTGAAACAAAACATTTACAAATCATTTTGAAAAGGATATGGTCTAGATATGTCTTCACTGTTCTACGTGAATACCTCTACACGTGTGTATTAAAAATTAATGAAAATTGTTTTTAACATTGGTCTAAAATGTTGAAGTCAGTTTGTTTTAAAGAAGAACATCCCCTTTACTTCACTTCTCAATGCTGTAGCTTCAAAAAATATATGGCTATGGATCTTGATCATGACCAATAGATATTCATGAAAAAATTGGGACCAGAGAAAAAGTCTGGATAATCAAGAAATCTGAATAATTGAGGTCCAGATAATCAAGGTTGGACTATATTTTCCAAAAAGTCCTTTCTGCTTGCCTGTCTGACAAGTCCTTGGTACAATTCCCTTGAGGGTGCAACAGTAGTCTGAAGTAATAATGAAGTCAGGTGAACCAGTTTGCTGTACTCTTCCTACCTACAGGCCTTGTTTACACTGTACAGTGGACATGACCAGACAAACAGAGACACAGCTCACAAGTGGCTACTGACAATACAGAAATCGCATCAGGCATGGCAGTTGTGTTGGAGACTTATGCAGTCTGATAAGGTACAATCTTATTGTTCCTTCCCGAAACAAGAACATGTTTAATTAACCTTGATAATTTTACGCCAGGTACCAAAATACTGCAAGCACCCTGACTGGTCCAAAACCTGTTGTTTATTGCACCCATAGACCCATAGTTATTTCATAAAGGCGATAGACTGCACTTTCTTTCCATTGTTGTAATAACCCACTTGGGATGCTTGTTGGTGATTTAGGAACTTTTCTTGTCTTCTTCCAACATCATGCACGAGTTAATGTTATCATCCCAGTAATCTGATGGAAAGTGCAGTTTTACTTAAATACTAGGTGTTCTGTACACTATATGTTACCCAGATTTTTGCTTCCTTCTTTATCAGACTGTAGTCTCTAATAAACCCCTCATCTAAAACTTAACCTGTGTACACCCCTACTCTCTCCCCCCCCCCCCCCACTCTAGGGAGGCCTTAGAAGTTCAAGGTTGTGCTAAGTTCCCCACCAAGAGGTTATCATAGTGTTCATGGTATATTATTCATGTTAAAGTTATGAATTCATGCATTTCATTTATGTCATTGTTTTATTTACATCTTTAATTTTTTACAGCCTCCGGAAATTCAGTTTTTTGGTGCTTCAATGCTTCACTTTAAGATCGCCAAGTATTGGTTAGTTAAATAATGATTTTTTAGTTTTTGTTTCCATTCCTATACTCTACCAGAACACCAGAAACTTATTCTTTGCTTCCCTGTCTTTCTGGATATCTTGATGCTTTTTTCCTTCCTTATGGATACCTGATTGAACCCTTTCTCTCCCAAGATCTCATCAGTAATTCTCCTTATGGTCTGCCATACAATTCTTATAAAGTTAGTCTGGAGAATTTGGCTTTGTATCAACTAATAATCCCAGGGCTTGACACTAATGGTAGCCAACTAGCCACGGACTAGTAGAAATTTAGTTTTGGCTTGTGGTTTTCGATTTCCACTAGCCACTTTGGCTAGTAAGCAAACTGAAATTGTTGTAACATCTAAAGTTGTCACAAGCCACTTGGCTGGTAAGTTGAAATGTTAGTGTCAAGCCCTGAGTCCCCTTATTGATATTTTTCTTTATTGTCATTACAGGTCTGCTTAATTTTCGGTTGATATCGTGAAGGAAAATTCTGTCCAAGTCACTCATGGCAGTGAGAGGGTTAGGACTTCTGAATACTCGTATATTTTTTTGGAACCATTAATTTTGTTTATTCTTTAGGAGTGAACTTCAAGAAGAACATTACAGTGACTTACGATCAGAACTTTTCAAGCACATCTTCATGTTTTCCGCTGGACCAAGGATTGTTCTCACAAGGCTCTGTGTTGCCGTAAGTGTTTATGTGATAGTTGGTTAGTACCAATTTCTACTCCAAGATGGGGAGAAGCATTGTGAAAAAGAAATTTCTAGTCAAGGAACACCTTGCATTTCCATCCAGAGTCGGCATTTCTTACAATAACATTCTCTGTGTAGGAGCAGAAGTGGGTAACAGCGGACAATTTAATCCAAGATGATAAATCTCCTGCAGCTATGCTGAGCATTCCTATATACAGACTTTACCTTTTTTGTGTTTTCATTTCTGTACTTAACTTGACTAGAACAATGGCAAAAACAATAGGACATTGTCAAAATCACATGGTGGTATTTTTTCTCACCCGCCTTCTACTTGATGTTTTACCAAAATTGGCAGTAATGTTGTGATCTGATTGGCTAATTTGCCATTGTCAATAGCAGTACAGACAATGCTGTTCATGTCAATGTGTCATGCGACATGTCACACAGTGAAATAATTGGTTTATTGACGTTGATATTGTGGTAAAAAACAAATTTTGAAATTTTGATTTGTTAACTTCAAAATTGAAATCTATAAATGTGGTCATTTGCCATGCACCCTGACCACTTAGGCTCTCTGTTTGAGATCTAAGGTAAAAATTTCATGGTGGGTTGACTCAGAGATCTCTGGATTTCTGACATGGCTCCAGGGTGTATGTGAGTGCAATGTTTTGTGCAGATCTACATACATGTATAGGCTTCAAGACCTATTTGAAAGGCATGAAAAAGTGTTGTGTGAAAAGGATAATTTTTTATTTCCTTGAGCCTAGACCATGCCTGGATTTTACCGTTGCTATGACAAGTGCACATGTTATATGTAGATACACATAATTGTACACTGTAACTCAATCTCTAATTTTGCTTGAGTTTTTTTCTTTTTCCATTAAAGCTTGGAGCAGTTGCCCTCAATGCTATGCCAGAACACTGGTCAAGTGCAATAAGTGATATTATTACTACACTACAGAATGCAGGAGGCTCATCACAGGTAAGTTATTCGTAATGCTTTGTATTATCATGCCAACACTTCATACTTTACACCCTGACACATCAGTATGCATATTCTCCACACCGTCCCCTATACATTCTTCTTAGGAAGCTGACAAAGAGAATTTGTTTGTTAATCAAGGGCTTTTTTCGGTGGTCATATCCCTTATTCTTGTGGCCTTGAGGTGTGATTAAGGTGTAATATCAGGGCTCGACACTTAACTTTTCAACTCACTAGCCAATTTAGTGACTAGTGACAACTTAGATATTAGAACAATTTCAGTTTGTTTACTCGCCAAACTGTATACATGTACATAATTATGAATGATTAAACAAACAATCTTTATCAATGCTTTTAGAATGGAATGTGGTCGATGGCAATGCTGGAAGTTCTTACAGTGTTACCAGAGGAGGCAAGATATTTTTTAAAATTTTTTATCTTAGGGTAATTTTCAATGTAGTTTTAATAACACTTTTAAAGTAATTTTAATACTAGTAATAATGATGGTAACACTTTGATTCTGCATTAATTTGAAAAAAATTCATGAAAATCACTGCTCAGTGATAATAATAATATGTAATGATACTTGATATGTTAATTAGTTATCAGGAATATAGTTACTGTAATACCAATCTTTCTTGAAAAAATTTTATCAATTAAAATAATCTATTGCTAGAACCAAAATCCATTTCCAAAACTATGCTTAAAAATCATTCATAATTATAATAGTAATAATAATTACGATGATATTGATAACACCTTTATTCACCCCTCACGCTTATAGCTAAGTGTAAAGGTTGGCACATATAAGGGGACTATTCTGTACAACAATTCCCTGCAACTAGTCCCCTGAAGAGTTTATACAAAGGGACTGGTTGCAGGGACTAGTCCCTAGTAGTGTTTACATGCGGGGACCAATTGCAAAGGAAAGTAGCAAAAACTGGGGAAAAACGGTATCATTCTTTCACTCTGTGGCTTTTTTAAGCAAACAAATTATTGAAATAGCAATGTAGCACTGAAATAAATCGGCTCAGTAATTGCAGATTGTTCAGCGAAATAATTCAGTGCTTGAATTGTTTCTGATTCAGTTCAAGTATAAGCGGAAAATAACACTGTTACTGATCAGATGTGGCCAACACAGAAACAGAAAGGGGTGAAAATTTGATCAAAGTTTCTAGTACTCAAGACATGCAAATCAATTTAAAACTGATTTAATCCCAGGGAGGAAACATCAAAGAAATTATCTCAGAAGTCACACAGTTGCTTCTGTACATTGTGACACCGATCTGTGATTGGTTTATTTTTAATTTGGTTGCAGGGACTTGTCCCATGAACAGTTGACACAAAAGGTTTTGAGGAACAAGTTGCAGGGACTTGTTCCAAAAATTTAAGCCAGTTTGAATTCGTGGGACCAGTCATAAGGACCAAATTTTAGTCCCTGCAACTAGATTTTGCAGTTAAAATGGCCAGTTCACACTATAGGACTTGTCTCTGCAACTTGTTGTAAGGACTAGTCACAGGGTCTAGTCCCCTCATGTGTGCTGACCTTAGAGCTTTACCAATTGGGGAGGCAATCTCTTTTAGTAATTGAGAAAGCTTTCACTCATTTTTTCAAACCAAAGCCAATCATACCTTAACTAAGGGGGAAAGTTTCCAAAGAACTATTTTGCATTGTTTGGGGGGGGGGGGGGGTATACATGTGCTATTACTGTTACACAATAATTTGGTTTTTTATCAACTGAGTTGATAACTAACGTAAATTGGCCACTGTGAAGAGTTTTTAAAGCCGATGTCTCTAGCCCAGCCCTTTATCAGAGTAACTTAATGTTGATTGATTTTTCTTTAATAGTTTCACTCAGGAGATTTTCCAATTGGAAGAAAGTCAACTCTTCGAGGTGAACTGCAGAATGGGGTGTCACAAGGTAATAATCAAGACAGTTGTAAATGTAACTAGTTGTGCTGTTATACATGTATTGGCCTCTAAATGTTGTGTAACAGATCTTATTACACGACTCGGGCAGTCAGAGGGCCAATAACTAAAATCAACCAATCAAAATGCCCAATTGCCGGTCAATATTCTCTCAGTATTGGACCGGGCACTGTCCCGAATGGTCCCGAATGACACCGCAGTTGTGTCCCTTTGAACTTCATTCGTATAATAAATCTCTTATAACCAAGCTTGCTCAGGACAGTATAGGAAGAATATCGGCCCTCGGTCTTTTTTGTATGGACTGAGCTGCGCTCAGCCCGTATTTTGTGTCAGCTGTGCTCGGTCCTTACTGTCAAGACCTCAGGCCAATATTCTCCCAGTACAGTCCTTGCGCTTGGTTAATAAGATATATCTATCATTTTTTCTATCTAATATGTATTTTTAATTTCCTTCTGTGTAAGCTTTTAATAGTTGCAATCTACTGTGTATTCCTGGTTTGATTCAAAAATTTTTTTTTTTGCAGTTCTTCAAGTCATTCAGCATAATTTGTTATCATCACAGTCAATACAAGTTAGGCAACAGGTATTGATATACATGATGGTATTGAACTAGGCACTCTAATGCTGTTCCAGAGGTAAAATTCCTGGCCAAGCAGGGCTCAACACTAACGGTAGCCCACTAGCCACAGACTAGTAGAAATTCAGTTGAGCCAGTGGTTTTCAATTTCCACTAGCCAGTTTGCCTAGTGAACAGACTGAAATTGTCATAACATCTAAAAACATCTGAGATGTCACTAGCCACTTGGCTAGTAAGTTGTAAAGTTAGTGTCGAGCCCTGCCAAGCTAGACAGGTAGAATGGCAAAGCTGTTACAAAAAGAGTAAGACTGGGCTATAAAATTAATCATTGAGGACCCAAGCTTTGGCCAGTTTCAGGCATGTGGTTGGATACTCTTTCAACTTGGCCATTGAGAACTGTTTTGTTAGTTAGACCATGCTAACTCTTTCAATCCCAAGAATTAATTCATTAAGCAATTTTCCTTATTGTCTGTCTTACAGTTCTTATGATATTAGTTTGGAGAATTTGGTATCAGATCAACTAATAATCCCCTAATTTTAATCCCCGAAAGAAAGTGACGATTGTGCGGAAAAGACGCCAGATTATGCAGGAATTTCTAAATCTTAATAAAGTTGTTCCCTTGGCTTTTTCCAACGTAAAAAATACACATTAACGTCTTGTCAAGAATTTTAGTCCTTTATGACAATCATGTTTGACCTTTTACTGCCATTCGTAGACAGGTATGTCTTTGTTCAACGCAGTTTTTTCATCATTTTCGTTGTTGAGTTTGTCCAAAGCTTAGTAAACAGCCATTAAATCGGATGAGGAAAACTGGACACCAGAAGTCCCAAAATGTTAAAACAAAAGTAGAACCCAGGCCCATCACCAGAAGATGCATGGAACGCCTGGTGGTTTAAAATTGTTTATGAACGAAAGGCGTGTTTCCGTCGTTGTTTTGGGTGAAAAGTAACTTCTTCAAAATGATCAATCTTTTCGCTATTTTTGCTTCTGAGGATGCTAAGCTGTTGCTTTCTCGCTTATATGTAGAAATTTTCTAGTTTTATGCAGAAAAATGTCCCAAGGATACGGAGGATGCGGAAGTAGGCGAATTATGCGGATCCGCACCACTGCATCCTGTCTGATGCCCTGTGTAAGGTGGTAAATTTTGAGCTTGTTAAGAAAATGTCACCAATGATGTTTGTCATTTTGTACCACACAGGCTTTGAAGTGTATGATCAGTTGGGTCCAGTTTGGTGTAACAGTCCCTGACCTTGACAATGCCCTGCCTCTTGTGTTTGAATCTATTCACAATCCTGAGTTATTTGATACTAGCGTGGATTTGTTAGTAGAGGTGGCCACACATCCATCTGGAATGAAGTAAGCAAGTTTTGCAAAACCATTTAAGTGTGTTGAACTCACTAAGATATTACTACCTGTACTCCCCCCTGAATGGGATGCCAGTTCCTTGTAAGGTTACCTCCAGCATTCTATCTGGCTTCCCTGACAATTCGCCTGTACCCATTCATTCTCCTGGGCCCAGTTGAAGAAGGGCAGGTTATGTTATCCAATGGATACAAGGCTGTGCTCCAAGGAAAATTGAATGGAACCCAGTGCTCTGAAACTGTGAAATTCAGGGTGCCTAGCATATACTTTGTATGAAAAAAATGAAAGAACAAAAGTAAGATGCCAAGGGCCGCCGGGGGCTGTTAAACTACAGCCTTGAAATAAATCATTTTCCAATGGATAAGTGATAGCAAAATGTATAGTGTTATCCATGGGGTAGAGTTTTATCCAGTGGATAGCATTATCTGACCTTCAAACAACCGGGGCCTGGGTGGAGAGAGAGGCACTGTGCATGTGAGAGCAAAGTGTTTGCCCAAGAACACCATGGAGTAACCCAGCCAGGTCTTATGGACCACGACGCGGGCAGTCAGAGGGCCAATAACCAAAATCAACCAATCAAAATGCTCAATTGCCGGTCAATATTCTCTCAGTATTGGACCGGGCACTGTCCCGAATGGTCCCGAATGACACCACAGTTGTGTCCCTTTGAACTTCAGTCGTATAATAAATCTCTTATTAACCAAGCTTGCTCAGGACTGTACTGGAAGAGTAACAGCCCTCGGTCTTTTTTGTATGGACCGAGCGCAGCAAGGTCCATACTGTCAAGGCCTCAGGCCGATGTTCTTCCAGTACGGCCCTCATGCTTGGTTAATAAGATATATTTGTTTAATGTCAAAAACAAAAATACACAGAGGGTGGTCTCCCAATCCCCCGAGCCAGAGGCTCATGATAAAAGTGTTTGACAAAACCTGGGCCTCTCAAACCAAAGTCAAGGGCACTACTTGTAAGCGGTACTGTGTCTCCCACTGTTGATTATGAACTCAATGGTAGTTTTTTTTTTTTTTTTTTTTCTTAATAGATATCCCAGTTACATGTGGAAATTTGTCTCAAGTGTTCTGACTCTTAGCGAAGCTTTAAGAACAGCTTTGCAGTCTGGAGATATAGTGAGTTCATGAATTGTTTTTAGTGCAGATCTGGAAGCTAAAGGATTATTTCACTGCTGGGAGTCAAGGACAATTGGTACACTTTTAGCTTCTTCTTAATTTGCTCTCTTTTTTGTAATTTCACCAGGATACATCTAGAGGCTTATGTCAAGTGATGGTGTCATTGGCTGAGACACAGTTAAAGCTGCTCTTGTCAGCTGATAGTGAAGAAAAAGAATTACAAGGACTCACACTTGTGCAGTTATTATTGGTGAGGATGAGGAAAGTTTGGTTGTTTTTTTGTTGAAAGAATAGCAATAACTGCAGACCTAATTTCAGAGTATGTGGTTTCAGTTTCTTGAATTACAGTGAGTAACAATGTTTTGCTAACTGGTATTACCCAGAATTGCATCACTGAATAAAATCTTGCATTCTGATTGGTTAACAAAGGGAGATATTTAGCATGGAATTGTGATTTGAAAACAAGGCTAAGTGATATTGTTTTGCATCTACGTATATGTAACAACTATAAGTAATGCTGTTTTCTTTTTTTTTTCTTTTTTTATTCAATTATGTGATTCAAGGAAAATCCATTACTTGACTCATGAATTCTGCTTTAAATTGCACTTGAAAACCAATATTGCAATTTGTGTGATATCGGTTTTCGCATGTAGTTGGTCACCATTCAGTTGACCTGCATTCTGTTTGTAAGGGAGTTCATAATAATTGCAGGGGGGCATTAGGGTCTATTAGAAACTGCAATTTAACCATAGAAACAATCGTCATAAACTGCAAAACTGCAAAAAAAACTCAATCAAAACCAAAAGCCGCCTGCAAAACCATCAAACTGGTAATTTTTTCTGCCAAGAAAAAATAATATCAAAATGCTAATCAATCCAATGTAGTGGTGACAAGAGGAGCATAGAGAGGTTTTGCGGCTGTTTGAGATCAGTGGAGGTGACTGAAACCCAAATAGGAAAACTGAAATCCACCTTGGATACCAATTCAAGACCTTTAATATATTTGGTGAAAACTACAAATCAAAATGCTGAAAAAAAAAAAAACAGGAAATCCACAAACCTCAATGAATGCCAAAATTGAAAAACCAAATTTTTTTGGCACAAAATCCAAATAATTGATGTGAAAAATAGCAGAAACCGCAAAAACAAATAATTATGCCAATACCCCCCTAATAAATGTTATAAATACAGTCATAGCCAAAAAAGTAAATAAAGGTACTCTGAAGGAGGAAGGTGGAGCAGCACAATTTCATCTGAGATGGTTTATAGTTGTTGATGAAGTTCTTACTTCTGTACATGTGCATGGTTGTTCAGCTGTCTGTTCACTCTAGACCTTAGATTTACTTAATATGCAATTAGTTGTCAACATCTAACCCACATGAGTGACCAAGACAGAATTTCCTCTTACAATTTTATGGACACAATATCAAGCAGACAGGTGACGAGATTAAAGAAAAATTTAAACTTGGGGATTTGTAGTTGATCCAGTGCTAAATTCTCCAGTTTAATATCAGAAGAATTTTATGGCAGATAGTTAGGGGGATTACTATTGAGATCTCGGCAATGAAAGGGTGGAGCCTTGTAAAGTTGTTCCAATAATTTGTTGTTAGATCAAGATCATAACAGCTTCTACCCAATATGTTTGAGTATTCTTGTCACCAGTTAGCTGATCTTGTAGGGAGAAATTGCATGTTAATCACCTCCAGGGAGTTAAAGGGCTGAATAAAGATTACAGCATGCTTTACTGAAGAAGTCTTTACCATACTTTCAGAAGCTGTTGTGCTTCAAACTTAAGACCTTGTCTCTAAAACTACTTGTATTTTAGAGATAATTTGTAATGATGGTCTTTTCATTTGTAGGAATGCACGGGTGCCCCAGGGTGGTATCCTGTGGATGAGCAGTGTAGCGAGATCACATTCAATTTCTGGTATACCCTACAGGCAGGTCCCCTTTCATTCTTATATATATTTAACAATTATTCGCCGAAGGTGAGGTGAATATCGTCGAATAATCCCCTCGACTTCATCTCGACTCGGGGATTATTCGACAATATTCACTGAACCTGAGGCGAATAATTGTCTTAGTATAATTTCAGAGCTGAACAACACAGAAATCTCTAAAATCATAACATTTTAGTAACATTTATTAACATTTTAGTTGAACATTTTATATAAACCGTGCGGAGCGGTTTATATAGCGTCATATAAGGAACCACTCGACCAATCAGATTGCTGGAAACTCTTTGCTCAGCTCCGAAATTATACTAAATATATATATCACGTTTTGTTGATAGAATAGACTGTGCATTCTTCCGAATGCTTTAAGAGAAATAGGTATTAATAAACAGTTGTTATAAGAAAGAATTATGTTAGTCCCTGGTTTGGATGTGAACTTCATCGAGGTCTAATCTCACAGATGGATGCTGGATAATACATTTACAAACAAAGAAATTGGTGGTGACCTCAGCCATATACTACAGTTAGGGTTTTATTAAAAGTCGGTTACCAGCAGTCTACCACGGCTTGCAAGACCTCTCCCCACTGTGTGTTTATCCTGTGATCAGGCTCTTGTGTTTGGGTTTTGCCTTACAGCACAGCAGCCTATAAAACCATTGCCAGCCACTCATGAAAAAAGATATTAAAACCCCTGCTACACTGTAGTAGGTTCATATGTTAAAAAAAAAATTGTGTGTGGTAGTTACCAGGGTAGTGTACCAGAAGATGTGATTCTTCTGGGCTTGTCTTTCCTTTCTTTATGTTACCTCTGGGTTCACCAATCCACAAGTTAGAATGAACAGGAAGAAGGAAAAATATGTGGACATGTAATTTTTGTTCTTGCTTAAAACTCTTGGTTTTTCCCTTTGTGTTCAGGATGACATCAGTACAGAGGAACCAAGCACTATGGAGAAACACAAAGCCATGTATGGACCTGTCTTGTTATCCCTTTGTCAGGTACAGTATTGTTGATTACGGCTGCATTTACACTTGGTGCCCAAGCATTAGTGCTAGGGCACCAGCACAAAATGGTGCTGTGTTCAAACAGTGGGCACTCGGTGTGGGTTCTTGAAAAAATTTGTGTTCGCATTAGTGCCCATGCATCAAGAATCATACTTGGGTACCATGCTCGAGCACCAAGTGTGAGCGCAGCCTACAACCTCTGGAAAACTGCTGCAATACAGAAATCATCAGTGGCTTCCAGTACTAATGTTAGTCTTTCCCCTTTTTCAGAAGTGCTGGTAATTAAGTCACCAGTAAGGTTATCCCTACACTTTCACCCCTGGGGAAGAGCGATAAATAAATTATCCCGACTATTTTAGCAGATTGTGAAGCAGACAAATGATGAGAATTGAAAACTCAGACTTACTTTAGATATCCTTTTGGTATTTTCGCTTTAGGTGTTCATGAGGAAGGTTCAGTATCCTCCAGAAGATTTCTGGCAAGGATTTTCTTCAGGTAAGAGAAGAGAAAATAATTTTTTATGTAGGCTTTTTGTACAACAGTTGAGAAGAGGACACCTTTCTGTGTTTACTTAGCCTCTTTAAAATTATGATTGGGAGTGGGGGCTGGAGAGTTAAGAACGAATTTTCAAGCCTGGGATGAAGTTATCAAGGCCTTTGTTTGTGTTATCTACCTCAGTCTTTGGCCCTCAGTAGATAATGTAATCCTTGGCCTTGATAATGTAAGTATCTGAGCACCTAGGCAGTTGCCCTCCCCTGACCCGGCATTAACTCTAACCAATTGAGCTAACCGCCTCCCGGTTAGCTCAAGTGGTTAGAGCGCCGGGCTGTTGTGCGGGAGGTCGAGGGTTCGAGCCCCGGCTGGACCAACACTCGAGGTCTTATTATAAGAACCCACTCACGAGATAACGGTGATGTGGTCAGGCCTGTTTACTGGGAATTAGGGTTAGGTGTCAATTGGGAAAAAAAGGGAAGTTCTGTTCCTTTCTCCTGCCATTCCCGTGGCGAATAAATTAAATTAAATTAAATTTAGATTGGCTGTTGATGGTTTAGGGGAGTTGCTCAGTTACTGAAACGTTGGCCTTGATGATGTACGTGTAAGTATCTGAACAACTGACCCGACACTAACTCTAAATTATTATCCGTTGACTTTGGTTGGATTAGGAGAGGGGTTGGTGCGGAGTTACTGACACTGGTCCGGATATCTTTTGTATATTTCTCCTCCATTCTTTGCCACTGAATTCTCTGAGGGTTTTAGATGTTGTGCAAGGACAACGTTTGATCGTTGATGCATGAAACTGCTCGGCAAATAATGTAATTTCTGGCGTTTGAGTGACATGGGAACGAATTAGTCAGAAATTAATATTCTGACGACACGTTGAAGAGGTTCGCGTGACATCACGGTAGTTTCGGATTATTAAAGCGTTTCGCGGGAAAATTAAGTCACTCTAAGTCGATCAGTCTTAGTTTGACCACTTTCTTTTTTCTTATTTCATTTAATTTTCCTCGGGGTTTTGTGCTGCTGCATTAGATGAGGAATACGTTTCCAAATATTTTTTGGCCACTTCTATGAAGTGGGTTTTAGTGCAGGGCTCGAAATTGCGACCGATACAGTCGCCAATGCGACTAAAACTTTTAACGTGGCGACTAAAAGTTCGAGTTTAGTCGCCACTTTGGCGACTAAACTAACTTCCTCTGATAAATAAAAGATTGTAGATGAGAAAAATTTCTTAAGTCTCGTTTCTGCGTTTCTGCTTTTCTACCGAAGGAAATGCAAATTAAGTCTGTTTACCTTTAAGCTAAAACTTGAAATGGCTTTCAAATTGCGTCTTCCGAGACCGTGACGACATATTACAGTGGCTTCTTCATGGTGATCGCGGGCGCAATATTTTGTTGAAAGCTTCTGAATTTAAAATAAATCCGTTGAGAACAGGAGGTCTGGTACTAAATGCCTATTCGCCATGTTTGATAAATGTTTGATGCGTTCGTATCGTACGATTTCTTACATGCGATGTGACATATTTTCCTTGCTAAAGTAGCCCTGAAATGTTCTTATTACTTTTTTCGCTTACTGCTTAAGGTAAGATTGTCATGCAAAAGTCTTTCGGAGTTTCTTCTTTTGTGTTTTCATGTTTTAAGTCATTCAAGATCGAGTATTTCGGTGTACCCCACAATCGCAGCCACAAACCACCAGAAGCCGAACAGCAACGCCAATTGAATAAGGCTCTAATCTGATTTCTGTTCTTGTACTATCTGGCGACTGCATTTTTGCACTTGACGACCATTTTTTCTCTAATAGTCGCAAAAAGGCGACTTGAAATTTTTTTTAATAGGCCATTTTACAGTTGTGTGCTTAGTTGCCAAGCCTTTGATTCAGAGTGAGGCTAAAGATGACCTTGTTGTGATAGAGACCTTTATCTAGTTAGCATGATAACAAAGTGATTTACATTTGAAAGGCAGCAAGGTTTGTATCATAACAAGGTCATCTCTAGCCTCACTCCCTTTCAAAGGCTTGGCAACCGAGCACACAACTGTAAAATGGACTATTTCGAGCCCTGGAGTGGTTTTTCGTAACTGGCGTAGCACAGGTTATTTTTGTAGAAGCCTTCAGTTTCAGTGAATACTTGCAGTACATTGCATCCTAAATAAACTTTCACATTGAAAATCTCGACTGAGTGTAGTCAGAATGCCAAGCTGCTGCAATCTGGGCAGGCTAAAGAGAATAATAAGAACAGGCAATGAATTGTTGCTGATGTGCGAAAGGAAATAAAATTTCAGACCTGAACAAGTATCAGAATTAGATAACTATGCAATGCCACAGACAGAAAAGTGATTGTCCTTGTTTTTTGTTGATTTGTTGTTTTTGTCAGACGAGAAAGAGCAGTTTAGACGCTACAGACAGGACATAGCTGATACCTTGGTTAGTACATGTGACACTCATTATTATTTATTTTTTTTTTTTGTATTGACAAGCATTCCATCCAGAAGGACAGCAATACTTTTAGTCACTTTGTGTTATGGAAACTGAGATATTAACACTTCGGGCATGTCGGCCATTCAGCATCTGCATCAGAGTTTTTTTTTTGTGTGAAGGAGTGAAGGTTTTAAAACTTCAGAGAATTTTTTCGTATAAATATTGACTTTGCATGATACAAAAGTGAAATCATAATGTGGAAATTCAACAAATCGACATTGATTTAGCGTGCGTCTGTGACGAATATAGTTCTCGATAAGAGTACAGACCACGCTAAACCACTGTCGATTTGTTTTTACCGCGATATCGACGTCAATCAAAACGATTCTTCCAGATCGTGACACGTTGCGTGACACGTTGACGCGAGCAGCGTTGTCTATACTCTTACTGACAACGGCAAATTGGCCAATCAGATTGCGATATTACTGCTAATTGTGGTCTTAGGAAGGAATACTTTACCAGACATTTCGTGTATGTTTTCGTAGATGTATGTTTATTGTTTACTGAGAGGTCACTGTTTACAACAACTGTACCATATGCTGTCAGAATTGTTGGCAGGGGAGACAGAGCCTTCATGGCAGGTTTGTTTTGTAATGTACAGTGTCTCGTGTAGTTCTGTGAAGCGTTTTGCTGATGTTAGGATAAACGCAAGTAATATAAAGCTGTTTTAGCTCTTGGGTTTGTAACTATTGTTAGAGTAAGCTGGGTTAGGGTGAGCTTTGACAGTGTCAATCGGAATATACTCGAAAGTGGCTGGTTGATAACGTTCTTTCTTTGCGTAACCTTTGCATTCCCAAGATCTGAAAATTATGAGGAAGTCTAATTGTATATGTGTCACAATTTGGTCACTTTCTATGTGATTCGCGGCGTTTCCACCGCCTAGTATTTTTATTTTATTTTATTTAGCTTCGCCAACCGGCAGGGACACCGGGACACCGCAACAGCTTGCGCCGATTACTGCGGGCCCAATAAACCCACCCATCCCACCCCAGGGGAGGACATCCATCAAACAGTAATCTCGTGTGTGGGAAATTAACGTCTCCTACCCCAACCTTGCAGGAGACGGGACCTCCATTTATTCGTCCCTATCCGAGAAGACCAGAATATCTAACCATTTCTTGATGTTCTAGAAAGGCAGCAAATTCTTCTCAATTGTTCTAAGACCCTGAGTGTTGGTCCGAGCGGGGCTCGAACCCTCGACCTCCCGCACAACAGTCCAGCGCTCTATCCATTGAGCTAACCGGGAGGTTGAGCTAGTACGGGTCTTTTCCAGACAATAAGGTCGACTGGGTGGGTACACATCACCTTGCGCTTAGCTGTGATTGGCTTGTGTTCTACAGCTGTGATTGGCTTGTGTTCTACAGCTGTGATTGGCTTGTATGCTACAGCTGTGATTGGCGCAACGTCGCAATCCACAAGGGATGTGATTACAACACGATACCATGATTATTCGTTTGATAGTGTAGTGTGATCTTCCGGGTGTGTGTGGTCTTGACAAGGACTTTTGTCGGTAGTGTTGTCTGACCTTTGGGCAACCTGAGCAGAAGTCATCATCACTCCAATGGTGACTTCCGCTAACCTTACGCCTCTGTGAGAATTTAGTGTTTCATTATGATGATTTTCCTTATTCTCAACGCTGTCCCCTTGAAAGGGTTAAGAAATTGTAATAGGAATTTATTCATAAATCATTGCCAACAATAAAAGGGTTTGTTTGACATTTAGCTGATTTGGCATTATAAACGAAAGAATAGCGATAGTTGTGTTCCAAAAAGGTGCCTCAACTACAATTGAATCTATATTAAGCGGTCACCCTTGGGGATTATTATATAAACCATTAAAAAACGCCATTCTATGCCATAATTCACCATTTAATTAAAAGTTTCGCTCATCAATACTACCAACATTAATTTCGGGAGATATGATTAAATTTTTACGTTGAAGATTGTTTCTTAGTTTTATTTGAGTGCTAAAGTTTTGAGAGACCGTTCAAGACATGTGGAGGAGAATACAAAGAGGCCGTTGGAACTTAGTGAAGGGTGACTTTGATCGCTTAAATAGAGGTGAAATTACAGTAATTAACGGGTAAAAGTTTCGGAACCTTGAAAACCGACCGCTTAATAGTTGGTGACCGCTTGCTGCGGCGCCGCTTAATGCAGGTTTGGCTGTTGTTATGTCTGAGAGAGTAGCTTCATTTTAAGTTGTTTCTCTGCACAGTTTGTAGATGCTACACTGTACTTGATCCAGTCTGTTGCTGAGTATGTTGAACCCACAGAGCAGAGTTTTATTCCCGCCATTCTCTCGTTGTTGCCAAAACTACCGGCCCACTCCTATGTGTCTCAGACAGCACTGCTGATGGTTGGTATGTGTTGATGAGGTATATTTTGATGTAAAGCTTAATCTCCTTCATGGGCGCTAGACATTTCTGTGAATGTGAGCTCTGAGGAAATGATTTTACATCAGGGTGATACATTCTCCGTGCAGTTAAACCTCTCTTCAGAGGGCACGCTTGGGACGTGAAAAACTTTTCCGCTAACATTTCTCCTCTTGATAAATTTAACCGACACACAAAGACTATAAGAGTTTGTTTCCTTGAATAGAGTTAGCGCCCTAAATAGGCCATTTCCAAATCACCTGTGGCCTCTTTTTCAAAACGAGGCCAGGTGCTCAACCATTTTTGTGAAAATGAGTTTAATTTGCATGTGAATGAAAACGTATTATTACATGAAAGGATGAGCACCAGGACTTGCTTCGAAAAAAAAAGGCTAAAGGTAATTCGGAAATAGGCTATTGGGAAGTCCTAGAAGAAAAGTTCCTTTTTTATTTATCGTATTATATTCACACTTCTGCTGGGCAATGTGTTGAGATTGTAAGGAGACGCTATATTATTACAAATACTGAGTGTCAAAAGATGAAGACCTTTACAATCCAACTATCGTAGGTCTTCACTTTGATTATTCACCCCGCGCAACAAATGCATTGTATCTCACCTTGTGCATGTTCAGTTATAGATCACAAATGACGTCAAATTTGGCAAAAGCAAAAAAGCGGTACGCGAACTCTAGATAAAGCTTGCATCTGAGAGAGAGCCGAGAGAGAGCCGAGAGAGAGCCGAGACGCGTATCGAGCGGAACGAAAAAAACTTTATTTATTTAGCTTCGCCTAATTAGAATACATTACTTATAAACATAGAAATCTTAGGCAGGGAGACCACAACAGCCTAGCCAATTACAATGGATCCCTCGTTAATGAAAAATGATAACTGAAGCTACTTATATCAAAACAAAAAAAGAAAATAAATAAAAAGCTAGAAAAAGCACGACGGCGGGTAGACGAGAGTCCTCGCTATATTGCACCTTGGACAAATTGTTCTCCGGGTTCAGATGTCGTCAACGTCGTACAGATCTAGGGCCTTATTGCAATGTTGAAGTGGTGAACGCTTAAATGAAGCTAGGGATATGTGACTTGTGCGTAACTCAGCGGGTAGAACATTCCATATGCGGCATGCGCGTATGGAAAAAGAGCGTTAATGAGTAACAGTTCTACTTCGCTTAGGGATGTAAGTAATAGCATTGCTGCTCGATGACCTGGTAGATCTCGTTGATTGTCTAGTTACACGTAGAGCTGCACTATTTATGAAAACTAAGTTGTTTACAGCTTCATAGAGAAAGACTATATCCAAAAATTTGTACCAATACGAGATAGGTAACAGGTTCGTTAGTTAAAGGCGGGTCTTATAAGTTACATCGCAACGGTAGGGAAGCTTCAAAATTTTGTTGCACGCCGCTGTACGTTTTTAACTTGCTTAGTAGGCCAATGAACGGTGGCGACCATTGGGTTGCGTTGCCGAGATGGCACCGGATGATAGATTGATATAGTGTGCGACGCGTTTGGGTGCTTTGGATGCACCTAGAGGCTCGATGCACAAAGCTGAGGAATTTGTTGGCTTTCGCGCACTGTTCAGTAACTTGTTTGTCCGAAGTAAGATTGCTTGACACCCACACACCCAAGGTCTTTCTCTTTGTCGCAAGATTCCAAAGGCGTTTCTTTCATGGTAGAGGTTTACCGTACAGGTGTTTTCTTTTTTTCGGGTGATGCGCTGGTATTTACATTTGGACTGATCAAATATGAGCCCAGAAGATGCGGACCAGCTGACAAGGTTAAGGTCGGATTACATGGTATTACAGTCTGTGATAAAATCGATGCTCTTAAAAATCTTGGTATCATCGGCGTAAAGATTACTTTGGTTTTGGCATTACAACATTCAGTCGACATGTGCCTTAATATATTGTTTCAAAATCACATTTTCTCAGGTTCTTATTCAGAATGGCTTAAGTGCCATCCTGATCATCTCCGGTCAGTACTTCCTGTATTACTTGGTGGATTGTCTCAAGCGCATCTCGCCTCAGCTTCTACCCAAGCCCTACGTGGCATCTGTGAAGAGTGTGTCCAGGATTTAGAGCCTGGGTCCTTAATGGAGATTCTTACGCACTGTCAGGTGATTAGTCGCTGTGCTACTACAAACATGCTATGTCATACGATAGTCCTATTTCTGTGACCAGCAAATATTTATTTTTCTAGTGGTTTTTAACCTCAGTAGTTCTGTTACTTAGCCAGAGTGTTTTTACATCTCTCCAGGCTGGCCTGTCCGGAGGTGTTATGGAGGTAAGAGAAAATGTGTCTGTCTTTTTTTTTTTTCTGGCGCAATTCATTTCTGAAAACATCATTGTAGTTGGGAAAAGTTTGTTTTATCTAGGTAGATGTAACTCTATTGTCTAAAGTAATGTGGAATGTCTTTGGGCTCTTACTACGAGAGAAATAAACAACTGAATGTCTGAGAAAAAAAGGACCTCTTGAGTCTATGTCCCTGCAATGAATCAAACCCCAGATCCTGCTTGCTTGCCGTCGATCTAGCAGTGAGCAGCTTGGAACGTTATCGTGAGCTACTCCATTAAAATTTTCATATTTGACAGGAGTCTTGTGTATTGTTGGATTCGCAACGAGTACTTTACAACCTTTGCAGCAAGAGGGGTAAATCCTCAAACTATATTAATTTTTGTTGAAAGGAACAAGAACGAATCCGCTGTGTTGAGTGCATAGGGCATGTGCTGTCAGTACAAGACTCTGCTGGAGCAGTGGAACAACTGAAGGCAGTATTCACGCCATACGTGGAAGGCTTGGCTCAGATAGTACAGCAACAGGTAACATTACTTCGGATTGTCATACAATCTTTGAGGACTGCGTGACACCTTTGTTACTTCACATTTCTCAACATTGGGGTTGAATTTTTTAAGGTGTACAAACCGCAACTTAGCCACCTTTTTTCCTTACTTGAAATAGTTTCACTGTTTAGTTTTATAAACATTATTTTGAAGAGAAGAGACAAGGATATTAACCATTTTGCTTTACCCATCGTTGCTCATCCAGTTATTTTGATGAATGCTTTATCAACATGTTTCAGTGTTAGCACTGTTATATCGTTGTACACTTCTTTTCTTCCCCTAGCCCACTGCCGAGCTAACAGCTAATCTTCAGTTTCACCTCCGGCTCTTTGTCGTGTTGTTTAAATGCTTGGACCCTGAAAATGAAAATATAGAGAATAAACTTCATCCGGTGAGTAGTAAAGATAGCTTTAATGAGCAGATTATTTCCTTTCCCCTTTTTCTCCTTATTCCCCCTATTCTCCTTCTTTCCCCTATTCCCTCTATTTCCCCTAGGCTTCCTATTTCCCCTATTCTTTCTATTCCCTCTATTCCCCCTCTTTCCCCTATTCTCCTTCTTTCCCCCATTCCCCCTATTCCCCCTAGGCTCCCCATTTCCCCTATTCTATCTATTCCCCCTATTTTCCCTATTTCTCTTATTCTCTCTATTCCACTATTCCCCCTATTCCTCCTACTGTCCCCATTTCCCGTATTATCCCTATTCTTCCTATTCCCCCTATTCCCCCTAGTCCCCCTTATTTCTCCTTATTTCCCCATATTTAATTTAATAATAAGTTCTTATATAGCGCATTAAAATTGAACTCTATGCGCTCTATTTCCCCTATTGTCCACACTCCCTTCCCCTTTCAGAGCTTCCTATGTCGGTGGCATTTCTGATGACGCCGTTTTCTTTAGATAAGGACGGGTTGTCTGATTGGGCTGTGTCGGAATTCTCAATGTTGAATGGAGGGGGTGGGATGGGGTGGGTAAGCTGGGATTGGTTTTCATCCCATCCAGAGGGGGTAACGAAACCAGGCTGAGTTATGGCAGTTATGCGAATCAGTGTCGTCTGTAGTTTAAAGCTGACCTATTTTTCTCTTATTTCAAAGGCTGCAGTTGTGTTGAACGATATCTTACCCTCACTGAAGTCCATGGCTCCTTGGATGCAAGATTGTAAAGTTCAACAAGTGAGCGAACTTTCTCTTCGTCTTGAGCGACTGGGCGATAATTGCATACAATAATCAGCTCCCTGGATCTTACTCTTGTACCCGTTGTGTACACGTCCTTATAAATAATTGAAGGAACCCAATGATATCTTAAGATAGCGCCCCATATCAGACAACTTTGTCAGTTGTCATGACATATCAGGGTAATTTTGGTTTAATATTGTAAGGAGAAGTTTCATGGGAAATACTGGAAGGTGATTGGTTAATAGAGTTTATTTGGGGAGCAGGGATGGCGCATTGGTGAGAGCGCTCGCCTCCCACCGTTGTGGCCTGGGTTCGACTCCGAAACATGTGGGTTGAGTTTGTTGTTAGTTTTCGTCCTTGCTCCAAGGGTTTTTCTCCGGGTCCTCCGCCTCTCCTCCATCTACTAAAACCAACATCCTAAATTCCAATTCGATCTGGAAACAGTGGACGTATCATATACGCCTATTGTCTTCCAGGGCGTAATAATCACTATGGGAAATTTTTCTGGCAGACACTTACCGGCTTTTGCTAAAAAAATAACTGGACAAGGTCCTTTAGAGTGAGGCCTTTGAGGCCTGGGGAGGTTATTCTCACAGCTTTTTCTCTCTTCAAAGCTCTGTTAAATCTATTATCCATTTGTTTCATTTATTGTTTGATCTTTGGCGGCTCGTCACAGCCAGTGAGAAATTCTAATAAAGCAGAGGGTAGTAACATAAGCTAACTGGAGCGCCGCTTTCAGACTTGGCTAAATCTTTCTGTTATTTGCTCTCTCAGTGCGTGCTTTTAACATTTGATATTTGTCTCTGTGGAATAGCAATTATGCCTGTGCCTGGAGAGAGCCATTGGAACAATTAGAGACTTCATGGGTGGACTTGTGTCTGGTCTGTCTGAACTTCTGGTCGGATATTTCTCCGTTTCTCCAACCAGTGGAATTCTGGATGTAGCTTCTACGGTAAGAATACCTTTATCTGGCAGACAAGTGTTGATCAGCGACCATCATGATTTTCCAGATGATTCGGTCTTATTAACTGAGTTGCTGAAGTGGCCACCGTAAAGGGTTTATCACTGCGAGGATCGCTTTCATACATTTCATGAAACTGCAGTACACATATATGATTTTCACATATTCAAATTTATTGATTTATCACCTCGTCGGGTTTAATACGAACCAACATAATGACCAGCTCCCAGTTGGTTTGTTAGCTCAGTTGGTAGAGCATTGCACCGGTCTCGTAAAGGTCATGGGTTCAATTCCCGTAGAGGCCTGAATTTATTTCAGGCCTTAGTTCCACTACTGCATAAGTAGGGTTTATTACCGCGAAGACCGCTTTCATACATTTCATGAAACTTCAGTACACATGTATGATTTTCATATATTCAAATTCATTTATTAAAGAGTTTCTAGCTTTAGAAACTTTTTACGGTAGCCAATAGACATTATCAACTCAATCGATAAAAATAAATTAGCTTGCTACAACCCCCTCCCCTCCCCCTCCCCCCCCCCGCTGACTTCGCACTACAGTTTCCTTAGAGACTAACCCCCTATGGGGTAAAGTAATACCCTCAAAAGTTTTTTTTCTATCTTTTAGCTGATAGGTATGTACGGTATGGTGGATGAACATTACCACACCATACTTCTAGTATTTCAAAGAATCACCACAACAACATTACAGCTTCTGCAGAACAGTAAGTGTGTAAATAGGTTCTATGGCGCTACCTGTATCGTCACGAAATCTTTCTTGAAGGAATTGCGTGACAATGTCATCATTTGCGTGAATGTGTTACGTGACAATCGACTTGGTGGGAGGAGGCGGCGTGGTCGAGTGGTTAGGGTGCTGGACTTGTAATCCGGTGCCCTGGGTTCAAGTCTTCCACCCTGCCACTCACTGGATTTGTTCTCGGTTGCCCCGAGTTCAACTCCTCGGCTACCCTCTGTAAATAGCCCACTGGTCTGCCTCCTGCCAGTGGGGATTTTTAAGCTCTTAGTTGAGTCTACGTTGTGGCTGAAAAGCCCCTAAGGGGGAGCTTCAATTAACGTATATTATTATTATTATTATTATTGTTATTATTATTTATTATTATATTATTATTATATTATTATTATCATTATTTATTATTATATTATTATTATATTATTATTATCATTATTATTATTATTATTATTATTATTATTATTATTATTATTAATCAAGCTCTTTGAATTGTAAGAGCTTGTTTGGGGGCTCGTTGGATTTTTGTGGCGTAACTTTTGAACTATATCTGGCCAGTGCTTTTTAAAGGTTGAGTCAAGTTAGTATTTACAAGTATTACACTAGGCTTCTATTTCCAACATTTTAAGATTAACTCAGGAGATATTATAGTAAATGATTTGAACACTGGGTCGCGTGTGATAGTGTAGTGTGATCGTCCGGGTGAGTGTAGTCCTGAGAAGGACTGCTGTCGGTAGTTTGGACTGACGTTTGGACAACCTGTGCGGAAGTCATCATCAGAGTCAAGTGAATAGTTATTGCCAGTCGAACGTACTAAGTCTGGTTCGTGTAAACTGATTGGTCAGTTTATCTGTGATGTTATTGGCTGTAAGACTGAAGTGGCGTAAGTTGATCGTAATCGGTTAGTTTCGATCCGTCAGTGAAATAAGGTCGTTCTGTTCGGTTCGTTTGTGATGTTATAGTCAAACTAAGTGAAGCGTACCCCTCAAGATTACATTAATGAATTGGTCATCTGGATATTGAACCCACCAGCCGTTTCACGAATGCAATAATGGTTGATTATTTGAATATTGAACCCGATAGCTGTATCCGTTTTGAAAAGGCGCGGATCATTGTTCAAATTAGAAGTCCATTTCTGAAGTCCAATAAGATTGTTCTATTTGACGAGGAATCCTGAAAATGAACAAACTGCACTGTAAAAACCCTGCGAAAACAGTCGATCGCAAATATTAACAAAATAAAAAGTCTTGCGGTGGCTTCGCCCTTAAACTGTTTTTTTCGACCATGAATGCACACAAGAATTTCTGCCAGTTCGTCAAGATGTAAATAGGCGCAAAAAGCTCTCGATAATATTCCATTTACGACATTTGCAAGAAGTTCTACACAACACTCGAACTTACCTTTCCCCCAATGTCTGACGCCATGTTGAAATAGTTCCCATCCATCGTCAAGTGTTCGCATAATCCAATCAGAAATGGACTTCTGATTTGAACAATGATCCGCACCTTTTCAAAACGAATACGGCTATCGGGTTCAATATTCAAATAATCAATCCATTATTGCATTCTTGAAACGGTTAGCGGGTTCCATGTTCAAATATTCAATTCGTTATTGCGCTCCTGAAACGATTAGCGGGTTCAATATTCAAATAATCAAATCATTAATGTAATCCTGAGGGATACGCTTCACTTAGTATGACTGTAAAGTTGTGAGTGAGTCGCTTGTACAGTGCCAGTAGTATTTGTCACCTGTTGAGGGGAGTCTGTTCTAAGTTTTGCACCATCACTCAGCAGATACGGAAATGTTCAAAAAGTTGCTCCGGTAGAAATATATGTTGGCTCAATGCTGTAGTAGAGATTGCTAGTTGTAAAGTCTTCATGATCTTTTTCCTTTTTTTACTCATGTTTGTGGGACAGATTTGCGCAATTTTCCAGATATTCTCCAGTCATTTATGCAGTTTGTTTGCAGGGTAGGTGTCTCGGGATAGCTGTTTAAATCCTTTCACTTCCAGCAACTTCCCTTTTGTTGTCGTTATCGCATGATGATAGGATTTTAGTAAAGTACGGCTGTATAATTCAGGTATATTTATTCAAAAGAAGCTTAGCTGTCCGATGAGCAGTTTACCTTTACAAACCACGGCCAAATTTTCACTTTTCTTTACTGTATAGCAACATACCCACTCTCATCGAGAGTTAAGAATCTCCACTACTTATGAATTTCGAGATTTCTTTTGTTAAATACGACATTCTTGTCTTCAATTCTTTTTTTACGCAATTCGATCAAAACATTTCAACAGGGGCTGAAGGCCAATCCAAAACTAGTATTTGAAGGAGATGGATATCATGCGAACATATTTCAGTGCGGTAAGATATCAGAGAGATTAAGCATCGCGTTTGCGTGAAACGGCAAACGTCAGCTTGCGCTTTCACGTTTCACGTAAAATAGCGTGAACCTTGCTGCCTTAGATTCCCGTGAGCTCACGTCGTGGTGGATTTGAAGGCGCCACTCTATGACTTACAAGGAATAGTTTTGGTAGCCTTTTTCCGGAAATAAAATTCTATTCTGTGAAAGAATAGGTGAAGAAAATCTTGCATGGCGAACGCGAAAGAGGATACTTTCACGTAGAAACAGCAAAGCGCAACCAGCAAACGTGAAAAAAATGGCGGGATAAACAAGGTCACGTGGTCACTTTTGCCGTTCACGTATCACGTAAAGGCGGTGTCAAATCTCTTTATTAGATGACGAGGGAACGTAAATCACAAGGAATCTTCTTGTGGTATGTTGGGTTACGTTATGCTATGTGATCTTGTTAAACGCTCCCTTGAGTCTTCTCTGCTATCTTCCCGGAAAATAAATACGCAGGGAAAACGATCTGCAGTAATGACCCAGCGCAAATAGCTCTACCTTAGGTGTCACTTTTATTTGAGTCAGTTAACGTTTCAGTTCCAAATTTGCTTGTATTTTAGAACCTACTCAAGTTCGTTTTAAGTCGTCATAGGTTTTTCAGGCAAAGAAGTACTTACTGCACTCAGTGTTCGTGAAAGCTTGGCAATAGTTCCCCTCCCCCCATACCTCCCCCCTTTGGTTTGTTTGTTTTTTTTTTTTTCAATTGCGTCCTGTTATGTCACATTTCGCTACGTCACTTAAACAGCGTGACATTTTGTGATGTTATGTTCACAGTTTTATCCCACAAGAAGTGTAACCTATTCAAAGTTTGATTCGTCGTTTTGAAATCCTGTTCGCTAACAAATCCGATAATAAACGAAACTGATTGACTGACTGATTGATTGACAGGACTCGCAGCTCTTGATCTTCAAGAGAGTTTCACTGTGAGGGCGGCCTGTACGTTTTTTGTAAGTATGGTTTAAGTCACTTTTTTTTCATTTGAAACACTTTTATCGTCTTTTTTTTTTTTCCATTGGACTGTCACCTAGTTGGAACTGATGCTCTGCTGTGATCGTCCCTCACTAAGTTTTCTTTTAGTACCATATATTATCAAGTTAGTTATTTCAACTATTATTCTTTTATTTTTTTCCAATATGTTATGCACTCAGAGTAAGTTTAAAATAAATTGACAAAGATAATGACGATCGACGTTATAGTACAACCCGCCCCAGTTTCTAGCGCCGATAGTGCCAGATCCCCAGCAAACCTCTCCCCAGCGCGTGCCAAATCTTCCCGCGGGTGGATGCTTATACTGAGGACCTGGATAAGAGCAGTCAAGAGTAATCGACACTATATTAAATACAATCCGCCCTTTCACCAGACACAGGATAGGACATAGCCGCGTGATTACGAATTGTATCTACGATCGTTGATAAGATCTGTCACTCTTGAGTGTTCATATCAACACGAGAGGATAAATTCGTATCAGCATGCAGATGTGTAATTTTGTAAATTTTTTTTTTATGGCTCTTGGAACTTAGATTTTCATCCTTAGAATATACCCTAGATTACATTTTCCTTAAATATTTACGTCATCTGCTTTGTCAACGACAGCAAAAACAACAACAACAATAACATTTATTTAAACATGATAAAAATTACAGCGGAGATGATGTGGTCGTGTATTTAAAAAGTTAAAAAATGCTATTTAAAAGTAAATAAAACACTTAAATTAATTAGAATTAAGAAAAACTTATTTAAAAATACAGATATACCAAGCTATTTGCATGACATTCTACGTTTAAGCGAGTTTTTAAACAAGCTTCAGCTTGCCATTGAACGTGTATGATTTTCGAGAGAATTCCATAGAGATATGGCTTTGTAACAAGTGGACTTGCGCAGAAGTTCTAAGTTCGGCTTCGGTAACAAAAAAGTTATTTTCCTTCGTGGGTTATAGTTACAATCATATTTCATAAGCAGCTGCTTAATAGGAACAGGTGAAAGGTCATAATAACAGTCGTGTGCTAATGAAAGTACTCTATATTCGTATTTAACAATTATTCGCCGAAGGCGAGGTGAATATCGTCGAATAATCCCCGAACCTGGGGCGAATAATTGTTTTAGTATAATTTCAGAGCTGAACAACAGAGAAATTTCTAAAATAATAACATTTTAGTAACATTTTTTAACATTTAGTTTAACATTTTATATGAACCGCGCGGAGCGGTTTATATAACGTCATATAAGGAACCACTCGACCAATCAGATTGCTGGAAACTCTTTGTTCAGCTCTGAAATTATACTAAAAGAAATTAATGATAAAGCAGTTGCTTAGGGCTAGGACCTGATCGCTATGTGTATACCAATCCAGGTTGTAGATAGTCGTAGCGGCACGTGCGTGTATCTTCTCCAGTTCATCAAAGAGCGATTTGCCACAGGAATCCCATACAACCAAACTATAGGTGACTGATGGTAAAATTACTTTGAAATGAAAATCAGCTCTCGCCGTGGTGGGTAAAAAAAATACAAGGAACCCGAGAAGATTCAGTTTTTGTGTGAAGGACTTCATTAACTCTTTTACGTGGGCGTTCCAATTAAGATCACTGTCAAGCTCAACGCCTAAACACCTAGTTGTCACGTAGTTTTGTGAAATGAAAGTTCTTGGACAAAGAGAGCTATAGCGAAAACAAGAGATTGCTTTTGGGACTTCCGATTTGTTTTAGAATAGCAGGGGGCTGTGCGGAAATCTTACCAAATGCATTTGAATGATGGGGAAGCCACCATAACTAAGAAACTATTGTACATTTTTTGCTTTAGTCTACGTTCATTACTGCTTGTGAAAATGAAGAAACTGCGCAGCGTACGCTACAAGAGTACGGATCATATCTGGTCAGTCAAGTTATCAAGGTGAGTCCAAGTTTTATGTTCATACAGGATTCTTTTCTGACACAATATCTTGGACATTAATGTTAATGTTAGGAGTTAAAAGTTTGAGTGCAAAGTGAATAGCGTGCAGTTATTAAAGATTTTGAAAAAATCCTGTTGAAAATGGAATCTCGTGGGAGACGTCCGACAATTGATGAAAGGTAAACGTGATCAAATCGTCCTTGCCTTCTAACTTTTTCGGAACTTCTCTCTGTTTACTTTAAAGAGCTTCGTCACGACTTTAGGATCACTCATCAACTTCATCATTTACACCATTTGCTCTCTTCTAGGGAATAGCTGGCGGAGTTCCTCGTCAATGTACAGATTACATGGCGGAAGTCTTGTTTGCTTTAAACAGACACAACGTGACATTGCTGTCGCGTTGGATGCAGGTTGTGTATACAAATTACTAGGAAGCTGCTCTATGCCTTCTTCAATTGGTGTACTTAAAGTGTCTCTTGGTTTTTTTTTTTTTTTTTTTCGCGTCTACAGTACAGTATCTTTACAGTATCTTTATTAAATCTCCACTACATGGCTCTTCCGATTTAATTTACAAATTTGGAAAGGTTATTTACAAAAGGCTTATTTACAAATCTGATGATCAATAATAATACTGGTTATTGACATATTAATACTTTAATCTTGTTTGCTTTAAACAGACACGACTGCTTTAAACAGACACAACTTAAACATTTGTTGAGATAGGATAGGAAATCTTTTAGTTAAAAGCTGATTTAATACTGCAGAAAAGATGCGGTTTTTCAGCGTACACAAAGCGACCAGGTTTTCCAGGGGAACCTTTTCTGCCTTACACGACCAACAAGAAGGGCTCGTTGTTTACAAAATACTCTCTGTAATCTGGCAATGGTTTTGTTGTCGATAGGGCGTGATGGAGGTTGAGGGATTTCCATCCAATCTGGTCACAGTGTCTCAAAAACAACAATTCTCCAGTGCTGTTTTAAGGTAAGAATGCCTATTCTGAGCGGTGTGAACGGTTTTCGCGGTTTTCGATTGAGAGTCAAGACAAATTCTGAATCGCTCTTGTTTGCCTCACGACGTCCTTTGATTGGCGCGAGAACTCGCGTCACGCTCCATACTTATTAGGTTTTAACCAATCGGGACCTGTTCATTAGCATATTACCTCTATTTGTCTGGTGCGTCCAATGAGCCGTGTCAGCCAAGAAAACTTACTTTGTGGACTCCCTACCGGTTGGTTACTGACAGTGCCATTTATTTTTTCAACAGGGAAAGAGCTCATAGAAGGCGAGTTAAAGAATCTGTGAACGAATTTTCCTTGCTTTGTCGAGGGCTCTATGGGACAGCTTACGCCAGTTAGCCAGCTTTTTCCGCGCGTGCTCTAAGCCATAAGAAAGTAAACTGGCTCATGATCTGGAGCGATGGAATTCGCTTGTGTGAGGAGCCTGTGATTTCCCTGCGCGTGCTTTAGATCAGTAAACAAAAGTGTTAAGAGTGATAATATTGTTATCTAATACGTACATGTTTCCTAGACTGCTTGAAATGTGTCCCCTCCCCCTCCCTGACGTATTGCATACTGTACGCGCCTAAGTCAGAATCTACGTGTGGTTTCCAGTTCCTGTAACTATATCCAGGTTTCGGAGTTATTTCTTGGCCGGTCTTCTTCGAAGCATTTTGTACGAGAATAATTCTTACAGATAGGCTTAGTTTAAAGGAGAGTGGAATAAGAATTGACCCCATCCCATCTAATAGATTTAAATATTTAAAATGCTGTGATAATGAGATCAAGTTGAGAAGGTAGCATTACAACATAAGAAAGAAGAAGGAAAGAAAGTCTTAAGCACTCTAAACAACAAACGTGTCTAGTTACAATGATAAGGTTGAGATCGGACGTCAGCATTATCAGGCGCCTCTGGCAGCCGCTTCAGTCCATGTAACGATCTCACCTTCCCTCCTATCTCACCCTAGGGGAGGACATCCATCACACAGTAATCTCGTGCGTGGGAAATTAACGTCTTCTACCCCTAACCCTGCAGGAGACGGGGCCTATGGTTTATTCGTCCTTATCCGAAAGTAATAGAATATCTATCCATTTCTTGATATTATAGAAAGGTAGCAAATTCTCCTCACTTATTTTAAGACCATGAGTATTGGTCCGGCCGGGGCTCGAACCCTCGACCTCCCGCACATCACAATCCGGCGCTCTAACCACTTGAGCTAACCGGGAGGCGGTTATTCACTAATGTCCCTTGCAGAAGTTGTTTGGCCTTACCAAACAACACAAGAGGTTTCAAAAACCTTATCCATAAGCGGCTGCCAATGGTGAAATGGGCGGCTGTGCCGTAAGGCGAAACCGAAACACGAGAGCCCGATCGTAGGTTAAACAAACGGCGAAGGACTGGGGGAAAGCAAGAGGAGGAGTCAATTGATATCACGATACAGGTGGAAAGAAAACCTCTCTTCAGGAAAGAAACACCGAATCAGCCATGTGGGACATCAAATAGGAGTAATGTTTAGTTTAATTTCTACAGTAAGCTTTATTTACATGTAGAACATAATGTTGGAGACACGGAAACCAAAACTTTGAGAGATTAAAGTTATTTAAAACCGCGCCTTTTAAATATCCTTCCGCCAGTTTTCTGGCAAGGCAGTTCTGGTACCGCCTCGGAAAAAAGATGGACGTCAGCACGAGTTGTAATCTGTTTTAAAACCGTTTTTAACCAAATTTTTTCCTCATGTTGCGAGCGCGTCTTTTCTTCTCCTGAAGAGCTCTGCTTGCGACAGAGTCATTCAAAAGTAACCTTTCAGTGTTAGAAATTAACTGAGCTACCAAAGAGTCGGGGGAAGAGTTCCCCGACCTAATGCTATACTGTAGACCTTGTTTATCGTTTGTCTCGACTTCCGTAGTCGTGGAGTCAGCGGTACTTTTTCTTGTTTTGCTATAGACTTGAGTGCGGGCGGATAGCGCGTGGCATTTTGATTGGAGTGATGTTGAGAATCCCCTTTCCTTTGAGATGCCTCCACGATCCCTAGGAAGGTGAATTATTGGAGGCAACCTCCAACCTGGTCTTCGTGAACCAGAATTGGATTCGTTGTTTGTGGAAATAAAATGCGACTTTGATTCTGCGGAACGAATCTGTTCGAGTGGGTTTCGACCATGTACAGCATCTGACGTCATCTTGCTACGACTGCACCGAGCGTTCGGTGCTGTTTCACAGGAAGGCCATTGGAAAGCAGAAGACCTCCGCGCTCCTGCTGAAAATTTCTCTCCGGTGGAAGAAGATAAATTGGGTGCAGAGGTACCGGGTGGCGATAACTGCGGCAATGGAACTGAATTGGGAGACAGACACAGCAGCTCATTACCCTGTGGCGCATTAACTAGGAATACATGGTCATGACTGAAAACTTGCGTACGTCTTCGAGAAATTTTCAATTTTAGCAGGCTCGGTTGGTGTTTTTGAGCACGACCAACCCTTTTGTGAGATGAAGCCGGAAACTGTTGATGTTTTCGTCTGGTTGGATCGGTTACGATATGAACAAGGGTCTGTTCTGCTTTCTATTTTCGTCTGGCTCCATGTGAAGGATCAATTTTTTCCCCAGTGGGGATCCATCCATCTTCATTCATTTTGCCTTTCTGACTTTGATTCTCCATTACTCGATTAAACGTACCACACGGGGAAGTGTTTTCACGTTTTTTTATCTATCAGCCTATTCAAAGCCCATCGGCACGTCACCTGGTCTCTTCCAATCATATCACGAAGCCTAACATGTCAAAGCAGTGCCGTTAGCCAATTCGTTTGCTTCTTGCGTGAGCTTGCATCATGTGATCGATGTCAAGGTCGAGAGCGGGGCTATGGACGTGAGGAAACCTTATTTGTTTATGCAAATAGGGATTTACAAATCCAAAAGGTGGCGAAATGAATTTTCAGTCACAAGCCGGTGAGATTCATTCAAATAACGCGTATCGCATTTTTCACGTGTGAAGTAAACGATACGTGTAATTAGGAGCTAAGTATCGTTTTTTCACGTTGTTTATCTGTCAGCTTATTTAAATATCGTCAGTACGTCAACTGGTCTCTCATCCAATCATATCACAAGCCTAACGTGTCAAAGCAGCGCCGTGAGCCAATCCGTTTGCTTATAGTGCGAGCTTGCATCGTGTGATCACGGTCAAGGTTGAAAGCTGGGCTATGGACGTGAGGAAACCATATTAC